>NC_135801.1:27374915-27710285 GCF_964213995.1 Mustelus asterias | reverse complement strand
CATGCAGTTTAACAGCCCCACGAATGAAGGTTATTTGCAACTACGTTCGTGAGTTCTACCATCTCATAGAGACCAAAACTACAAGTGCTGAGCTTCTAGTATTAAAAGACCAAGCAGGGGTACCTAAATACTGTGGCTTAGAAACATACAGACATAAAAGATAGGAGCAGGAGGAGGCCATTTGCCCCTTCGAGCCTGCTCCGCCATTCATTACAACCATGGCTGATTGTCCAACTCAATAGCCTAATCCTGCTTTTTCCTTTTCCCTTTGATCCCATTCGCCCCAAGTGCTATATCCAGCCGCCTCTTGAATACATTCAATGTTTTGGCATCAACTACTTCCTGTGGTAATGAATTCCACAGGCTCACTACTCTTTGGGTCAAGAAATGTTTCCTCATCTCTGTCTTAAATGGTCTACCCTGAATCCTCAGACTGTGACCCCTAGTTCTGGGCTCCCCTACCATCGGGAACTGTCCAGTCCTGTTTGAATTTTATAAGTCTCTATGAGATTCTCCCCTCATTTGTCTGAACTCCAGCGAAAACAATCCTAACTTGCCAGATAGCTGGAGTTTAATCGTCCAGTTTGCCCAAGTTTCACAGCCTTACCACAGATTCTGTTAGTGTGGGGCACATCAGTGGCTGTCTTCATAGAATCTGGTAAGAAGTCTCACAACACCAGGTTAAAGTCCAACAGGTTTATTTGGTAGCAAATACCATAAGCTTTTGGAGCACAGCTCCTTCGTCAGATGGAGTCATAGAATCTCACAGTGCAGAAAGAGGCCATTTGGCCCATCGAGTCTGCAGCGACCACAGCCCACCCCTTAATCCCATGCATTTACCCTAGCTAGTCCCCCTGACACTAAGGGGCAATTTAGCATGGCCAATCCATCTAACCTGCATATCTTTGGATTGTGGGAAAAAACCGGAGCACCCAGAGGAAACCCACAAAGACACAGGGAGAACGTGCAAAATCTACACAGACAGTGACCCAAGCCGGGAATCGAACCTGGGTACCTGGCGCTGTGAGGCAGCAGTGCCAACCACTGTGCAATTGATTCCTTTCTGAGTGGAAGTAGACAAATCTGGACCAGAAGCCCTGTCTGAACCAGGACAGCTCCTCATGGTTAGTCTGAATGCAGCAGGAAGAGAGTTTGGAAGGGGTTTCATTGAGAGGTTCTTCAGAGTCATTGTTTTGGAGTTCACTCGGCAGCTCTGTGAGCTCAGCTAGCTCACTTCATTGCTTTCATTCTAACAGCCATGTAATGTGAAAGATCTACTTCCTGCATTATTAATAGGTATTCCTGATCTGGGTGCAGCCAATCCAATGGGTTGCTGTAGAATGCACAGGCAGTCCGTTCAGCTGTCTGCGTCTTTTTACTCACTCCCTATACTGTGTCAGTAAAGGGAACACGCATAATCTGCACTGTAAAAACTAGCCTTGATGAGAATTAGTGTGTGTGTTTGGGGGGGGGGGGGGCGGCAGGGGGAGTGGGAGGGAAGGTGAGGGGCGGGACAATTTGAGGGGTGGGGGTTGAGGGAGGTTGAGTGGTGAAGGGGTAAGGGTAGTTTGTATCGATGGGGTGGGGGAGTTTGTATCTGGGGGGGAGGTTTGTGTCGAGGGGGAGTTTGTGTCGAGGGGGGGGTTTGTGTGGAGGGGGGGTTTTGTGTGGAGGGGGAGTTTGTGCCGAGGGGGTGTTTGTGTCGAGGAGGTGAGGGAGTTAGTGTCAAGGGGGAGTTTGTGTTGAGGGGGGGTTTGTGTCAAGGGGGGGGTTTGTGTTGAGGGGGGGTTTGTGTCTGGGGGGGAGGTTTGTGTCCGGGGGGAGTTTGTGTCGAGGGGGGGTTTGTCGAGGGGGGGCTTTGTGTCGAGGGGGAGTTTGTGTCAAGGGGGTAGGGGAGTTTGTGTCTGGGGGGGAGGTTTGTGTCCAGGGGGGAGTTTGTGTCCAGGGGGGCTTTGTCGAGGGGGGCTTTGTGTCGAGGGGGGGGGGTTTGTGTGGAGGGGGGTGTTTGTGTCGAGGGGAATTTGTGTCAAGGGGGTGGGAGAATTTGAATCGAAGGAGTGGGGGAGTTTGTGTTGGGGGTGGGGGAGTTTGTGTTGAGGGGGTGGGGGAGTTTGTGTCGGGGAGTGGGGGAGTTTGAGTAGAAGGAATGAGGGAGTTTGTGTCGGGGGGGAGTTTGTGTCGAGGGGGGAGTTTGTGTCGAGGGGGTGGGAAGTTTGAGTCATGGGGTGGGGTAGTTTGTGTCGAGGGGGTGGGAAGTTTGAGTCAGGGGGTGGGGTAGTTTGTGTTGAGGGGGTGGGGTAGTTTGTGTCGAGGGGGTGGGAAGTTTGAGTCGGGGGGGTGGGGGAGTTTGTGTCGAGGAGTGGGGGAGTTTGAGTAGAAGGAATGAGGGAGTTTGTGTTGGGGGGAGTTTGTGTCGAGGGGGAGTTTGTGTCGAGGGGGTGGGGGAGTTTGTGTCGGGGAGTGGGAAGTTTGAGTCGGGGGGGTGGGGGAGTTTGTGTCGAGGGGGTGGGGGAGTTTGTGTCGAGGGGGTGGGGGAGTTTGTGTCGAGGGGGTGGGGGAGTTTGTGTCGGGGGGGTGGGGGAGTTTGTGTCGAGGGAGTGGGGGAGTTTGTGTGGAGTGGGTGGGGGAGTTTGTGTCGAGGGGGTGGGGGAGTTTGTGTCGAGGGGGTGGGGGAGTTTGTGTCGAGTGGGTGGGGGAGTTTGTGTCGAGGGGGTGGGGGAGTTTGTGTGGGGGAGTTTAAGTGATTGGGGGTTGGTCCGTTGTACTTCATTTTGGAATGAGTGTGGAGCTGCGGATTGTGGAATAAGAATTCCCTCTGAATATTGTGTTGCCTGTAACAGGCTCGTGTCAATCTTTCCCATCGTGAGATTTCACCTGACAGCTTCTGAAGTGATACCTTTTCATCTCACTGTGAAACAAGAGCTCTCTCATCATCCTTACTGAATAATCTTATATGAAATGAGTTAAGACATAAGGATGGGTGGCGGTTGCCTTGATGTTTATTGTATTCGTGCAGCATTATCCTCCTGTTTGTTTGTACTGACTGGTTGTCTCAGCACCTTCTTTTCCCATTGAATGTTAGATTGCGTTTTGTGCCTGCGACAGAAGACTTTCTGTTCTTGCATTTGTATTTTATATATGATAATCATTTATTTCAATTCCCCTTCCTGTAATTTTGTCATGACAAACAATGCGAGTCGACAATGCAGAGTTCTGACAAAGCCGTTCAGTAGCTCAGGTGCTGATTGCTGTCACCACATTTATCAGCCCACAATGTTTTGTGCTGTTATAACAGAGAGATGTTGGAGGGAGCTTTTGCTTTTCCTTCCCCCTTTCTGGGGGTGGTGAGGAGCAGTGCGGACGTGAACATGACCCCCACCCATTCTGCCCATTGGGGAATTTCCGATCACTCGGCGCATTCTCTTCCCTCGAGAGAAGGAGTAAAGGACCAGGGCTTGGTCACTACCAGCGCCTCGCTCTCATCCCTCAGTTCAGAAACAGCTCCTGCCAGAGGCTCGAATCAGTTGGCACCCTTGTCTGTGAAAGTCAATTACTTTTTCACATTGAGGAGAGTTGGATCAGCTGCTCGCACTGACTGACATTGGAGTAAGATGAGGCAACCAGCCCACTCCATCACAGTGAGCAGAGTGGATACCACTGAGCACCCTCTCCTGATTTCCAGTGTTACTCTGGCCTCCTGTTACTCTGGCCTCCTGTTACTATCTCTCTCTTGATTCCCAGTGTTACTCTGGTCTCTGGTTACTCTCTCTCTCTCCCTCCATTTCCAGTGTTAGCCTACCCTCCAGTTACTCTGGCCCCCTGTTCCTCTCTCTCTCTCTTGATTTCCAGTGTTACTCTGGCCCCCTGTTCCTCTCTCTCTGTCCTGATTTCCAGTGTTACTCTGGCCCCCTGTTCCTCTCTCTCTGTCCTGATTTCCAGTGTTACTCTGGCCCCCTGTTCTTCTCTCTCTCTCTTGATTTCCAGTGCTACTCCGGCCCCCTGTTCCTCTCTCTCTCTCTCTTGATTTCCAGTGCTACTCTGGCCCCCTGTTCCTCTCTCTCTCTCTCTTGATTTCCAGTGTTACTCTGACCCCCTGTTCCTCTCTCTCTGTCCTGATTTCCAGTGTTACTCTGGCCCCCTGTTCTTCTCTCTCTCTCTCTTGATTTCCAGTGTTACTCTGGCCCCCTGTTCCTCTCTCTCTGTCCTGATTTCCAGTGTTACTCTGGCCCCCTGTTCCTCTCTCTCTCTCTCTTGATTTCCAGTGTTACTCTGGCCCCCTGTTCCTCTCTCTCTCTCTCTTGATTTCCAGTGTTACTCTGGCCCCCTGTTCCTCTCTCTCTGTCCTGATTTCCAGTGTTACTCTGGCCCCCTGTTCCTCTCTCTCTCTCTTGATTTCCAGTGTTACTCTGGCCCCCTGTTCCTCTCTCTCTGTCCTGATTTCCAGTGCTACTCTGGCCCCCTGTTCCTCTCTCTCTGTCCTGATTTCCAGTGTTACTCTGGCCCCCTGTTCCTCTCTCTCTGTCCTGATTTCCAGTGCTACTCTGGCCCCCTGTTCCTCTCTCTCTCTCTCTTGATTTCCAGTGTTACTCTGGCCCCCTGTTCCTCTCTCTCTGTCCTGATTTCCAGTGTTACTCTGGCCCCCTGTTCCTCTCTCTCTCTCTCTTGATTTCCAGTGTTACTCTGGCCCCCTGTTCCTCTCTCTCTGTCCTGATTTCCAGTGCTACTCTGGCCCCCTGTTCCTCTCTCTCTGTCCTGATTTCCAGTGTTACTCTGGCCCCCTGTTCCTCTCCCTCTGTCCTGATTTCCAGTGCTACTCTGGCCCCCTGTTCCTCTCTCTCTGTCCTGATTTCCAGTGTTACTCTGGCCCCCTGTTCCTCTCTCTCTGTCCTGATTTCCAGTGCTACTCTGGCCCCCTGTTCCTCTCTCTCTGTCCTGATTTCCAGTGTTACTCTGGCCCCCTGTTCCTCTCTCTCTGTCCTGATTTCCAGTGCTACTCTGGCCCCCTGTTCCTCTCTCTCTGCCCTGATTTCCAGTGTTACTCTGGCCCCCTGTTCCTCTCTCTCTCTCTCTTGATTTCCAGTGTTACTCTGGCCCCCTGTTCCTCTCTCTCTGTCCTGATTTCCAGTGCTACTCTGGCCCCCTGTTCCTCTCTCTCTGTCCTGATTTCCAGTGTTACTCTGGCCCCCTGTTCCTCTCTCTCTGTCCTGATTTCCAGTGCTACTCTGGCCCCCTGTTCCTCTCTCTCTGTCCTGATTTCCAGTGTTACTCTGGCCCCCTGTTCCTCTCTCTCTGTCCTGATTTCCAGTGCTACTCTGGCCCCCTGTTCCTCTCTCTCTGTCCTGATTTCCAGTGTTACTCTGGCCCCCTGTTCCTCTCTCTCTGTCCTGATTTCCAGTGTTACTCTGGCCCCCTGTTCCTCTCTCTCTGTCCTGATTTCCAGTGTTACTCTGGCCCCCTGTTCCTCTCTCTCTGTCCTGATTTCCAGTGTTACTCTGGCCCCCTGTTCCTCTCTCTCTCTCTGTCCTGATTTCCAGTGCTACTCTGGCCCCCTGTTCCTCTCTCTCTGTCCTGATTTCCAGTGTTACTCTGGCCCCCTGTTCCTCTCTCTCTGTCCTGATTTCCAGTGTTACTCTGGCCCCCTGTTCCTCTCTCTCTCTCTCTTGATTTCCAGTGTTACTCTGGCCCCCTGTTCCTCTCTCTCTGTCCTGATTTCCAGTGTTACTCTGGCCCCCTGTTCCTCTCTCTCTCTCTCTTGATTTCCAGTGCTACTCTGGCCCCCTGTTCCTCTCTCTCTGTCCTGATTTCCAGTGTTACTCTGGCCCCCTGTTCCTCTCTCTCTGTCCTGATTTCCAGTGTTACTCTGCCTCCTGTTGCTCTCCCTCCCCTGACCTCAGGAAATGACGTTGTATTTGATATCTGAAGAATAGGGCCACTCAATCGAAAAGGTCAACGCCTGGTGTATACGCACCACAAGTGACTCCCGTCCCTCATGTACTTCATTCCCCTTCAAAGGCAGCTTTGCTGCCAGCTTCATTTTGAGAAGTAACGAGAACGTTGGAAGGAGAAGTTTCATCAGTGTTAAGTAAAGTGGAAATAGGAAACTCTGGAGAAAGAATTCATGTTCGCCTCGCTCCATCTAAATGCTCAATAAGCATGGAAAGATACCCTGAGCAAAACAAAAGCCATGTTTGATTCTATGACATGCGGTGACAGGACATGTAGCACTTTGCACAGAATGTTGGCGGACTCTGTGACATAATAATGAAGCTAAAAGGGGTCAGAGAGAAGATGCAGTAAACTGACAGTGGAAGCTGCAGATTACAGACTCCCAAAATGCAGAAGGAGGCCATTCAGCCCATCGAGCCTGCACTGACAACAACCCCACCCTATCCCCATAACCCTACGTATTTACTCTGCTAATCCCCCTGACACTAAGAGGCAATTTAGCATGGTCAAACAACCTAACCGGCACATATTTGCACTGTGGGAGGAAACCGGAACACCCGGAGGAAATCCAGACAGACGCAGGGATCTGGTCAGGGATTGTGTAGCCCTTTCCCTTCATATCAAGGCAGGGAATTGATGGTTGAAGCCACCCCGTTTCACAGCTTCATTATAATAGCCTGATTTTCATAGTGCAATAACAATGATTTAGTATCCACTGAATATAGGTCTGAACTTAATGGGCATGGTAATGAATAACTAAGAAAGTCCTGTGAGGAAGAACAGTAATAATCGCTCTCTCCTGTAATAATCTCTCTCTCTGTCTCTCTCATCCTCCCTTCCTCTCTCTCTGTGGCTTGTGGGGAAGGATTGATCAGCCCGTTCTGTCCTGCGGATGTTGCGAAGAGGCAGGGGAAGAGTGAGATGGCAGCTGAAGTGTGCTTATTCAGAATGGGCCTCCAAGCCTCCAGGGAATTCTTGGGTTGTCTCAGGATACAGCGTGCAGTGTCCATCATGCTGTACAAACACCATCTGTTCAGCATTATGCTCTTGGTTGCCAGGCTACCTACTACACGCTGTCACAGCTCACTGGAATTGGCTGTGCATTAGCCACATTATCCAGAAGGTAAAAGCAACGTGGTCATGATTAAGCCATCTGCTGGAAAGGCCCAGCGATGCCGGGGCAGGACTCCAAGCTGCTAGCCCCACACACTGGAAAAAGTGCTTCATATCAACACTCCCTGCGTTGTGCCCGACAGTCTGCGGACCTCAGATAGCCTGTTAGCACCGTAGGGCGCTTTTCATCGAAACACAGAAACATGTTTGCAATTCCGCACCTCCTTTTTGGGGAAACAATCACATTTGACAGACCCGTTTGTACGAGGCCCTGTTTACTTTCTTGTTTCTCTTCAATGCAGCGACTAAAAGGAAAGTTGGCAGAAAATGCTAGAAAGCTGAGCCTTGTGTTAAAAGCTGTTGAGGCAGTGCAGTAATAATGCGTGGCTCAAGTGTCACATGGGATTTCTTTATGGCTCTCAGGTGAGTTATTCATTAACTCTTGTGAGGGCTGCAGTCCCTTGCACAACACGTTGGCGAAGACTTATGCTTTAATAACCTCATTTAAGCCAGTGCTCTCCCCAGTTTTATTGATGGCCCTCATGCAGCATTTGTTTGGAAAAGCGTTTAACGAAGCAGCCATTTTTCCTGATTTTCTTCCCTGTTCTGAAGCCTTTGCTACTTGCTGGGATGTCCTGCTGACTCCCCCACAGTAGCTCCTGAGTGACCATTCTCCATTTGTAAGCCTAGACAGTGAACGCTATTCGACCATGGTGGGCACAGCCCTGGCTGGTGTGCTTGCAGAGGATCTTGGAGACCGACAGTAATTGCAGCATTCGCTCTAGCATGCTGTAATAAGTCTTCAGAGGCAGAAATCCCTTCACAAAAATCTCTTTACTTACAAACTCTAGCAGCAGTACACAGAGTGCTCGTAGTTAGCAGTCAGCCTCCAGGGGTGTCAGAGGAACTGACACTCCCAGTTAAATACAAGGCAAAGACTCCCCAATTGGCCCATCAATTGGATCCTGAATCAGGGAGTTCATACTCCAATAGGCCAACCTCAATGGCCTGATTGAAGTCATTACACATGCTGGCCGGGTTCAGCTAACATAGTGGAGCTAATGCATTGAACTGAGGACTTTCCTGCTCTGTATCAACACTTACCGCTGCAAGCTCAGGACAAGAGGCTGGGTCTCAACAAGTGCCTCAACTACTCGACCCCGAACACCACAGGGGTAGTCGAGAAACCTCGCTGCCCAGGCAAAATAGCTCGTTTGAAACCCGCCCTTGTCGCTGGACTGAGTAATCTTCTGTCACTGTGGCTGTGGTGTGCGGGACGCACAATAGTCACCAAGTCTGATCCATTAACTGTACTCCCTGTCCCTTCACCTGGAAAGACTAAACATCCTGGGGTTTCTTTCTCTAGAAAAAGCCTCAGGGATAACATAATGAAGGTTTTTTTAAATTATGAAGGATTTGGTAGGGTAGACGTGGAGCAGATGTTTTCGCTTGTTGTGGGGGAAGAAGTTCTGAAACCAGGGGCCAGAAATACAAGATGGTCATCAAAAAGTCCAATAAGGGATTCCAGTCAGGAGACCGATTTCATCAAGAGAGTGGTTAGAATCATACAGAGTTTTACAGCACAGAAAGAGGCCTCTGTATCACGGTGTCACAGTTGTTAGTGCTGCTGCCTCACAGCACCAGGGACCCAGATTCCTGGCTTGAGTCTCTGTGTGTGCGGAGACTGCACGTTCTCCCCGTGTCTGCATGGGTTTCCTCCGGGAGCTCCAGTTTCCTCCCACAGTCCGGAAGACGTGCTGGTTAGGTGCATTGGCCATGCTAAAATTCTCCCTCAGTGTACCCGAACAGGTGCCAGAATGTGGCGACTGGGGGGTTTTCACAGTAACTTCATTGCAGTATTAATGTAAGTCTACTTGTGACACTAATAAATACACTTTAAACATTACCAGTCATCAACCACCTCATCTATACGAACCCCATTCTTCAGCACTTGGTCTGTAGCCTTGTAGGAATGTGGAACTTGCTACCTTATGAAGTAGTTGAGGGGAATAGCACAAATGAGGCAGGTAAATAGGTAAATGAGGGAGAAAAGAACAGAAGGATATGCCACCAAAAGAGAAAATGCTGGAAAATCTCAGCAGGTCTGGCAGCATCTGTAAGGAGAGAAAAGAGCTGACATTTCGAGTTTGGATGACCCTAAAGTGTTGACTTAAAGGGTCATCTGGGTTCGAAACATCAGTTCTTTTCTCTCCTTACAGATGCTGCCAGACCTGCTGAGATTTTCCAGCATGTTCTCTTTTGGTTTCAGATTCCAGCATCCGCTGTAACTTGCTTTCATCTTTATAGAAGGATACGTCATTAGGGTTAGGTGAGTTCGAGTGGGAGGTGGCTGATGTGGACCATAAATACCAGCATAGACCATTCGGACCAAAATTCTATTTGTACATTCTCTACACTGGAAACATTTTGGACAGTGGAGCACCCACCCCTGCAATAAGAGAATATCACCATGGTACCTTGGTGCAGTGTCCCAGAGCTCACCGTCACTAACAAAGCAACAAGGAGAAGGGCCGAAAGACCCAAGAGGTTTCAACTTGTTAGCTCCTCAGCAGTGACGGATGTCGTGGATACGGAGAACAGAAGCAGCCTGAGAGCAGTGAGATATGGGTCTGGACAGGCAAGAGGTGAGGGAGGCTGTTGGCAATGATACAAAAGGAACATAGCTTGATCCAAACATTGGACTAGGCATGTGCAGAAAGTGGGTGGCGGTTGGAACGAGTTGTGAAGAGAGCAGATGGAAGGCAATAGGGATACTCCTGGACTGCTTGAAGAATAGACAGTGTGTGAAAAATGGAAGAGAGGTCAGGGCACAGGGCAGAGTAGGTGACTACTCAGAGTAGGATGGAAAAGGGAGAACTGCGCCAGGGTCTTGCCTATCACCGGAAAAATAAATGGACAGCGAGGAAGTCAGCTTTGCAGAAGCTGCACTTTCACCAGGACTGAATCTGGGTAAACAATAATGTAGCTTCTTCGAGTAGACCTTCATTGCACAGGACGGAGGGCAGTAAGCTGGTGCGACATCTGATGCCACCTCACCTGCTCGTCTCATCATTGGCGCTGCTGCAGGAAGGTGGGCAAGAAAAGGCTGCACGCACTTCCTGTGGCATTTTGAACTAGATGTGAATCAGTGTGGAGTTTTGGTGGAATTGGCTCCAAAGTTCCCAATCCTCAGATTAAGCATAATTTGTGCTCCTCAGCTTTTAAAAGCTTTTCAGACCTGAAGTTTCTTCAGAGGTATGGGAATGGCTTTGAAAATACAGCCCAGAGACAGGCTGTATGGCCCAGCCTGTCCATGACAACTCCTGTGTTTCTCTCAAGCACGGTGGCACAGTGGTTAGCACTGTTGCTTCACAGCGCCAGGGACCCGGGTTCGGTTCCCGGCTTGGGTCACTGTCTGTGTGGAGTTTGCAGGTTCTCCCTGTGTTTATGTGCGTTTCCTTCGGATGCTCCGGGTTCCCCCTACAGTCCAAAGATGTGCTGGTTAGGTGCGTTGGCTATGCTAAATTCTCCTTCAGTGTACCCAAACAGGCGCCGGGAGTGTGGCGACTAGGGGATTTTCACAGTAACTTCATTGCAGTGTTAATGTAAGCCTACCTGTGACAGTAATAAATAAACATTACTTGAATGTTCCTCCCACCTTTATTCATCTATCAGCATATCCCTTGATTTCCTTCTCCCTCGTATGAAGATCTATACAGGATAATAATATTGTAGTTTGTGCCCTTATTATGTGGGCTGTTTTCATCATATGCATATTAACGCTAAATATCTACAGCCTAGTTGATGATAAACACAGCAGTTACTCAGCAAATGCAGGTACTGTAATTTTGCGGGGGGTTTTTTCTCATTGTGTTGCCGTTCTGATGTGCCATGGAATGGCAGGGCAAAATTCCTAGACGCCGCTTAACCTAGTGTGACTATCGGATCTCAGTGGGGGGTAAATGGAAGAGAGAGAGCGAGGCAGCAAGTGGAGCTGAGTGATCGAGAAGGAAAGCAAGTGGGAAGTTAGTGCTGTTCTCACACACCTCCTACTGGAAAGTTTCTATTACAGCAATGATGGAAAAAAAGGAGCAGATTACACGATTAGTCTCTTCTTTCTCTGTCCAGTCCCAGACGATGTTAAACATTCTGCTGAAAGCAGAAGATTTAGTTTTTTATTTATTGATCAAGACCATTTGAAAGACTGAAAAAATTGAAAAAGGAACACAAGTTTAGAATCATAGAATCCCTACAGTGCAGAAGGAGGCCATTCAGCCCATTGAGCCTGCACTGACAACAATCCCACCTAGACCATATCCCCGTAACCCCACATATTTACCCTGTTAATTCCCCTGACACTAAGGGGCAAGTTAGCACGGCCAATCAATCCAATCTTCATGTCTTTGGACTGTGGAAGGAAACTGGAGCACCCGGAGGAAACTCCACGCAAACACAGGGAGAATGTGCAGATCCTGCACAGACAGTCACTCGAGGCTGGAATTGAACCCGGGTCCCTGGCGCTGTGAGGCAGCAATGCTAACCACTGTGACACCCTTAAAAAAAAACATAATGTTTATGCAAAACAGTACGGGCCCCAAGAAAAAAAATTGTGGGAGCTGTAATCTTGAAAACATTGGCATTGTTGGAATTTGTGAGGTCGGAGGGACACCTCTCTTACATGCATCAATATTAGAAGATATCAGGCACCCAACTGTGCCGTGTTGATCACAACCCCAGAACATGGTTACCATGCAAACATACAAACTAGGAGCAGAGGTAGTCCATTCGGCTCCTCGAGCCTGCTCTGCCATTTTAATAAGACCCTGGCTGATCTGATTGTAACCTCAACTCCACATTCCTGCCTACCTCGATAATCTTTCATTCCCCCCCTTACTTATCAAGGATCTATTCATCTCAACCTTAAAAATATTCAAAGACTCCTCTTGAGGAAGAGGATTCCAAAGACTCATGATTCTCTGAGAGAAAAAAATTCTTCTCATCTCTTTCTTAAATAGGAAACCCTTGATTTTTAAATAATGACCCCTAGTTCTAGATTCCACACCCCACAAGGGGAAATATCCTGTCCACATCCACCCTGTCAAAACCCTTCAGAATCTTCAATCAAGTCACCTCTTACTCTTCTACTATCTGCAAGGCACAAGTCAGGAGTGTGATGGAATACTTCCCCACTTGCCTGGATGAGTGCAGCCCCAACAACAGTCAAGAAACTCAGCACCTTGCAGGACAATAATTGAGTGTCACCCCATCCTTCACAATAAACATTCACTCCCTCCACCATAATGCACAGTGGCAGCAGTGTGTACCATCTACATTATGCACTGCAGCAACTCACCTAGGTTCCTTTGACAGCACCTTCCAAACCCGGGACCTTTACCATCTAGAAGGACAAGAGTCGCAGACCATAAAACAATACCATCATCTGCAAGCTCCCCTCCAAGCCACACACCATCCTGACTTGGAAACATATTGCCATTCTGTTACTGGGTCAAAATCATGGAACTCCCACCCTAATAGCTCTGTGGGTGTACCAACACCTCATGGATTGCAGTGGTTGAAGAAGGCAGCTCACCATTGCCTTGTCAAGGGCGAATTGGGATGAGCAATAAAGCTGGCCTGGCCACAGATGCCCACATCCCATGAGCGAATATATAAAAAAATACAGATTTTGTAAACTAACAGGAATTCAATAATTTTTTTTAACTGTTAAATTGGGAAGAGATTTGAAAACTGATATCAGGACTGTTCTTGAATCATGGAATGCTTATTGTATCTATGTTGAATTTATTGGGGAAAATTTGTTTTTTTTACCTGGTAATTAAGGTCCTTTACCTGGAGGTAACCACATATCACACATGTAAGAGACTGATTTCATAGAAAGAGTGAATAACATTAACAGTCATAGAATCCTTACCAGTGCAGAAGGAGACCATTCGGCCCATCAAGCCTGCACTGACAACAAACCCACCCAGACCTTATCCCGTAACTCTACATATTTACCCTGCTAATCCCCCTGAGACTAAGGGGCAATTTAGCATGGCCAATCCACCAAACCCGCACAACTTTGGACTGTGGGAAGAAACCGGAGCACCCAGAGGAAACCCACGCAGACATGGGGAGAACGTGCAAACTTCACACAGACAGTGACCCGAGGCTGGAATTGAACCTGGGTCCCTCGTGCTGTGAGACAGCAGTGCTAACCACTGTGCCAACGTGCTGCCCAAGTTAACAGTCTTAAAATGAAACTGCTGGAAGCTTGTATCCAGGACTGAGAAATGCAGTTATTATGTCAGAAACATCACATCTGCTTCAAACCAATGTAGAAATATTCGGAATATTTTGAAACCTTGTTTTAGTCCTGGTCATACCGATGAGCTTTGGTGAAGCCATGCCTCATTTGGCTAGAAACAATGGAATGTAACTGGAAGGAGCTGTGCTCTGTGTCACTCACTCACTTGCAATCTCCCCCTGCTTAATGCACATCACTTGCAGACAGTCAGGGAGTGGGAACAGCAGTGGTGTGCAATGTGCAGATGGGGATTGTCACACCCATGTCATATTGTGAACTTCCCAGTCAATACTTTAAAAATTGGACACAGACAAGCTGTTAAGATGGCCGCCGCAAATCATGTGACTTTTGACATTTGGACCACAGACAGTGGCAAGTCTCTGGCGAATACCTAATTAAATATGGACATAGGTGAGAGTACTTCACGGTTATTTGTGGAATTCACACAGCTCACTGTTTATGGATGGGCCAACACCTAGAGACTATAAAGTGTCCAGACTGCCTGTCTCCATGTTTCATACTGGGCAAAAAGGAAGATTGGAATTCAATGGTCACTATCAACTTTCCATTGTATCATGATGGTCTTCCCCCTTCCAAAGCAGACGAGGTGGACTTCAGAAGTGTTAACTATCACGTATGTGATCAAAGCTGGTTTCAGGGACTGCACCCTTATTACCCTAGGGCCCATCAGATCCATCAGTCATTAGTCAACCTCAGTCAGAACCAGACTCTGAAACTAGCTGCAAGACATCAAGCAGCCAAAGTACTTAACTTATTCTAGTTTCAGTGTTCACCCGAGGAATAATCTTCTTGGTATTCGATTACAATAAACTTCACAACCTGCTATGAACCCTTTCCTTTCCAAGACCCTCACTTCAATTTAAAATCATTGAATCCATGGAGAAATTGCAGGTCTGCCACAGAGCAGAAATCATAAGTCAGGGATGGAATTAACTTGAGTCTGTAAAAGTGCACTATTTTTAACAGCATCCAATCTTTGTGTATGTGCGTGCATGAGACCGAGTGCGTGTCATTGTTATTTCGAGGTAAGTGCATGAGAGTAAATAACCTTATTTATTTTAAACTCATGGCAGCTTGCTGCTGAATTATTTAATTGGAATTCATGCTCCAAGGGTGAGAAAAGACACACCTCTCTCCATACAAAACAGGCTCAATATGGACAACAAGGGAGCAGATGCATTCTGACCGTGACAGAGATGTTCAAGATGAATGCTAGCAAGTGGAGACAGAATTAGCATATGTAGGAAATCCTGCCTTTTGTGAATAAATCATTTTAAACCAATGTACCTTTCCTGAAACATTCTAAGATCCTAGAAATGTATAATTTTGAAAGCACTGTTTCCTGAAAACACTCCAATCTGCTGCTTAATCAGTTGTAATATATGACAGCGTGTTAGTGCAGTCGGGGCAACGCAGTGCAGGTTTAACACTTTGCAATAGATGCATAAGAATGCAAAACGCAGGGTACTTCTGAGCTGCCACTCAAAACCTGTCAGAGCAACCGCTAATCTGTGACCTTGAGTGAACCCGACTGTTTATTTACAACTTTGAAACGTTCTGCCCTTAAAGGAGCAGGCCAACTCAACACAATTTCCACTCTGGCAGCAGAATAACGCACTGTGCATTTATGAGAAAGCACATCATGTGATTTGCAGTTAGCAGCACCAAAGGGAGATCCACTGGTATAAAATAAAAGCCAAAGAATGCCGGGGAAACAGGTCAGATGAGTGAGGATTGGAAGGTGAAAGATATGTTGTCGTGCCCAGGTGTAGAGCTACAGCCAAAATGTCATTTTTTTTCTTTCAACTCTCAGAGGCTGTGCGGAGTGCTGTGTGTTTCTAGCATTTTTTGCGTATTTTGTTTCGGCTGGCTACCATTTAATGGTTTCCCTTTTACCTCAGTGTTTAGATCAACCTACTGTTTCTGACAGAATCCCGACCAAGTGAAAGTTAAACAGGCCATCTGGACAAAGGGTTGAGTTTGAGGTAGCTGTAAAGGTGTGGCTGTCATCAACTCCACTGTCTTCCAAATCTTTATCACCCATATTCCTTAAAGTATTTTAAGTTTAAAGTTTATTTATTAGTGTCACAAGTAAGGTTATATTAACGCTGCAATGAAGTTACTGTGAAAATCTCCCAATTGCCGCACTCCGGCGCCTGTTCGGGTACACTTAGGGAGAATTTAGCATGGCCAATGCACCTAACCAACACATCTTTCGGACTGTGGGAGGAAACCAGAGCACCTGGAGAAACCCACACAGACACGGGGAGAACATGCAGACTCCGCACAGACAGTGACCCAAGTCGGGTATCAAACCCGGGTCCCTGGTGCTGTGAGTCAGCCGTGCTAACTACTGTGCCACTGGGGAAAAAACTCAATAATCCAAACACTCATCCAAATCTGTGTCTGAAACCCACTGTTAATTTAACAAGAAAAGTCTTGCAGAATATCACTAACTGTATTTTCAAAAGATAAGCAAAATTGTCATTTAATCGATTCTGTTTAACCTCAGTGGTGTTTAGTATTTAGTTTTTAATGGATGTTGGACCAAGCAATGGTTCCCCCCACTATTTTAAAGTTGTTTCTCTAGCTGCAGGGTAACAGAGAGAGACGTGTTACATTTCTGTCCTTATGAGTGCAGATTAATAACAAGATGTTGCCTTCTGTTTGGCAGAAGACTTTTCTGCAGTGAGATGTGTTAATTCATCGCTAGGTCTTAAATTTGTGAACTAAGAGGCTGACCTTGAGCCCCTTCTCAAATGAGACACTTGGTGAAGATCCATCATTGTCACAAATGTTACATTTTTCAGGGTCTGCAACTTGCCAAAGCTGTGGGGTTTTATTGCTGTCTGCGTAGGAATAGTTCAGAGATTAAAATAACATTTTAATGGCTTATTCTCTCACTCCACACTTTTAGCGAGGAGTTAAGCTTGCCGCTGATTCAGATCAGAAATCCGGGCAGCACGGACACACAGGGTGGGATTTTCTGGTCTCTGCTCGCCCCAAGGCTGGAAAATCCCACCCGAGGTCGACAGACCTTTCCATGGCCTGTGTCCCACCCGCTGTGATTCCCATGGCGGGCGGGACAGGAAAATTCTGCCCACAATCGTTTGAGTGTCGACACTGATGGTTTGAGAATCAGGAGTTGGCATGAGTGGAATTTCCGATACATTCATCTGGAAAGTGTGGACCTCCCCCCACAACACGCCCACCCCACACACACACACACACACCTACCTACCATGGAAATGACCACTTCCTTTCTTACTTTACAAAGGTGATAGTCCAACTGACTGACCTTGAAATCAGGTGGGATATTAGATGAAAATGCAGAGGCAAATTTTGCCGGACTTCATTCTGCCACTGGGGCTTGGCACACAGTGAGCGGGTATTGTTAAATTCCCAGCACTTTACTCACAACATGCCACCCATTGATTCTGAAGAGCCGGTACTGCATTTAGTGCAGAACATCCACAATTATGCAGTTCCCACCAGATATGGCACTGCCAGTGACAGTCAGAGTCGCAAATTAGAGTTAATTGCTGACCTTTAGGGCAGCACGGTGGCACAGTGGTTAGCACTGCTGCCTCACTGCTCCAGGGACCTGGGTGTTCGATTCCCAGCTTGAGTCACTGTCTGTGCGGAGTATGCACATTCTCCCCGTGTCTGCATGGGTTTCCTCCGGGTGCTCCGGTTTCTTCCCACAGTCCAAAGATGTGCGGGTTAGGTACATTGGCCATGCTAAATTGCCCCTTTGTCTTCCAGGATGCGTAGATTAAAGGGATTAACAGGGTAAATATGTTTGGTTATGGGGATAAGGTCCAGGTGGGATTGTGGTCGGTGCAAACTTGATGGGCCGAATGGCCTCCTTCTGCACTGTAGGGTTTCTATGATTTTTTGACAAATGTTCTGGGGTCAGGGTTGGGATTCAACTAAGTTGCCTGCAAATAGTGGGTAACTGCGTCACTCTGAGCATATTGAGTGTGCTGAGAACTCCCGCTTAAGTGCCTGAACCTGGGACTGACAAGGGTGCTTTAAAAAGGAACCAAGTAGTCATAGCTATCAGGAAAGACTGAACAGGCTGGGGATCTTTAAAAAAAGTATGTGCTCTGATAGCAGCCTTGAAAATTAGGAAGGTTTGATGGATATTGAGATGAATTTTCACTTGTAGGGGAGTCCAAAACTTTGGAATCATAAATTAAGTCACGAATAAATCCAATAATGAATTCTGGAGAAATGTCTTTATCAGCAAGAGGTAAGAATATGGAACGAGTAGTTCAGATGAGTATCAGGTGAAGATGGATGACGTCATGGGGAACAAAGGAATAGAAGGGTATGTTGATAGGGTCAGATGAAATAAAATGTAAGGAGGCTCAAGTGGAGCATGCGGGCCACATAAAGTTAGGCTGAACAGCTAGTTTTTATGCTGCCAATACTTTGTAAATGAAATTATTTTGTGCCAAACCTTTGTAACGCTGACATGATTCAAACCTAGACCACGAGTTAAACCACATCTGCAAGTGTTTGTGGACATCTCTTTGGTGGGACTTGCCAAACCTCCACTGACCATATGTCTGGTTCACCTGTGGCCTGGGATTGAAGAGGTTAGATGGTCAGAATACCGAACCCCCTCCTCCCTTCCGCTAATGGTGGCAGGAGCAGACTCTTCCCCCATGGTTTGTGACCCTTTGTGCCTGCTCCCTCCAAAGTGCCTGGAAATTTTGGGAGCCTCTGGGGATCTCCCTTGGATCAGTGGCACTCTTGCTTCCGAGTTCAAAGGTTGTTGTGCCTTCACGCTTTACTCCAAAACCGTAAATAGATAATCCAAGCTATCAGATCAGGGCCGGGCTGAGGAAGTGCTGCACTGTTAAATGTGCCATCCTTCAGAGGAGACTTTAATCTAAAGTCCCACCTGCTCCCTCCGATGTACTTTAAAGATTGCATATCATTACTCAACTTTTCCTGCAATGAATTATCAATAAGATAAAATCTGCTCATTTATCTTCCCTGTATTTGTGGAACTTTGATGTATCCAAATTGACTGCCGCACATTCCAACAACTGTGGCTACACTCTGAGAGGACTTCATTGACTGTGGAACACTTTATTTATTAGTGTCACAAGTAGGCTTACAGTCACACTGCGATGAAGTTACTGTGAAAATTCCCTAGTTGCCCACACTCCGGCACCTGTTCAGGTACACTGAAGGAGGATTTAGCACGGCCAGCACATCTTTTGGACTGTGGGAGGAAACCGGAGCACCCGGAGGAAACCCACGCAGACATGGGGAGAATGTGCAAACTCCACACAGACAGTGACCCAAGCTGGGAATCAAACCCGGGTCTCTGGCACTGTCAGGCAACAATGCTAACCACTGTGCCACACGCTGAGGTCATTAAAGGTATTGGATAAATCTAAGTTTTTTCTTTCTTTGACAACAAAGACAAATGTGCACTGGAGTTCTGTCAGGCCAACTGAATTAATATTAGTAAATACCCAGAGCTATCTGAAGCAGTAGTGTCACTACCAGAAGGATGTGGAGGCTTTGGATGTTGCCTGGTATAGAGGGTATTAGCTATGAGGAGAGATTGAATAAACTGGGATTGTTCTCCCTGGAAAGATGGCTGCTGAGGGGGTAACCTGATAGAAGTTTATCAAATTATGAGGGGTATAGGTAAGGTGAACAGTTGGAAGCTTTTTCCCAGAGCAGAAATAACAATTACAAGGGGGCACAAGTTCAAGGTAAGGGGGGGAAAGGTTCACTGGAGATGTGCAGGGGAAATGTTTTACACAGAGAGTGGTGGAGGCCTGGAATGCACTGCCAACTGAAGTGGTTGAGGCAGACACGTTAGTGACATTTAAGACTTATCTGGATAGACATATGAACAGACGAGGAATAGAGGGATACAGGCGGTTGATCTAGATAGGACAACATGATCGGCGCAGGCTTGGAGGGCCAAAGGGCCTGTTCCTGTGCTGTACTGTTCTTTGTTCTTTGTCATGCTTTAAAGCATTGTTCATAAAATTGTAAACTAATATGACCCTATTATGTGTGCAAAGTTGACAAGAGGAGATGGTATTGACTCTAACAGAATGTTAGACTAACTATAGATCATCACTTAAATATGAGGCAGTTTTTGGAAGCAGTTCTTGCTACTACAGACCAGTGTGACGCTTTAATGCTGTCACTTGCTCGTCCCTCTCTCTTCGGAGTGGAGTTCCAAGTGCAGATTACATTTTAATTGTGAGAACGAGGTAGTGGGAGTGTCTGGTAATCTCCTGTCATTAAAGTAAATCATTGATGCAAATCTCAATATCCCAGAAGTTTGAAGAAACTTGAGATTTTATGCACTGTATTTAGTCACTTGTACGCCTCGAGAGTTGTTAACAAGGTTCCTTGACAGGAACAGCGCCATTTGCTTTATCCCAGAAGCTGCTGTGTTATAGTACGTCAGAGTGGCTTGTAGCCCTTGTGGTCAGGAGAGACCAACCACTTCCCCTCCCCACAACACCCGGGACACAAATCCAAATTAGCCTCTGGGAACTGTGCGGGAATTGGTACCAGATCCAGGGACAGGTTAACAATAATTTGATTCATTTTGAAAGGAGACAAATGTGTGAAAGCACTACACCACAGCTCACGTTTAAAAGGGATGTTTATCTATTAAACTCTTTTATGATTCCACAGTGTCGTATTGAGGGATATCTGTGCACTTTGGGTCAGAATCCCTTATGTTAAAACTGTAATAAATAAAGCCACCATGGTCCCAGATGACCATAGGCTGCGGTGGAGAGCTGACTGGTGATGATTTAACCTGAGAGTCACCACGTCTCAGGCAAGGTTTAGAAGGCGGGGCTTTCATGAATAACCTCAGCAGATACGGGAATTGAACCCACGCTGTTGGCTTCAGTACGCATCACTAACCACCCATCCAGTCAACTGAGCTGACCAACCCCCAAAGCGACTGTGATAGGACACAAACTGCAAACGTCTCATTCGAAGTCAGTTAAAACTAACCTGGGTGCAGCAGACAGTGTGGGTGTGAAATTCGAGCTGGTCACACTGATTTTCGCCCCAATAATTGGATGTGAAGAGGTCCAGTTTAGATATCCAGCCTATGCCCAAACAGCAGAACAACTATATTCTCCAAATAGGTTCAAAACTCACATTCAGCCCATTGAAAATGTGAATAAGGGGCCTGGTGTCTGTTTATAGACTCAAACAGATATTGGATTGTCCTGAACACAGCAAACGTCAGGCCTGCTGTGTGCAGGATTACCTCATTTACATATGGCCCAACCAGTAGACCATAAAGACCTGGGGTGGGGTTTTCCAGCCCCACCCGCCACTAAGGATCATCCAGTCCCGCCAAAAGCCAGGTTGGGATAGGGATTTTACATTAAAACAATGCCCGCCTTCAATCACCACCACCACTCCCAATCCAATTGCCTTCCCAAATCTAGACACACTTTAGATCCTTGGGCAGAATCTTGGACAGCTGATATTGCTGCCCCTGAGGCGTAACTGGCACCGGGAGCTTGCTGATAATAAATCAATGAATCCGGTGAACTAATTTCCATGGCCCCATTTGGCACATGCACCACCCAGTGGGACATGATCCAATTTTTAGGCCACTGAATAGATCTCCCCCTCATGAGAGGGACTGCTCGTCAGTCCCTGCCCTCACTCATGCATTGGGGACGGGGGGGAACTTTACAATGGCACAACTGCCAGAGCGCCAGACAAAGGGTGGGATTTTACCATCCTGCCCGCCACGAGAATCGTAGCGTAGCGGGCGGGATATGGAGCATGCAAAGGTTCGTTGACCTCGGGTGGGAATATCCAGCAATGGGGCGAGCGCGGTCGGAAAATCCCGCCCATAATGTCTGCTGGCAGGTTGCCTCAAGCGTGGAGCTTAGGGCTATGAAGCAGGACTACAGGGTTAATGGAGAGGTATCAGCAAGTGAACAGGTATTGTATCACATTTCGTAACATTTAAGGATGAAGGATCCATTCAGTCCATTGCACTTCATCCTTAAGATGTTTAGTCTGCCATGACATATGAAGGCGGAATTCCAGATTTGGCACAGTGCCTGAACTGCTGGGATTTCTCTGTCTGAAGAGCCAGTTGCTCTGAGTGCAGTAGAGCTTGGTATGGACAAGTCTGCACATGTTGTCTATTTTGAACTTGCCACGTAAAGGGAACTGACTTATCTGCTGGTGTCGTTTTACATTAAATTTTAAATAGTAGGGAACACAGTCAGGCCTGTGATATTTTAGCCCCATTTCCCCCGACCTGTGCTCTGTACTTGCATAGCTCCCTGCTGGGACATGCGGGAGCAGGGCGGTTCCCTGTGCAGTCATTTCCTTTCTTAGTATTCATCCCTGAGTCAAAAAGATTCTGGACACTGAGTAGTCACTTCGTGTACAAACTGAAGTGACTTTATTTTTTAAGAATGACCTTTTTCACAGCCTGAGTCGAATGCAGCGTTTCAAGAAGGCAGTTCAGTCTTCTCAAGGGCAATTAGGGATGGCCAATAAAGGCTGGCTTAACCAGAGACTTCCCACATCCTGTGGACAAATAAATTTAAAAAAAGAATGACATGTTTCCTCTCCACAGTAAAGCAACAAAATCTCAAGTAAGTATGTGAATGAGGTGATCTGTATCTGTGGTGTGACTGATTAGAACCACAAATGGGCGTTTTCCTCTATGTGTTAAATTGAAGTGGAATCTTTCCACATGGGGACCATGTCCCATGGCGGGGACGGAAACTACAGAGAATGACGGGAAAGCACGCCCAATCTTTGAGCCCTGACCTGGCGCAGTGGTTTGCATGGCTGCCTCACAGCGTCAGGGACCTGGGTTCGATTCCCGGCTTAGGTCACTGTCTGTACGGAGTTTGCACACTCTCCCCGTGTCTGCGTGGGCTTCCTCCGGGTCCTCCAGTTCCCTCCCACAGTCCAAAGACATGCAGGTTGAGTGCATTGGCCATGCTAAATTCTCCCTCAGTTTACCCAAACAGGTGCCGGAGTGTGGCGACTAGGGAATTTCCACAGTAGCTCCTTCGCAGTGTTAATGTAAGCCTAATTGTGACACTAATAGATAAACTTAAACACAGTATGCAACCAGGTGTTTTGTGCCATATTCCAATGCGGGGCAGGCCTGGATGATCCTATCAAGACGCCATATTGAAAAATGCCCGACATCACTGACCCATTATTGAAACAATATGGAGCTGCTGAAAATGAAGGTGGATCTCTGGGAGGACCCTGAGGCTGGATAATGGACCCCCTCCAGGACGCCAAATCCAGGAGGTCCACCTGTAGATGCTCCCCCGCCCACTGCTTGTGATATTCTGGGGTCCAGGGTTGCCGTGGGCCCCCATCTTGCACTCCATAGGCAACCTCAGGCATTGTTCAAGCAAGTCCCAACATCTGCACGCCACGTTGTTCCAAAAGTGTTTCACGCTGGCATGTTTTCCCACTGGCATCGTGGAGATTTGGGCGTGAGGGGTTCAGGCCTTCATCTCCATGGACAAGTTGGGCCAAAGGGCCTGTTTCCACGCTGTAAACCTCTATGACTCTATGCATCCCATTAGCGGGATGCAAATGGGGTTCACACCAGTCTCCAGCAGGTTTCCCGATCCGCCCTGGTGGGCACCAGCGGAAGATCCCGCTGTAAATTAGTGCCGGCGTATAACTGAGTTTTGAGCCATTGCCACATTCACCATTGAACCTGCTGGTGGGGGCTTGGGAGAATTCTGTTCTTTACCTTATCAAATCTGTGGGGAGGATTGCAACCAAAGCTAGGGACCAGAAATATAAGACAGTCACTAATAAATCCAGTGGTGAATTCAAGAGAAGCGTTCACTGTGAGTGATTGGAACTCGCCACCACATGGAGTGGTTGCGACAAATAACATAGACGTATTTAAGGGAGGTTAGATAAACACATGAGGGAGAAAGGAATGCTGATAGGGTTCAGTAATCATGATGTGGAAATGCTGGCGTTGGACTGGGGTAAACACAGTAAGGAATCTAACAACACCAGGTTAAAGTCCAACAGGTTTATTTGGTAGCAAACGCCACTAGCTTTCGGAGCGCTGCTCCTTCGTCAGATCTGACGAAGGAGCAGCGCTCCGAAAGCTAGTGGCGATTGCTACCAAATAAACCTGTTGGACTTTAACCTGGTGTTGTTAGACTCCTTACAGGGTTCAGTAAAGCAGAGTGGAAGAGAACTCATGTCGAGTATTAATGCCAGCATGGACCAATTGGGCCGAATGGCCTGCTTCTGTGCTCTACATTCTATGTAATTCTATGTCAATCATAATTACAACCCATTAATGGCTTAAGCAAAATATTTTTTCTTCCGGTTTAGACGAAGAGGGAAGTATATCTCACCGTTCCTGTTGGTGATTCATGTGAAGAAGGCGAAGAATTGAATTGTAAGCTGCAGTGCTGATCTCAGATCAGAATCCCACATTCAATAGATATTTTCCATGAACTTTAAAAGTCGACTCGTGTGTATGGTTCAAACATTAGAAAATTCAAGTCGGTGAGCTGCTCTCTATAGTGAAGTACGTAACGCACAAGGATCACAGTTGCTTTTTACAGAACTAAATGTTGAATTTATATTACGCAACTGTTTGTTTGTACTTGTCTTGGTGACAATATAGAATTCTGGGCAGCATGGTCGTTAACACTGCTGCCTCACAGTGCCAGGGATGCAGGTTCAGTTCCTGTTTTTATTATTTATTTTTCACAAGTAGGCTTACATTAACACTGCAATGAAGTTACTGTGAAAATCCCCTAGTCGCCACACTCCGGCTCCTGTTCGGGTACACTGAGGGAGAATTTAGCATGGCCAATACACCTTTTGGACTGAGGGAGGAAACCCACGCAGACACGAGGAGAATGTGCAGACAGTCACCCAAGCCAGGAATCGAACCCAGATCCCTGAGGCAGCAGTGCTAACCATTGTGACATCGTGACTGTCTGTGTGGAGTCTGCACGTTCTCCTTGTGTCTGCGTGGGTTTCCTCCAGTTTCGTCCCACAGTCCAAAAGACATGCTGGTTAAGTGCATTAGCCATGCTAGATTCTCCCTCAGTGTACCCGAACAGGTACTGGAGTGTGGTGATTAGGGGGATTTTCATAGTAACTTCATTGCAGTATTAATGTAAACCGACTTGTGACCTAATAAATAAACTTTAACTTTAAGATAAGAGGGAAAATTCTTAAAGGGGTGAAGGAGCAGAGGGAGCTGGGTGTTTCTGTGCATAGATCATTGAAGGTGGCAGGACAGGTGGAGAGGAGCAGTTAATAAAGCATACAGTATCCTTTGCTTTACTAATGGGGGCATGGAGTGCATGAACAAGGAGGTTATGTTGACCCTATACAAGACACGAGTTAGAATATTGTGGAATATTCTGGAATATTCTGGAATATTGTGTACAGATTTGTAGGAAGGATGTGAAAACATTGGCGAGAGTGCAGAAGAGATTTACAAGAATGCTTCCAGCGATGAGAAACTTCAGTTATGAGGAGAGATTGGGACTGTTCTCATTGGAGAGAAAGAAGACTAAGTGGAGATTTGATAGAGACGTTGAAAAGGGGAGGGGGCTAGAGAGAATCGATAGGGAGAAACTGTTCCTGTCTGTACAAGGATCGAGTGCGGGCAGGACTTTTAGTTTAGGCAGGCATCATGATTGGCGCAGGCTTGGAGGGCCGAAGGGCCTGTTCCTGTTCTTTGAGAGGGCTCAGATTTAAAATGATTTGATAGGCAGGGGAATGGCACTAAGTCACAAAGCTCGTTTGGCGAGCCGGTGCGCGCACAATGGGCCAAATGACCTCCTCCTGCACCAGAACTACTCTGTAATTCTGTGACGCATTGGTGCTGTTGGATCCACCTTCCTTGCGTTGCAGTTCTCAATCTACATCACCAGAAGCAGCAGGATATAACCCACACATTGAAAATCTCACTCATGGCTGGCTTTTCCAGTCCATGGACCTTCTTCAATGGCCGAGTATGGTCGGTGTAGGTCAACAAGTGTCCAGCCTGTTCCTGGTGTGAATCTGACACGGGTACCAGCAGCCCTGGCAGCCATTAGCATTGCTGCTCTGAGCCCTGTGGCCTTGGGAAGAGCGCAAGAGCAAATCACACACTGAAGGGGATTCTTTGCTCCCCAGGGTCAATAATGCTGCTTCATTTATTTTGCGAGGCCACTCGCAGAGGCGGCATGAAGGTAAACGCAACGTAAAACCTGACAAAGATGTGACAGCAACGAGGGAAATTACTTTTCTCAGCCCTTGAATCTAGACGTCGTAGTGACAGGAGGTAGAAGAGTGTGACAGGATGCATATGGTAGTTTGATGCTAAATACTTTAGTCACAGAGTCCTCCACCTGATTATCACACGAGCTCATACTAGCCCACCAGCTCCTCCAGTGTTTTAGCTATAATAATGTGTAAACCAAGACCGCTATACTGTGACCAGTCAAAAAACATTAACTCTTCCGAATGAGATTTTCTACTGAGTACATGGATTGATTCTACTCTGTTGCTGCAGTTGATAAGAGGGAGGTTCCATTGGTTGTGAGGAGAGGCATTGTGCAACTCAAACTGTGGCCACATAAAATTCTCGTCAACATTCATTTTTGTTCTGGCAAATTTTTAAATCGGTCCTCCTTATTTTCTGTTTCCAAACTTACTGATCTGCAGGCAAGTAGGCAATCTGCTCCCAAAGCTCTGCAATGCCTCTCTTCGATTTGATTTGATTTATTATTGTCGCAAGAAATGGGATATAGTGAAAAGTATTGTTTCTTGCGTGCTTTACAGACAAAACGTACTGTTTATAGAGTACATAGGGGAGAAGGAAAGCAGAGGGTGCAGAATGTAGTGTTACAGTCATAGCTAGGGTATCGAGAAAGATCGACTTAATATATGGTAGGTTCATTCAAAAGTCTGATGGCAGCAGGGAAGAAGAAGCTGTACTTGAGTCGGTTGGTACGTGATCTCAGACTTTTGTATTTCTTTCCCGACGGAAGAAGGTGGAAGAGAGAATGCCCGGGGTGCGTGGAGTCTTTGGTTATGCTGGCTGCTTCATTCTGCTATGAGGAGATTTGATGTTTTGCCAATATTGTGTTCCTCCAAATCTGTCCCCATGCAACTGTGGAAAGCACTGGGCCACTGTCAGAGCTTGGTAAAGATGTGTCTTGGGAGAGATGTGGAACAGGTTAGCACCAAGCCTCAATTTTAAGCCAGAAATTAAACTGATCCAAGGGCTTGTGTAAAAGTTGAGGGAGAGGTTATTACCACCCCACTCCACCCCCCCCCCCCCCCCCCCCCCCCACCACACCATCCCCAGCCACACCGCTGCTTACTGCTCAAGTTAACGTTGGTTGATAATTGGTAGCCTCGGTAGGTTTGATCAAGATTATGGTCATTTTTCAAATAGAAACACAATTTTGCATTGAGAAATTGACCTAGGAGTGGACTTTACCAACCACAACAATTATAGTGGAGGATTATGCAATACACAGTAACTACAAACAGTTATGGAAATTATAAATGTAACAAACTTGGCGTGGCAGACTGGGTCGGTGCGGCTGTGCATTATTATAATTTCTGTAAAGCACAATGATGGGTATGTAAGACATCCTTACTATATCCATTCGGGCAGTAGGATGTTTACAGATGTGTCACCAGCAGTGATAGTGGTCAAATAATTTAACATGAATTAAAGAACACACGGGAAACCTGCAGGCTCAGTGTTATAGATATTGAATTACATGCAAATTTTCCTGCAGGATATTGATACCAAGCTGCTAATGGGCTGGTGGCAACAGTATCTCGTCCCTGTAAAGTGCAGCACAGCGTTGATAGGTGTGAGGCTTGGTTAGCAGTGGTGAGTACAGTACATTATGGAAGCACAGTATGTAGTTTAAGTAGATACTGTGTACATTATAGATCAGCATTAAATGGAGTACAAGGACATTGTTAATAAGGTGTTAGTATTTTACTACAGTGTATAGATAAATATCATAAATGCTACAAACCCACAAACTGCACAATGTTAATGTGCAAAATACGCAGCGTCAGTATGATATTGGACAAAATGAGCAGAACAGCACAATTTGTAAAATGCATTATTTTAAGTTTCCAAGACAGCTTTACATTGTAACAGATTTGTGACTACAAACAAATTTCAAAGCAGGAAAAGTATATTTCACTCGTGTACGACAGACACACTGTCCACATGCCCTCTGACTGAGTTTGCCTGTCAGTCTGGTGAGGTCCACGTTCTTTTCCAACAAATCTCTGAACGGCTCACTATCACTGTAATGTTTCTTTCCACCCTCTGATAAGAAGCAGCATGCAAAGTCCATCCACCATCTACAAAGCACAAGTCAGGAGTGTGATGGAATACTCCCCACTTGCCTGGATGGGTGCAGCTCCGACAACACTCAAGAAGCTTGACACCATCCAGGACAAAGCAACCCACTTGATTGGCACCACATCCACAAACATCCACTCCCTTCACCACCGCGCTCAGTAGCAGCAGTGTGTGCTATCTACAAGATGCACTACAGCAATTCACCAAAGATCCTCAGACAACACCTTTCAAACCCATGACCACTTCCATCTAGAAGGACAAGGGCAGCACATACATGGGGGCACCACCACCTGCAAGTTCCCCTCCAAGCCACAGACCATCCTGACTTGGAAATATATCGCCGTTCTGGTATTGTGGGACAACCCACTGCATGTGGACTGCAGTGATTCAAGATGGCAGCTCACCACCACCTTCTCAAGGGCAACTAGAGATCGGCAATAAATGCTGACCAGCCAGCGACACTTCCCCCAGCATAGGAAGTTCCATAATGAATAAAAGAAAGAGAAAAACCAAGCATGATGCATTGGCTGCTCGCCTGTCTGTGATAATGATCAGACAAGGTAAATGTTATGTGTTGCTTCAGTTAATTGCAACAGGCATGAGCAGTGCGTGTCTGAAGCTTGGGGTGATCAGGTTACTACGAATGTGTCCAGTTGGGAAGGATTTACCGGCACAGTGGTTAGCACTGCTGCCTCACAACGCCAGGAACCCGGGTTCAATTCTGGCCTTGGGTGACTGTGTGGAGTCTGCACGTTCTCCCCGTGTCTGCGTGGGTTTTCTCCGGGTGCTCCAGTTTCCTCCCACAGTCCAAAAAAATGCGGGTTAGGTGGATTGTCCATGAGAAATGTGTGAGGTTATGGGGATAGTGAGGGGGAGAGCTGGTGGAGACTCGATGGGCCAAATGGCCTCTTTCTACATGGTAGGGGTTCAATGATTCTGTGAAAGTCTCAAACTTAGTTCTGGGTTTAGGTGACAGTACTTTCCTTTTAAGAATGTTTTACTTCATAAAATGTCATAGCAACCTCAAGTTGAGACCAGGCAAATCGAAAAAAAAAAGATGGAGTTGCATTTCTAAAAGTGCCATTCTTGACCTCAGGACATCCCAAAATGCTTAACAGCCTGTCTAATACAGAAGTGTAGTGACTGGTGTAATGTAGGAACTGTAGGAGCAAATTTACGCAGCAAACAGCAATGAAATATTAACTAGACCGTCTATTTTAGCTATTGGTTGAGGAATAAATGTTGGCCAGAGCTCCCTGCTCTTCTTCTAATAGTACTAAGGGATTTTTTGCACCTATCTTAAAGGGATTTTGGGCTTCTGTTAACAACTCATCCAAAGGTTTGCACCTTCAACAGATCAGCACTCTTTTATAGTTATTTCACAGAGGTGAGGCTTAGATTATTTGCTTAATTCTGTGGAATGGTTATTAGCTCTGAACCATTAGCTCTGCTATCCTTCAAGGATCGATGCTGAAGGGTAGCACGGTGGCACAGTGGTCAGCACTGCTGCCTCACAGCACCAGGGACCTGGGTTTGATTCCTGGGTGGGGTCACTATCTGTGCTGAGTCTGCACATTCTCCCCACTGTCTGTGTGGATTTCCTCTGGGTGTTCCAGTTTCCTCCCACAGCCCGAAAGACGTGTTGGTTAGGTGCATTGGCCATGCTAAATTCTCCCTCAGTGTACCCGAACAGGTGCCAGAGTGAGGGGACTAGGGGATTTTCACAGTAACTTCATTGCAGTGTTAATGTAAGCCTACCTGTGACACTAATAATTGAACTTCAGCCTCCTCCTACTTCTCCTCCACTTGCTACCCTTTGTCAACGCCATCCGAAAACACAGTGTTAGGTTTCACCTATAAGTTGAGGACACTCAGTATCTGCCTCAACATCAACCCTCTCCACCCCTTCCTTCACTGTTGCTAAATTATTAAACCAATCGATCAACGTCCAGTACTGGATGAACAGAAATTTCCTCCAATTAAACGTAGGGAAGACTGAAGCTTTCAGCCCCACTCCAAGCTCTGTTCCCTTGCTAGCAACTTCATTGCTTTCCCTAGCAACTGTCTGGGTTTGAGCCATTCTAACCCTTGATGTCACATTTGAATCCACATTGAGCTTCTGATACATATTTGCACCATCTCTAAGATCATCTATTTCCACATCTATGACATTGCCTGACTCCATCCTGGCCTCTGCACATTTGCAGCTGAAGACCTCAATAATGCCTTTGCTGCCTCAAGACTTGACTATTGCAATGCGCTGGTTGCCAACCTCCCACACTCTACCCTCTGTTAACTTGATATCACCCAGAATTCTGTTGTCCTTGCCCTGACTCATCTCAAGTTCTGTTCACCCATCATCCCTGTGCTCACTAACCTATACTGGCCCTCAATACTTTGATTTTAAAATTCTCATCCATCTTTCCAAATCCCTCGATGGCCTTGCTCTTGCCTTTCCCTGTAATCTCCCCCAGTTCCACAATCCTCTGCATTCATCTATGCTGATTCTAGCCTCGAGTAACCCACTTTTAATCACACCACTGGCACAACATCGTGGGCCGAAGGGCCTGTTCTGTGCTGTACTGTTCTATGTTCTATCCCTTCAGTTTTCTAGGTCCTAAGTTCTGGAATACCCTCCCTAAACCTCTCATTCTTTATTCAAGACCCTCTTCAAAACGTACCTCTTTGACCAAGACTTTGGCCGTCTGCCCCAATATCATCTTATGTGGCTTGGTGTCAGCTCTCGCTTTCAGCCCTTCTTTGATGCACCTTAAGATATTTACTTGCACTAAGGGCGTTAAGCTATTAAATCAGAGGCAAGACTGTTGCCACTGAGTCATGGCTGACACCTGAAACCAAAGCATGAAGGGGATCGTGATACTTCAACTATTTCCCAATAGTAGCTACAGTGATGATTAAAATGCATCCATCCAGTTAGGCGATGCCAGCATCAGATTTGAAATCTGATACAAAGAAAACTGATACAAACCACATGAAATAGATGGCAGCTTTAAACAGCTTACTTTGTAACCTTTGACAATTCCTTATAACCAGTCCAAGCTATTCATTGAACTAGTCGCTTTCAGTAAGTGCCAATAGAATAGAATCGAATCCCTACAGTGCAGAAGGGCCTGCGCCAACAACAATCCCACCCAGGCCCTATCCCTGTAACACCCCATATTTACCCTGCTGATCCCCCTGACACCATGGTCAATCCACCTAACCCGCACATCTTTGGAGTGTGGGAGGTAACTGGAGCGCCCGGAGGAAACCCACGTAGACACGGGGGGAACATGCAGACTTCACACAGACAGTGACCTGAGGCCGGAATTGAACCCAGGTCCTTGGCGCCGCGAGGCAGCAGTGCTAACCACTGTGCCACCATGCCACTGATTTGTCCATCTCCATTACTCGTGAGTAGGGAAGAGAATAAAGGAACAGAATGACGATGCATTTGATAACAGCTTGTCGAGCAGAAGAGTCTTTTCCCTGACTTCCCCTGTTGTGTTTGAGTAGATACCATTTGTATTTGTGAACCTGTTGCGTTAGTCTGATAATCCTTGGTTTCATGCTGTCGACTATTGAAGAAAGTTAATGGCTTCTCTTTGGAGGCAGCTTGACTCAAAAATGTTGTTTGCTCAATGGAAGATCAGAAACAAGCTGAACCCCGCATGGCAGATTTAACTAGGCAGGTGTTAGATCTGCCATGGGGGGTTCAGATGATGTATGACGGATGTATGCCTGACCAGGTAGTCTTACTTATTCGTGGCACCTGGAATGGGACACCTGTCATTGGGTACGAGAACCAATCCAATTCAGCCACTTTAGAAATGGGTACCTCTGAATTCAAATGTTCATTGCCTCCCCACTGGAAAAACCTCCAGCTTTTCTCAGGAAAGGACTGCAAAAGTTGGAAATCTGGAAAAAAAAACCTTGGAAAATTTTGCAAATGTGCAACAGGTTCCTCTGGGAGGAAACTTGCTACCCGTACCCAGCCTGGTTTATTTTGTGACTCTGATCCCACACTGTTGACTCTTAAATATTGTCCGAATTAGCCTAGCAAGCCATCGAGGTGTATCAAGCACTGGACTCCAAGGGATGGCCACTGGATTCTGGCCTTGCCAGTGTCACCCACACCCCAAGAAATAATATTTTAAGAAGGATTTGGAAAGGAAAATAGATGCTTCATTTAATCAAATTTCCTACTGGTGCCTCCATGCCTAAGGTTCGTAAAAGAACAAGTCAATTCACTTCTGTAACTGTCCCTTGTGACTGCTTTCTTTGAGCATTCATCTCAGATAGATATTGATGAATGTTGTTCACCTTCAGTCTTTAGGGCTGTCAATGTTCAGAGTTGAAATTCAATGCAGATGAATCCTGAGTAGTTTTAGACAGGAGGGGCATTCACTGGCCTCCTCTCAAATTTCTACTCGCATTTAAATGCTCCCGGTTCTTTTTCGGAGTGGGTAGGAAGAAGTAGAAGGTTAGCTACCATTGAAGGCAGCTCGGATGGCCCTTGTCCACCCAGCAGCTGGCAGCCAAGGGAGGCAGTTTCGGGAATGTCCTTGGGGAGGATAAGAGAGAATCTGGGGCTGGGTAAACCATGATATTCCTTGGAAGGTCCAGAAGAACACTTCTGCTCCCCCTGGCTCCACAAAGAAAGTTCTAGAAGGGCATGTGCTGTCGACAGATCTGCTTCAGCCTGCGGGAAAGCTGTGACCATCAGGGTTCCTATGCTGGGGGAAGCGATGGCCTAGTGGTATTATCCAGAAAATCAGCTAATCTTCTGGAGACCTGAGTTCGAATCCCGCCACGGCAGATTTGAATTCAATAAAAGAAATCTGGAATTAAGAGTCTATTGATGACCGTGAAATCATTGACGGTTGTCGGAAAAACCCATCTGGTTCACTAATGTCCTTTAGGGAAGGGAATCTGCCACCTTTACCTGATCTGGCCTACATGTGACTCCAGAGCCACAGAAAAGTGGTTGACTCTCAACTGGCCTCCGAAAGCAACTAGGGATGGGCAATAAATGCTGGCCCAGCCAGCGACACCCACGTCCCACAAATGAATTAAAAAAAAGATACAATAGAATCTTTATTTGCATAAACTCGGGAGCCCGAACCTGCAGTCAAACCTGCTGCTGGACTGCCGGCAAAACCCGGAATGTTAAGATCAAGAGGACATTCCAGATCCATGAGGATAAGTAGCCAAATCATTAACACTCCATGAACCTGGTTTCTGCCAGAAAGCTGGAGTTAAAATAGTCTTTTCTGTCTTTTGTTTTATTCTACAAAACATATCTATGCCCGCATATATATCTCAATTTCTATCTGGTTTCTTGTGAGCCGAATGGAGGGGAAGAATATGTCTAAGTAACCAAAGCAATACAAGCGTTGTAAAGTTTTCAAAATAAATAAAATGCCACAAAGGAGCTTGGCCGGTGTTTGTCTTTGCGAGGCCAATGTGGTTAACGTCACTTCACGCGTTTTGGTTCGTGGTTTGAGTGCCGACAGCAGGGGGAGGAAGGAGTGGAGTTGGCGATGAAATGGTCCATCTCAGTCTGTAAGCAAGTGCCCCTCCTATTGGCCAGGTTCCACAGAGATCGAGCGCTCCAACAGGGCAGGCATCCAGGTCCAGCTCGATTTCTCTGTGAGCTGGTGCCTTGCTGCACTTACCACCCTGCTCCCCCCTGCTCTCTGCCCCCCAACCACCCCCCCCCCCATCCCCCCTGCAGCCACTCTGGACGCTGCTGTCAATGAGCATTTACACATCGGCATCTATCCTGGGGAACTGGCTTGTTAAAATAAAAAAGAACTGCAGAAATCTTACCAGTACAATTACCTGACGCCAACCTAAAAAAAAAGAAAATAATTTCCCCAGTGTATCTGTGCATATTTTGTAAGTAACTGTCATAGAAATCATAGAAATCATAGAAACCCTACAGTGCAGAAGGAGGCCATTCGGCCCATCGAGTCTGCACCGACCACAATCCCATCCAGGCCCTACCCCCACATATTTTACCCACTAATCCCTCTAACCTACGCATCCCAGGACTCTAAGGGGCAATTTTTTTTAACCTGGCCAATCAACCTAACCCGCACACCTTTGGACTGTGGGAGGAAACCGGAGCACCCGGAGGAAACCCACGCAGACACGAGGAGAATGTGCAAACTCCACACAGAAGTTTGTGAATGAATGTGCAAACTCCACACAGAAGTTTGTGCAAACTCCACACAGAAGAATGTGAATGAATGAAGTTTGTGAATGAATGTGAATGAAACTCCACACAGAAGTTTGTGCAACTCCACACAGAAGAATGTGCAAACTCCACACAGAAGTTTGTGAATGAATGAATAACTGTGAATGAATAATTCTTTCTTCCCTCTCTCCCATACACGTCCCCCACCCCCCCAACTTCACAGACAGAATTCCAACAGCCAGTTAATAAAATCCTGGCAGTCCTCACGTCGAGAAAAGCCATCACACCTGATCTTGTGTAGAGCTCTCCAGTAGCCATTAGGATAAGATGATGTTGCCATGGTAATCTCATGGGTTCCAAATGCACAGCTGACATAACTGATCCAGTTCCATCAGTGATGTCCCTACATGCAGCCACGAGCTGGGGGGAGGGAGGTGGGGGAAAGGCAAGAGAATGATTGGATTGATGATTTTCTAATTGACGATAGGGTGGTTGCCAATCATTAGCCATTTGCAGTAACTGTTCAGTTTTCAGCAGTCATGTAACAGAGATTCGCACAAGTGTAGAGAGACACAAAAGGATCCACCAGTTCCTGTCTCCAGGCTGTATGTATCCTCTTGTTACCGAGTGTCTCCGGCAGCATTTCAAGTACTAAAGTCCAGAGGAGGCGATGGCCGAGTGGTATTATCGCTAGACTATTAATCCCGAAACTCAGCTAATGTTCTGGGGACCCTGATTCGACTCTCGCCACAGCAGATGGTGGAATTTAAATTCAATAAAAAATATCTGGAATTAAGAATCTACTGATGAAACCATGAAACCATTGTCGATTGTCGGAAAAACTCATCTGGTTCACTAACGTCCTTTAGGGAAGAAAATCTGCCGTCCTTACCTGGTCTGGCCGACACGTGAATCCAGAGCCACAGCAATGTGGTTGACTCTCAACTGCCCTCGGGACAACTAGGGATGGGTAATAAATGCTGTCGTGTGTCGTGAAGGCCGCCTTGGAGAACGCTTACCCAGCAGAAACTGATAGCCAAGTTCTGCACACATGAGGACAGCCTCAACCGGGATCTTGGGTTCATGTCACACTATCTGTAACCCCCACAACTTGCCTGGGCTTGCAAAATCTCACTAACTGTCCCGGCTGGAGACAATACACATCTCTTTAACCTGTGTTTAACCCTCTCTCCACTCACATTGTCTGTACCTTTAAGACTTGATTACTTGTAAAGACTCGCATTCCAACCGTTATCTTGTAAATTGAGTTTGTGTCTATGTATGCCCTGTTTGTGAACACAATGTCTCACTCACTTGAAGAAAGAGTGAGACTCTGAAAGCTTGTGCTACCAAACAAACCTGTTGGAATTTAACCTGGTTTTGTGAGACTTCTTACTGTGCTTACCCCAGTCCAACGCCGGCATCTCCACATCATAATAAATGCTGGCCAGTCAGCAGCGCCATGTCCCACGAATGAAACAAAAATGGGTTTTTTTGCCACGGGGCAGAGATGGGTTTGGTGGTGGGGGCAGTTTTCAGGCAGGAGGTTCTTGTGCCAATATCCTAATGTCTGCATGGTTATTCCAGCAGCATTTTTAGGGGTGACAGCAACCTCACATGGTAGCATGGTAGCCGCCTGCCCTGGTAGTGGTAGTCACCTGTCCTGGCAGCAATAGCCACCCACCCTGGCAGCAATAGCCACTCATCCTGGTTGTGGTGGGCAGGCAATTGGGCCGATTATGCAGTTTAGAGGTCAGTTGCCATTTTGTCCGAGTGACGCAGTGTCAGCGCCTCATGGTACATATGGAACTGAGGGATTGAATGACTATTTTGGGCCAAGCTGGTGAAGTTGAATGTTACAAGATGGAACAGGAACCAAGCCCACTCCACTCACAACTCTAAACTGCCTAAGCAGCAACCATTCTGCAAAGGATAAGTTTATAGAAACAAATACTGTTGCTGTGGAGCCAGGAAGAGTATGACCATAAGATGGAGGAGCAGAAGTAGGGTCATTTGGACCCTTGGGCCTGTTCTGCCATTCAGTGAGCACAATAAGTAGTCTCACACCAGCGTAAAGTACAACAGCTTTATTTGGAATCATGAGCTTTTGGAGCACTGCTCCTTCATCAGGTGACTCGCCTGATGAAGGAGCAGTGCTCCGAAAGCTTGTGATTCCAAATAAGCCTGTTGGACTTTAACCTAGTTTGTGAGACTTCTTACCGTGTCCACCCCAGTCCAACGCCATCATCTCCACATCATGGCCATTCAGCGAGGTCATGACTGATCTGAAATGATAATCCTCAACTCCAGTTTCCCATCTTAACCCCAGAAACTTTGATTCCCTTACTGATTAAAAATCTATCTCAGCCTTGAACATACTTAGCAACCCAGCCTCAATAACCCTCTACAGTAAAGAATTCCACAGATTCATTACAATCTGAGAGAAGAAATTTCTCTTCATTTTGTCTTGAATGAGTGGCCTTTACTCCTGAGATTATTCCCTCTGGCCTTAGACTCTCCCACAATTCACCTCATTCCCACAGAACCTTAATAAATATTAACAATTAATACAGTAAAATAAACATAGGCATGTTTCTGAGAGGATACCCATATGAAGAGAATCATTTCTGTATAGAGCCAGTGTTACTGTTCAGCATAGTTTCCTCACACAGTACTGTAACATCTGCCTTTAAACTTCACCAGGCCCTTGGCTTTACATAAAAACATCATCCCCAAGCAACCCAACAACCTAGGCAGTTTCTTCCTCTTGTTGCCTCATGCCCTAGATTTTATCCTGCAACGCTCTTCCTGAAACCAGGCAACAGTGTTATCTCTTAGGCTATGAACATGGGTGCAGACTACCAGAACTTTAAAAGGACATAGATAAGCTGGTAAAATGGGCAAAGAAGTGGAAGATTAAATTTAATGCAGAGAAGTTTCATTTTGATAGGCAGAGATGATAAAATCATAGAATTCTACAGTGCAGAAGGAGGCCATTCGGCCCATTGAGTCTGCACCAACCACAATTCCATCCAGGCCCTATTCCCATAACCCAATGCATTTGCCCTAGCTAGTCCCCCTGACATTAGGGGCAATTTAGCATGGCCAATCCACCTAACCCGCACATCTTTGGACTGGGAGGAAACTGGAGCACCGGGAGGAAACCCACGCAGAGACAGGGAGAATGTGCAAACTCCACACAGACAGTGATCCAAGCCGGGAATTGAACTTGGGTCCCTGGCGCTATGAGGCAGCAGTGCTAACCACTGTGCCACCATGCTGCCAGGATACAATTCTAAAGGAGGTGCAGGAGCAGAGGATCTGGATGTATATGTGCATAAATCATTGAATCTAGCAGGACAGGTTGAGAGAACAATTAATAAAGCATAAAATATCCTAGGCCAACAGGGGCATTGAAGTTTTGTTAAACTCGTATGTAAAACATTGGGTCAGCCTCAACCGGAATATTGCTTCCACTTCTGGACGCAATTGGAGAGGCTGCAAAAAAGATTCACGAGAATGTTTACTGGGATGAGGAACTTCAGTTATGTAGACAGGTTGATAAAGTTGGGACTGTTTGTCTTGGAGAAGAGGAGGTTGAGAGCGGTTTGAGTTATTGAAAATCACAAGGGGCCAGATAGAAAGTAGAAAGGAAAAAAATGGTTCCCATTGGTGGACAGATTGAGAAGCAGAGAGCATCGGTTTAAGGTGGTAAAAGTGGAGACATGAGGAGAAAGTTTTTCATACAAGGTGGTTAAGGTCTGGAATGCGGTACCAGAGTGTGGTGGAGACAGGTTCAGTTGAGGTATTCATGAGGGATTGGATTGCCACCTGAAATGGAAGAATGTGCAGGGCTGTGTGGAGAAGGTGGGGAAGTGGCAGTAGAATAATTGCTCCTTCAGTGAGGCAGCATAGAGATGATTGCCCGAAGAGCCTCCTTTGTTGCTGCAAGCAGGGCCAGGAGAAGAGAGTGCACACTGTGCTAAACCCCTGCCTCTGCGCTCTGGGGGGTTGGGCTTATTGGCTAAGTGGCCTGTTGGTCAGGATGGTTCGTGCCCAAAGTAGCCAATCTGGCACATAGGCCATCCTGATTGGCAGGCTATTCGGCCAATGATTGCTGTTGTTCTGAACAACAGCAATCATTAGCCAAATAAGACATGTAAGGTTGCCCATTCCCTCCTCTCTTGCTTACCCTGCGGACTGTTCTGTCCGGGTGTTGTCATGTGCTGTTTTCTTCACTCTTATTTCGGCTGCTAGTGTGCACAGTAAGGTGAGTGCCCGGTGCTTCTACATTTAGCTTACCCCCACAAGGCCTGTCCCTTCCCAACCTTTCTCCCAAGTCCATGGTGTCTGGGTATGACCTCTGGCTCTTTCCAACCTCTCCTTAATCCTGCGACAACAGCGTGACCCTGTGCCTTGGTCCCCATCCCGACATCCCCTCCTGACCTCCCCTCCCTTCCTCACAATGGTATCTGTGGCCCTGCGCTGGCTCTTCTCTTCCCAACCTCCCATCTAAGTTTGCTCTCAGTTGATAGTGTCTAGGTGTGGACCATGGCCCTTCTTGACCTCTGCTTCGTCCCTTAGTGATGGTTTGGGCTTGGGCCTGGCTTCCCGTGTGTGAGGCTGTTGGAGTATGCATGAGAGTATGTGAATGAGTGAGTATGTGTGTGAAATCCTCCCCAAAAACCTGTCCACACACTAGGCTCGAAGAGAAGGAAAAGCTCAGGCTGAAAGGCAACCCCCACTTTCACATGAAATCCACCAAGGCCAGTTCAGAAGCAACACCAGCGGCGACTGCAAGGTTGATTTTAGTTTAGCCCTGATCCCCTCCCCATTCCCTGGTGACCAGGACTCGGGGCCCAGTCTGCATCTCTCCGGCTTTGCTTCTTAAGTGAAAAGGCAAAATGATTTCATTAGTTAACTCTGCTGCTTGGCACTTTTTAATGGTCATTTTTATTAATCACTTTTATCACATTTATTAATCATGTTGTTTAAAATGATCAATTTTTTTTACATTGTTTTTTTTATTGCTCAGCAAGTTTGTTTATGTTTTCTCCAATCATAACTCTTTTTTAAAAATTCATGTTTAATGTTGTGCCACACCAGAGCTCAGGCAGCTGCTGCTGCGTTTCTTGCTGAGGGGAATGAGAGGCTCTTAAGAAGTCTGATTGTGTTGTGGAGGGCTGCCAAAGGGGTTCTTCTTTGCTGCAGTAGAAATGGGAAGTGTTAAACCTGCTCAGAACATATTCTGTAACATGATGTTGTGTCTCTGTGCACTGTTTGAGAACACATTTCCACTCCATCTGACGAAGGAGCAGCGCTCCGAAAGCTTATGGTATTTGCTACCAAATAAACCTGTTGGACTTTAACCTGGTGTTGTGAGACTTCTTACTGTGTTCACCCCAGTCCAACGCCGGCACCTCCACATCAGAACATCTGGTGGCAGCTGTGCAGAGAGAAACAGAGATCAGTGACTCTGCCTCAGAATGAGTGCAGGACTGGTGCACTGATTCTTTCTCTCTTCACAGATGCTGCCTGGCCTGCTGAGTATTTCCAGCATTTTCTATTTATGATTTAGATTTCCAACATCTGCAGTACTTTATTCTCCTTATATGTGCTCCATGCTGAGTGTTTGTAATTGTGCTTAGTTTCAATTTAAAGTGAGAAAATATTTATCACTCAATGCAATTTTTTTGTTAACAAAGTCCACTTCAGTGGATAGAAATAACACATTTTTGTTGGTGAATTGGTTAATGCTACTTTACTGGATGGTTTTGTCCTTTTTAAACTTGTAAGTGAAGCAGGGGTCTTGCGCCAATAGAATATGTTACTAAGGCCAAAAACCTACCACCGGGCGAGCGAGGTTCCCAGAATGGAAATCTCCATTGGCCTTGGGCGGGATTTTACAACTCATCCGAGCAAGGCCATAAAATCCTGCCCTAAAAGTTCAAGCTATTCTCATCTGTACATCGGGTTGTTGTTTGCCGTGCTTGTGAGATTCAAGTCTTTTGGATGTTGCTGTCCCGATTTTGTAAAGGGCCTGCTCCAAAGAAGTGGAGCTGGTTACATAACGTGAGCGAGCAGGTTGTGCGTATATGTCTGACAAAACCGTGATTGTAAAGTGCATCAGCCTGAAGCCTAAGCTTTTAATTAGCTTTATATAGCGAGGCATGAAGAGTGAAGAAGTTGTGCCAAGGGAGGCGATGGCCTAGTGGTATTATCATGAGACTATTAATCCAGAAACTCAGCTAATGTTCTGGGGACCCAGGTTCAAATCCTGCCACAGCAGATGGTGGAATTTGAATTCAGTGAAAAAAAAATGTCTGGGATTAAGAATCTACTGGTGACCATGAAACCATTGTTGATTGTCAGAAAAATCCATCTGGGGTTCAGTAATTATCCTTACCTGGTCTGGCCTACATGTGACTCCAGAGCCACAGCAATGTGGTTGACTCTCAACTGCCCTTGAAGGGCAACTAGGGATGGACAATAAATGCTGGCCAGCCACGCCCATGTCCATGAACAAATTTTAAAAAGGCCTATTAAAATACAATTTGACCTCCTCACCATGACTATGGCTCCCAATTCTGGGCATCTAGAGGATATGAGGGAGTTAAAGGGTTGGGGATAGCGGGGGGTGGTGGTTATGAGGCAAAATAAGGGGCCTGGAAACTCTGTCTGACCCTAGCTGTAACCGTTCTATGGAAGGCCAGATTTTACAAGGTGCCGTATTCCCTAACCCTCACCCCAGCCCACCCCCGAATAAGGTTGGTTTGGATTCACCCATCAAAAACCCAGCGGGCCCTGCAGCCATTTTACGCTCTTAGACTTCACCTCCAACTTAGTCCTTTCCCTAATAGCAGGGTGAAGCATAATAAGTCGATGATTATGTCTGTTTCCATAGCTAGCTGTTTTTCAATAAACCCAAGGGCAGGCTAGCCATCCAGTGCCTCCACCAACCCTAGTAAAATGGGAGAGGGGGGCGGGGATGAGTGAGAAGGTAGTGGGAAGGCCACGCGCTGCATTTTGTCTCCAAACACACGGGATGGGGGCAGGGGTTGGAATCTAAGTCTATGATTCTGTGTAACCCTTGCTGAATTTTTCAGCTTGCAATCTGTGTAACAGTTTACATTTCAGAATACATTCAGTCAGTGAGAATCCAGGAATTCCATCACGTGCTCTAAAAAGGCCTTCAAACCAAATCAGAAGTTTAATTTCACCCTATGCAGATGAGATTTGTTTTAAAAATTGCTCCTCTTTATTGCGAACTGCTTCCAAACAGAAAACAATTACAGGTCGTGGCATTTGAGATTTCTGCATTTTATTTTCCACCTGTTATTATTAGATTCTTGATTGAGAATTGATTTTGTTTTTTGTTAGTAGTTTATTATTGGTGAAAATTAAGCTAAATCTATTTGAGTCCATTTTTGATGTTTACGGGATTTTCTTTTAGACATAAAAACTTGAAAACTGCAAATATAATAACCTGTTCAACATTTTATGAGGTAATCTTTTGCTTGATTGTGGAAATATATGTTTATTAGTAAAGATCATATAAGACAGCAAATTTGCTAAAGGTGCACAACTGCTTTTGAATTCTACATTTCTGGTAAAGTAGGGACAGGTTTAAGGGCGACACGGTGGCACAGTGGTTAGCACTGCTGCCTCTCAGCGCCAGGGACCGGGGTTCAATTCTGGCCTCCGGTCACTGTCTGTGTGGAGTTTGCACATCCTCCCCGTGTCTGCGTGGGTTTCCTCCGGGTGCTCTGGTTTCCTCCTGTGTGCAGGATGTGCAGGTTAAGTGGATTGGCCATGCTCAATTCCCCCTAGTGTCGGGGAGATTACGTGGAGTAAATACATGGGGTTACGGGGATAGGTGCAGGCTTGATGGGCCAAATGACCTCCTTCTACACTGTAGGGATTCTATGTTTCCATGATTCTAAGTGGGAAAGCGATTGCAGAAAATTGCAAAAAAATGGGCTGTAGATGGTCAGAAAGATGAGCGATCAGTCTGATCTCTGTAAGGAGTTGCAGCCTCAAGGTTTGAAAGAGGCCAAGAACAAGTTGGGTCTTATTATGTCGTGCCTGTTCTCTCCACGAGGAGACTCTATCCCTGTAGAATCGTAGACTCCTACAGTGCAGAAGGAGGCCATTTGCCCTATCGGGTTCACACCGACCACAATCCCACCTAAGCCCTATCCCCATAACCCCAGGCATTTACCCTAGTTAGTCCCCCTGACATTGAAGGGCAATTTAGCATGACCAATCCACCTGACCTGCACATCTTTGGACTGCGGGAGGAAACTGGAGCACCCAGAGGAAACCCATGCAGACACGGGGAGGATGTGCAAACTGCACACAGACAGTGACCCGAGGCCGGAATCAAACCTGGGGCCCTGGCACTGCGAGGCAGCAGTAACCATTGTGCCACCGTGCCACCACAGTGATGAGATTGACTTTAATAAATCGGGTAAAATATGAGCCAGCAAGGCAGCAGTTTTGTTAGGGAAAAAAACCGCAGCTAATTCTTTGAGGTTTTACAGGGAAGAGAATCTGCCTCTCCACTGCCCTCTGAAGTGGCACAGTGGCAGGTTCATTTTGTCAAAAACAGTTGGAGCTCAACTCCCAGCACCTCCTTCAGGGGCAGTTAGGGGGATAAACAACAAAAGGAGCTTTGCCAATGTTGTCGACATCCTGAGAACGAAAAAAACACGCAAGCAGACAGAGAGCTGAACAACCTGCTACCTTGTTGTCTGGACTCTTGAGAACATAGTGCTGGGGGGGTATTTTCACGTCCGCGGATTTGTACTGCAGCATAAACCGTCACCCTGAGGAGTGTGTGTGTGTGTGTGTGTGTTGGGGGTTGCAAAATTAGAAATGGTGACATCAATATAAAAATGTCATTTTTTTAAAACACCATTTCTTACCCCCTCCCCATGATAATTTGCCTGACCCTTAAAATGTTCCAAAAAAAATTAAAGTGCGACAGACTGGTATGCGATGTGTGTAAATATTAATATTAGAGACACAGTCTTTGTAAATTCATACGTACAGTTGTCAAAAGTGAAGGGTGTAATTATCTTCTGAAACAAATGCCTGCCTTCTTTTGATAGAGAACTGTTCTTTGTACTGTGTGCGGTTTTTTTCTTAATGCTGTGACTCTTAAGATGTCAGCTTTTCAGTTTACTGAATAATGTCTTAATGCCTAAATGTAATAAACAAGTCGGAAAGACTGCAGCGCACTGGAGGGCAGCCTATAGATCCTCGATATTGTACCAGTGGCAGGGGAGACATAACATTTTACAGTAACAAAGCCAGACAAAATTAATCTTCAATTGAGAACGCAGCAGCAAGGTGGCTAATGTGAGGTAAAGCCACTGGTTGTTTAAGAAGTTGAAATAAACTACCTCTGCTAATCCTCTGGGCTTCGTAGTCCACAAAAGTCACTTTGACCAGCAGTGAAATACATGCTGTCTGTGAGACACATTATATGGTTTAACTTGATTGGGCATGGAATTACAAAAGGCTGCTGTTTGTTTTAAGCTGCTAATGAGCCAGGCCAGCGAGCTTTATTTTATATATTCAGATATTTTCACACGGCGAGTTGGTCAGCATTGCTGCCTCACAGCTCCAGGGACCCAGTTCGATTCCGGCCTTGGGTCACTGTCTGTGTGGTGTCCACACATTCTCCCCGTGTCTGCGTGGGTTTCCTCCGGGTGCTCCGGTTTCTCCCCACAGCCCAAAGATGTGCGGGTTAGGTTGATTGGCTGTGCTAAATTGCTCCTTAATGTCCCGAGATGTGTAGGTTAGATGGGTTAGCTATGGGAAATGTGTGGGGTTACGGGGATAAGGCAGGGAATAGAGCCTGGGGAAGACACTCTGTCAGAGTCGGTGCAGGCCTGATGGGCCGAATGGCCTCTTTTGCACAGTAGGGATTATATATATATATATGTATGATTCAACCCTCACCGCTCCCATACAGAAATACAGAGCGGAATTGTCCATCCGCGCTGGTATAAAAGCTAGAAATCCCAGCCCGACTGCCAATGGGGTTTCACATTGTCCGCAACCCGCCCGCTAAAATTCCAGTGGTGGGTGGGATGGGAGAATTCTGGCCACATTCTCTCACTTGGCGGCTCTTCCATTTTTGGCAGATTTGCCAGCGAGGTAGCAAACAGAGGGGCAAACCAATCCCCTAACAAATACTGGGTAACATTATTTTCAGATGCCTGGTCACCCTTCCCCTTATGACAATGGAATTGTGCGGGGACAAGGTATATAACTTAACAATTGAAGTTGTAAGATCTTTTCTATGGGTTTCACCTCCAATATTGTTTCAGCTCCTGCAATACCCTGTATGTTCCTCAGTCTCTGAGACCACTCTTTCTTCCACACAGGATCAGACTCCAGTGGGAACCTCTCGGCCGGCAGCCCCTGGACAGCCCCCTGTTCCTGTTGCTGGCCCCGGCACTGGAGTCCCGGTGCCTGGCGCTATGACTGGTAACCCCGGAGGCGCGAGTTACCTTGGAAACCAGCAGCAGGTGGTCATGATGAAGCAGTTGTTGATGGAACAGGAGAGGCAGAGAATGCATCAGCTTCACCTGATGGAACAGCAGAAGCAGCAGCTATTCAGGGAGCAGAGACAACAGCAGCAGCTGCTGGCCGAGCAGGTAAAAATGTTCGCTGTGGGTAGTGGCATGGGGTGGGTGTAATAAGTCTTTGGAGGCGGAAGTCCCTTCACCAAAATCCCTTTATTTACAAACTCTAACAGCAGTACACAGAGTGCTGTCGGTCAGCAGTCTATCTCCGGGGGTGTCAGAGGAACTGACACTCCCAGTTAAGTACAAGGCAAAGACTTCCCGATTGGCCCATCAATTGGATCCTTAATCAAGGAGCTCATACTCAATAGGCCAACTCCAATGCCCTGCTTGAAGTCATTACAGCAGGTTTCATGGCTGACCTCAAAGGATCATGGTTGTCAGGAATCCCTGAAGTATGCCCACAGCTGGTTCAAAATGGGGTTGAAAATGGCAGCAGCTGTGTGAGTTCACCCTGAGGTTGTCATCATTTTCACAAGTATGTTTTCAGCTCAGTTTTGCACATGCAATTTATCCGTTTATAAATATTCAATGCACAGTCTTTTATCTCTATCTCTACCTTTGCGCTACCATTTCTTTCCCATCTCAATCACAATCATAGAATCCTTACAGGGCAGGAGCAGGCCATTCGGCCCATCGACCTGCACAGACAACAATCCCACCCAGACCCGATCCCCTTAGCCCCACACATTTACCTTGCTAATCCCCCTGACACTAAGGGGGAATTTAACATGTCCAATTAACCTGACCAGCACATCTTTGGACTGTGGGAGGAAACCGGAGCACCCGGAGAAATCCACGCAGACACAGGAAAAACGTGAAAACGCCACACAGACAGTGACCCGAGGCCGGAATTGAACCTGGGTCCCCGGAGCTGTGAGGCAGCAGTGCTAAGCACTGTGCTACCGTGCCGCCCTGTGCACAATGGTGCACTGAAATATTTTCCTGCCGACACTGGCGTATTTGTTCTCTTCCAGTTTTGCTTGGCTCCTTTCTGCTTTGTCTAATTTTCAATCCCCCTGGCTTTATGACTCTCAGCTTTACACCCACTGTCGCCTCTCTCCTATGCGCCTACACCAAGACATTCTCCATTGTTACGGGCCTGAATTTAATTATTTTCTTTTTATGCATCGTAATGCTGAGGCCCTCAGCTTGGTGTACTACACAATTGTATCACAGTGTATGTACCACCATCGCAGAACATATGGGCCTGTAAAGTATTTAAAACTCGTGCAGAATCAAAGCAAATTTCAGCCATTTACAACATTACAGTGTAAATGGTTGAAAACAGTTAATTACTCCCCCAATTTTAATCCCCCTGCATAAATAAGGGCAGTATGGTGGCACAGTCGTTAGCACTGTTGCCTCACAGCGCCAAGGACCCGGGTTCGATTCCCGGCTTGGGTCACTGTCTGTGCGGAGTTTGCACATTCTCCCTGTGTCTGCGTGGGTTTCCTCCGGATGCTCCGGTTTCCTCCCACTGTCCGAAACACGTGCTGCTTAGGTGCATTGGCCAAAATAAATTCTCCTTCAATGTACCCGAACAGACACCGGAGTGTGGCGACTAGGGGATTTTCACAGTAACTTCATTGCGGCATTAATGTCAACCTGTTTGTGACGCTAATAAATAAACTTTAAATCCTGTACTTACTGTGTTAAGGACAGTTCAAATTTTCTCTTTTTCTTCCAATTCTCTATTTTCACTCCTCCTGTTTTTGGACAAATGTGAATTAATTACAGAAATCCGGTATGGATTTGTTCAGAGCAATTCCTGTTTAACTACTTTGATTGAGTTTTTTTCACAAAGCAATAGAGAGGGTTGTAACGACTTTAATGAGGTCCCTGATGTGGACTCTTAGAATATTGGGCGGCACGGTAGCACAGTGGTTAGCACTGCTGCTTCACAGCTCTAAGGAACTGGGTTCGATTCCCGGCTTGGGTCACTGTCTGTGTGGAGTTTGCACATTCTCCTCGTGTCTGCGTGGGTTTCCTCTGGGCGCTCCGGTTTCCTCCCACAGTCCAAAGATGTGCGGGTTAGGTTGATTGGCCATGCTAAAATTGCCCTTGGTGTCCTGGGATGCGTAGGTTAGAGGGATTAGTGGGTAAATATGTAGGGATATGGGGGGAGGGCCTGGGTAGGATTGTGGTCGGTGCAGACTCGATGGGCCAAATGGCCTCTTTCTGTGCTGTAGAGATTCTAAGATAAGCTCCCAGATTAAAGCAATAATGGCTTGCCCAATCAGGGAGTGCTGCATGTGTACATAATGTGGAGTGTCAGGGTTGCTGGCATTCTGGATTTATACTTTGTACGAGGAAGTACTGGTCTGAGTGTTGCTAACTATGTAAATAAATCTAAATTTGGTGAAGGGACACCGGTCTTGGAGGAGTTATTTCAAGGGTCGATGAGGGTAATGTGGTTGATGTAATGTACATGGACTTCCAAAAGTCATTGAATAAAGTGTCACGTAACAGGCTTGTCTGCAAAGCTGAAGGCAATGGAAGCAAAGTGGTAGCGGCAGCATGGATACAAAGTTGGCTGGGTGATAGGAAACAGCGAGGCGTGATGAGTGATCTTTTTTCAGACTGGAGGAAAGTATATAGTGGGATTCCCCAGTGGTCAGTATTAGGACCACAGCTTTTCTTGATGTATGTTAATCCCCTAGACTTAGGTGGGCAGGGCACAATTTCAAAATTTGCAGATGACACGAAACGCAGAAGTATTGTAAACTGTGAGGAGGATAATTCAGAAAGGATTGCAAAGGATATACAGTACAGACACAGGCTATACAACCCAAATAGTCTATGCCAGCATTTATGCTCTACTTGAGTTTTCCCCCCCCCCCCCGTCATTTTTCCCCATCATCATAACCTTCTAGTCCCTTTGTCTTCGGATGGTTGTCCAATCTCTCCTTAAATTCCTCTACACGATTCACTTCAACTATTCCCTGTGGTACCATATTCTACATTTTCACCACTCTGAGCAAAGAAGATATTCTGAATTCCCTATTGAATTTCCTGGCGACTACCTTATCTCTAGTTATGCTCTTCCTCGCAAGTGGGAGCATTCTCTTTCTGTATCTACTCTGTCAAAATCTTTGATAATGTTAAAGACCTCTATTATTATTATTGATAATGTTAAAGGCCTCAGCCTTTCTTTCCAAGAGAAAAGAGGCCTTTCTTTCCAAGAGAAAAGAGACCTAGTTGTCAATCCTTTCCGGAATTGGATAGACACATTTTCTGGTATCATCCTTGTAAATTCTCTCCGCACCCTCTCCAGTGCCTCGATAATCCTTTTTTATCATATGGCAACCAGAACTGAATGTAATGCTTCAAGTGCAGTCTGAGCAAGGTTCGGTACTGCTTTAGCATAAATTCACTACTTGTTAATTTTACCTCACTTGAATTAAAGCCTAGAGCTTGCTTTGCTTTTCATTAATGGCCTTGCTAACCTGTGGCACAACGTTTAGTGATTGTCATCTTTGGGCTTGGAGATCCCTTTGTTCCTTTATTCCACCTTCCAAGTAATAAATGACTTCCCTACCAGAATGTACTATCTCACTTTTACATAAGTTGAAATCCATTTGCCAATCGTGTGAGCTTGTTAATGTTCTCACATCATTTATTGAGTCCTTCTCAGTATTGACTGTTCTTCCCAATTTAGTGTCATTTACAAATTTATAAATTGTGTTTAGATTACAAAGTCCAAGTCGCTCATGTAAATTGTAAACAGTAATGATCCCAACAGTGAACACTCATTCACACCTGCTACTACAATGAATAACTACACTTTATTCCCACTCTCTACTTTCTGACTTCAAGATGTGGAGATGCCGGCGTTGGACTGGGGTTAACACAGTAAGAAGTCTCACAACACCAGGTTAAAGTCCAACAGGTTTATTTGGTAGCAAAAACCACTAGCTTTCGGAGCGCTGCTCCTTCGTCAGGTAAGTCACCTGACGAAGGAGCAGTGCTCCGAAAGCTAGTGGCTTTTGCTACCAAATAAACCTGTTGGATTTTAACCTGGTGTTGTGAGACTTCCTACTGTTCTGACTTCAAGCCAGCTAGTGACCCATTCTGCCACTTGTGCCCTGACTCTGCACTCTTTGACCTTATTGTCACTGAAAGTGGCAATGCAGGTGGAGAAGGTAGTCAAGAAGGCATATGGCATGCTTGCCTTCATCGGCTGGGGTATTGAGTTTAAAAATTGGCAAGTCATGTTAACGCTTTATAGAACCTTAGTTAGGCTGCACTTGGAATATAGTGTTCAATTCTGGTCGCCACACTACCAGTAGGATGTGGAAGCTTTGAAGAGGGTACAGAAAAGATTTACCAGGATGTTGCCTGGTATGGAGGGCATTAGCTATGAGGAGAGGTTGGAGAAACGTGGTTTGTTCTCACTGGAGCGACGGAGGTTGAGGGGAGACCTGATAGAAGTCTACAAGATTATGAGAGGAATGGACAGAGTGGATAGTCAGAAGCTTTTTCCCAGGGTGGGGAAGAGTCAATTACTAGGGGGCATAGGTTTAAGGTGCGAGGGGCAAGTTTTCAAAGAGATGTACGAGGCAGATTTTTTACATAGAGTGATGGGTGCCTGGAACTCGTTGCCGGGGGAGGTAGTGGAAGTGGATACGGTAGTGACTTTTAAGGGGCGTCTTGACAAGTACATGAATGAGATGGGAATAGAGGGATATGGTCCCTTGAAGCGTAGGGGGTTTTAGTTAAGTCAGGCAGCATGGTCGGTGCAGGCTTGGAGGGCCGAAGGGCCTGTTCCTGTGCTGTAATTTTCTTTATTCTTGTTATTTATTAGTCTATGATGAGGCACCTTAATGATTTACATCAACTGCATTACCATTGTGTTGAATTGGCAGTTTCTTTAAAGTGGCTGAATGGCCTCATTCTGCACATTAACCGTTCTATGAATGCAATGACCCACATTGAGGCGCAGTGCCTTGGATGCTGGCAGTCTTCTTCCTTCACCCAAGGGGCTGTATATATGGAAGCTGAGATAATGAGGGCCAGATTTTTGCAAAGTTGGAAGGCTCCGTGGACTTCTAAAAACGGGGAAGAACTGACCCATTTGCAACGGATCCTGTTTTTGCCATTGGGGAGAAGGCATGATTCACACAGGTGGAAACTCAGCAAGGCCGTTTGAATTTAGTGCTGAGTTCAAACAGAACTAACTGTAGCTGCAGTTTGTGAGTCACAAATTGATGGAGCAGTTAACACTATTGAAGGCTGGATAAAGTATTTTAAATGCCACCATTTGAAGTTTGTTAAGTCCCCTGCTCTTTAAACTTTAAAACAAAAGCAGGCTGAAGCCATCAGTGAGAGTTAAACAGACACTGACAGTTGGATTGCTTTGTTTGGCAGGCCATCTGGTGCAGGCTGGGGAAAAATACCATTTTCTTGGGCAGCTTCAATCGAGGTCTTTGTTGACATTTTAGAGGGTCATTATTACGTCATTATGAATGTTTGGTTGAATTCCAAAATCTATAATTATCTCAGGAGAGAGTTCTAAGTTCACAGTTTGATTGACAGTTTCTTAAAGGATTAGCTGCCTTTGACATGGCTGGAGCTTTGTTTTTATAAGAGATGGGATGGCATGGGAGTGAGGGGGCATGAGGGGTAAGCACTGGACAGTCCCTGCCGTGCCCAACTCTCACCCGATAAGTGAATTCTGACGGGGCCCTTTAAACCAAGGTGGGTCTACCAAGTAGGGAAATTGCCCAACTTGAGCTACCCACCTCATTAAAGAAAATCCAAGGGTCAAAAGCCGAAGTTATCTTAACAAGGAGTTCTGAGTTCACAGTTTGATTTGTGGCTTAGAAGGCCAATTAAAGGATTGCCTCACGGGCAATTAAGGATGGGGAATGAATGCTGGTGCAGCCAGTGACGGCCACATCCCACAAAAGAATAAAAAAATAGGATATTCTGACACCCTGCCTCTCTTCCCTCCCTCTCCCCACACTTTCATCTTCCAGCTGGTGTCATTGGATAACACGCAGACTGATAGAACCCCCGTTCCCAACATACCGCCACCACCCCATTCAAACCAGAAGTCGATTACAGCCCCCTTCTGTTGCAGTGGTTGCCCCTCCTCCCTCAGCATAGATCTGGCTTGAACCATATTATACTCTTCCTTTTTAGATCATATGTCAGACCTGTACCACTCTGATACCAGATAAATGCTATGTACAAGCAGACCGATTATTTTCTCCCATTCTTCTGTTCCAGCTACGATTAAGGGCAGAATGCTTCAGCATGTGGAGAGTGTTCTTGCTGTATATTTTACCAGATCTGAATATAAGTAGGAGAAAGAGCTCTCCTTGTGCTCTCAGCCTTAAAATCAACCAATCTCACCTTGAGTTTTCCAGTATAATTCAGTATAAACACTTAACTGTCCTTTGTTGTTCAACTCTGTTTTCTTTCTCTATCACATAGACCACTTTTTAAGATCTGTTCTTCTAAAATCTCACTCAATATATAAATAAAACATTCAGGGAAAGGTATTCTGAGAGCCATCACAATCCCTGTGATGGGGACTCAACGTTGCAAGTGTTTACTGAACAATAACGGACAGTTCATCCCCCAATTATTTAATAATCCACCCTTTGCCTGCTCACCTCCCCCCCTCTCCCAAGAAGCAGAACTTCTGTCCCTTCAAGCTATAAAAGGAATCCTGATCACTCTGTGGATAACTACTGTAGGAAGGAATGAACAAACTGAGTCTTCTGAGACCGTGTAAAACTTCAACAAAAATGGCTTTACCCAACATGCATGAGGGAGAGCAGAGCTCATGGCTGCTCCTGAGCTACTCTATTGAGCATTGGTTCTTACAGATTCATATACCCCTTTTTTAACATTATAAAGCATTACATTTACATCAGATCATCATATTTGTTACTTTGAATTGGTTACAGTTCTGTTTTTGATTACATTATACGGTTCCATTATCTTGTGTGCTTTAGCTTTAATTGATTTCTGGATATCTCCTGTCTACCTGTTTACAATATCAAAGCATTGTGTTTGTTAAACTGATTTCGATGGGGTCTTAATTGTCCCATCCCCTGGATACTTGATTAAGTTTTCAGAGGCACAATGGTTCCTCTAGACCTTTTGAAGCCTTGATAAGTGATATCAATTCTCTCTTGCTGTAACCTTGGAACAATCCCACCTGGGCTGTGACTGTTTTAGTGCCGTCTGAGATGTCGTTATTTGTATTTTGTCCTGTCTGCCTGCAGTGAGTGTGGATGCTAAAGTGCTGTCTGTTTAACCCTTTCCATACATTCCTCTCCTGCTGCAGCCCACACTCCCTGGGTTTTGCCCTACTGCACCTACGCTGTGTTACAATACTGAGCAACACAGGGAGCTTTCAGTATCAATCCTTGGTTGGTGACGATCTGGTTTAGGGATAATGCAACGTCCTTGAGCTAGTGTGGAAAAACATCAACTGGAGTTGCTGCACAAGATTATTGTCCAGTGAGCACATGCAGCCAGGTGTGTTAGAGGCTTGCCTGTGGTCTCCTCCTTGTTCAGGTAACCTGTCAACATTCACTATATAATCTCAGCACATGGTGAATGGCCAATGAACTGTCGGTCTGAACCATACCCAAGGAAGCCTAGGAGCTTGCACCTGTCATTTATTGGTGTCACAAGTAGGCTTACATTAACACTGCAATGAAGTTACTGTGAAAATCCCCCAGTCGCCACACTCCGGCACCTGTTCGGGTACACTGAGGGAGAATTTAGCATGGTGAATGCATCTAACCAGCACATCTTTCGAATTGTGGGAGGAAACCAGAGCACCCGGAGGAAACCCACGCAGACACGGGGTAGAACGTGCAGACTCCGCACAGACAGTGACCCAAGCCGGGAATCGAACCCGGCCCCCGGCGCTGTGAGGCAGCAGTGCTAACCACTGTGCCACCATGATTTGCTCCCATCTCTGGAAAACTTTCTTTTAACAGTTTCTTCCCAAAGGAGAATTAGGAGAAAATAGGAATCATGAGCTTAGAGGTAATAAACTTAGAGCATTACACTTGAACTGAAATTTATTGCATCTTTATGGCCCTGCCTGATGGTAGATGGACTCTGAACACTTCTGACCCTACACGTTCCTCTGGAACCAACGTATATAGAGGTGCTTGAGATTCTGGTCTTGGGAAAATCTTGTAGATTTAACTGTTCTACATGTAGAAATAAAAATATGAAAACTCAGAAATAAACAAAATCCCTCCCCGGGAAGAGTTTAGAAATTGGGAGGGTAGGTTTCACTTGTCGTCTGTCACTCATCAACTTTAGGGAAGCTGATGGGAATGAGTCTCGCCTGCTGTGTTGGAGCCGGAGTTGTTGGGAAGAAACCTGTCCACGGTGCCTTCCCGTGGAGCAGCTGCCGTTCCTTATGGCCCTTCTGGGCAGCGCCATATTGCCAAGATCAAAAGTAATTTGTGCTGTAATGTGTCTGTACTGGTGTTACAAAGCTGTATGATCACAGCCCTGTGCCCAGGCTGGTGGCAGTCCTCCAGCCATTTCATGTGGCTGATTCTAGAATCTTTGTTTTGTGCTGGCTTCCACTGACAACCTTAGAAACATAGGCCATTTGGCCCTTCGAGCCTACACCATCAACCAATATGATCATGGCTTTCCATAAACTTAGCTTATACAAAGCTGTTCCCACGCACCTGTCACGCCTGTCCTTGCTGTTTCGCAATACCTCAAATTTAAAATTCTTAACCACATGTTGACATCTCTTCATGGTCTCACCCCTTTGCTTCCTCTGTTATCTGCAAGAGTTCACTCAATTAACTTCAGTGGTGTCTGGTAGACCCCCTGGACACTTGTGATTCCCCCACCCTTACGCTGAACAGCTGTACCTCACACTGGCTAGGCCTCATATTATGGCACACCCTCTACATCTTTAAAATCCACTATAACACCCAATTCTTCCACCAAGATCTGGGTCACCCTCTTAACATCTCCTTCTTTGTCTCAGCAGCCATCTGCTGTGAAGCACTTTGGATGTCAGGGGTGCTATAGTAAATGAGTCTCATTACTGTTACACCGACGACCACAGCCCTGTTCACTTTACCCGCTTTCCACGTGTGTGGAATCAAACTGCACACTTATAAAGAGAGACATATGAAGGAAAACTGGGTCGACTGGGCTTGTACTCACTGGAATTTAGAAGAATGAGAAGGGATCTCATAGAAACATATAAAATCCTGATGGCACTGGACAGGCTAGATATGGGAAGAATGTTCCCGATGTTGGGGAAGTGCAGGACTAGGGGTCACAGTCTAAGAGTAAGGGGTAAGCCACTCAGGACTGAGATGAGGAAGAACTTCTTCACTCAGAGTTGTGAACCTGTGGAATTCACTACCACAGAAAGATGTTGGGGCCAGTTCATTCAATATGTCCGACAGGGAGCTCGACTTGGCCCTTGCGGCGAAAGGGACCAAGGGGTATGGAGAGAGAGCGGGAGTGGGATACTGAAAGTGCATGATCAGCCATGATCATGTTGAATGGTGGTGCAGGGCCGAATGGCCTACTCCTGCTCCTATTCTCTATGCTTCTGTAACATTTGGTTTGGAAAGGGGAACTATTACAAGAGGGGTAAAAAAAAATTAACTTTTTTTTGGATGATTGCCTCGGAAAGTATTTTTTACTTTGGAGAAAGTGCTTAGAAAACAGATGCTGAAGATGCATTACTGCTTCATAGATAGAATCCCTACAGTGCAGAAGGAGGCCATTCAGCCCATTGAACCTACACGAACAACAATCCCATCCAAACCCTACCCATGTAACCTCACATATTTACCCTACTAGACCTCCTGACACTGAGGGTCAATTTAACATGGCCAATCCACCTAACGTGCACATCTTTGGAGTGTGGGAAGAAACCGGAGCACCTGGAGGAAACCCACGCAGACACAGGGGGGTCACCCACCTGAAATTGAACCCAAGACCCTGGCGCTGTGAGGCAGCAGTGCTAACCACTGTGCCACCGTGCCACTTCACTGGAGATTGTAACCATTGCTCTGGTTATAACACTATGATTGAAATGGCTATAATAGTACAATTGTTGTGTTGGTTTCCCCACCATCTCCAACGGCAGAATTCATGTCCTTGTTTTCCTCCCGGCAGCAGCAGCAGTTACAGCAACAACAACATGACCAGATGCAGAGGCACCTCCCCAGGCCACATCCACAGTGCAAGGACCAGCAGCGGAATCCATATTCTGTTCAGCAGGTCAGCCAGTTCCAAGGTAAGCCTGTCAATTATTAACTCTCCTTTAAGCAGGTTACAAGTGAAATGTGTAGTTTGCCCCGTAAGATTGAACTTGAATTATTAAACGAACCGGCAAGTACATTAAGATCCCATAAAAGTCATAGGTTATATTTACCGAATAAATGGACTTTAATCAGGCCGTAGTCATCACTTCATAAATAAATGTTCAGCATGCATCAATTGTGTGATTTACACTCTCAGCAGATACAATTGTCCTCAGCTCCCCTGGCTGGAGAGGAAAATACCATTCCAGCCTCTCATGGAAAGGATATGTCTATAGGAATATAGGAATTAGGAGCAGAAGTAGGCAAATTCAGCCGTTCGAACCTGCTCCGCCATTCAATCAGATCACCTCCCCACCTGTTCCCCATATCCCCTTATCCCTTTTGTTAATTATAAAGGCGTCAAGTAAGCAATAGCTCAATTGCGAGACCCTTGCAAGTGGCTGACTCAGGGCAGAACTTTGCTACTCTAATGTATGTGGCCTGTACTGCTGCAGGTGTGGTGAGACCTCACATGTAGCGAGTGATTTAGTGGAACACCTTAGATGCTTTGCCTGCAGTTCTCCTCTTGTTAATGGCAGTGGGCAGAAAATCGCAGGCTTAGCGCCTTTGATTTTCTAATAAGGTGCCCGCTTCATATGAGACTCTGCTGGTGGCATGGCATGGCACCAAGGAATGATGTCCGGGTGCACCTGGCTGGTATTATGATATTGTATTCGGTCATTGTTGAGCAGGCTTATTTCTTAAAGTTAGCTGATAGGTAAGCCAACTGAAATGCTGGTATCATAGAAACCCTACAGTGCAGAAAGAGGCCATCTGGCCCATCGAGTCTGCACCGACCACAATCACACCCAGGCCCTACCCCCATATCCCGACACATTTTACCCGCTAATCTCAGGACATTAAGGGGCAATTTTAGCATGGCCAATCAACCTAACCCCCGCACATCTTTAGACTGTGGGAGGAAACCGGAGCACCCGGAGGAAACCCACGCAGACACGAGGAGAATGTGCAAACTCCACACAGACAATGACCCAAGCCAGGAATCGAACCCAGGTCCCTGAACTGTGAGGCAGCAGTGCTAACCATTGTGCTACCGTGCCGCCGTGGTATGTTGGAGATTGCAGGAAATCAGCAGAAACATAACAAGCAGAAAGAATATTGAGGTGTTAAGCTCATTCAAAGACCTTCCACAACCTACCACATCACGATCATTGCTCAATAGTTTAGCAAAATAGAAGGGGTGGTTGTTGGTGGCTGAACAATGTGACAAGATGTTCCCATGTTCCACCTTGGAAACATTAGAAAAATGGTGCTTCTCGATTAGGAAACACAGAAACATAGAAACTAAAAGCAGGAGTAGACCATTCAGCCCTTCGAGCCTGCTCCGTCATCCATTTTGATCATGGCTGATCATTGAATTCAATATCCTGATCCCCTTCCTCCCATATCCCTTGATCCCTTTAGCCCCAAGAGCTATATCTAATTTCTTCTTGAAATCAGACAACATTTTGGCCTCAACTACATTCTGTGGTAGTGAATTCCACACATTCATCACCCTCTGGGTGAAGAAGTTTCTCCTCACCTCAGTTCTAAAAGGTTTACCCCTTATCCTCAAACTATGACCCCCAGTTCTGGACTCCCCCAACATTGCCAGTATTTCACTTAGTAGTAATTTTTCTTTAAATGTAGATTGGAACTTATGATGTTATTCTTGGTAGGTCAAAGGGTACAGGATTGGGTAACAATAGGAGTGTTATTGTGGGTTGGACAATGTATTACCCCAGTTATTCACTGATAGGTCGGAATTTTACCACCCCGCCCGCCACGGGAATGGGAACGGGTGGGGGGGCGGACCATGGAAAGGCCTGTTGACCTTGGGTGGGGGTTTTGTGGTTTCGGAACCAGCGAGGCCATAAAATCCTGCCCATAATGATGAATGAATTGATTTTATAAATATTAAACTCAATGAATTTCTGTGAAAGCCTCATATGAATGGCCTTAATTATCATCACATGTTTGTGAAATTTAACAGCAGCTGAAGAGTTAAAATGCCTGTTTTTCTATCCATGCCGTGAAATAAGTAACTCAGTTAGGGTACAGTTTCAGAGGCACTTATACCGTTCTGGCACTCTGCACAGTGGCTTCTTCACTGTTGCAAAAGCAATGAGTATTGGAAGGGCATTGAATGCCTGATGTCCAATTGCATGTACTTTCCGGCAGGTAATCTGAACCAAAAAACAGAATGCTTGAGTTCCATGTAGCATGTTTTAGGCAAAAAAAAAAATTCCAAAGCTCTTTACGCAACGAGTTATATTTGGAAGTTTGATTGTTATGTGGACAAACGCTGCAATAACATCTCACAGGGAGCTATGACAATCAATCTGTTCGTAGGTGATGTTGATATGAGGGAAGAATGTTGGTCAAGGCACCAGGGCAGCTCCCTATTGATTTTCAGTTAGTGCCATGGGATCTTGTAACACCCACCACAGTCAGTGGGGAAGGCCTCAACTTGATGCCTCATCCAAAGAATGGCACTACTCCCTCTAGCAGTGAGGCGTTACACTGGAATGTCAGCCTGGATTATTGGCTGAGGCTCAAACCCACAACTTCTGACCCAGAGTGCTGCCAACAGAGGCAGACAGATATGCCTGATGAACAGAAGTGGAAACCCCAGCTGAAGTTTTTCTCTTCCCAACCCATGAGGCCACTGTAGCGCGGGAGTACTGCCCTGACTGAGATCAGCTAACTCCGATCTGATGAAGATCATAGATCATAGAATAGAAGATCATGGAAACCCTACAGTGCAGAAGGAGGCCATTCGGCCCATCAAGTCTGCACCGACCACAATCCCGCCCAGGCCCTACCCCCACATATTTACCCACTAATCCCTCTAACCTAAGCATCCCAGGACTCTAAGGGGCAATTTTTAACCTGGCCAATCAACCTAACCCGCACATCTTTGGACTGTGGGAGGAAACCGGAGCACCCGGAGGAAACCCACGCAGACATGAGGAGAATGTGCAAACTCCACACAGACAGTGACCCGAGCCGGGAATCGAACCCGGGACCCTGAAGCTGTGAAGCAGCAGTGCTAACCACTGTGCTACCGTGCCGCCGTATGAAGGATCATATCATGGGATTTCCGAATCTGCGTGGCTAAATCGAGTATTTACAAAGTGCCTGAAACATCAGGGAAACAGTGCTTTAGAAATTATTTATTCTCAGTCATGGACTTATGGGTGGCACAGTGGTTAGCACTGCTGCCTCACAGTGCCAGGGACCTGGGTTCAATTCCGGCCTCAGGTCACTGTCTGTGTGGAGTTTGCACATTCTCCCCATGTCTGCGTGGGTTTCCTCCAGTTCCTCCCACAGTCCAAAGATGTTAGGTTGATTGGCCGTACTAAATTGCCCCTTGTCAGGGGTATTAGCAGGGTAAATACATGGGGTTACGGGGATAGGGCCTGGGTGGGATTGTTGCTCGTAGGGATTGTATGAGTTCCTTTTCTAGCTTTCTGCACTTGGCACTTTTTCAAAATGGTTTAAGAATGTTGCATATTTTTTGAAAACTGGCTTTACTTTGAAATTGAGGTAATGCACAGGCAGAGAAAATCCTTCAAGAAATATCATTCTACTGTATAATTCTAAATGAATCAGCTTCTGACCAGTCTCTAACTTGTTCCCATTGTATAATCAGGCCACTTAGGCAATGCTTACATTGGAAAAGAAATAGAATTATCCAGGATGTCTTTACAATTATTGTACTTATTCTCAGACGCTCAGCTTTCAGATGGTCCGAGGGAAATAGTGTGAAATCAAACGATGAAGCTCAAGCACAATTAAAATGTTTTTTGTTGAGAGGCCTGGCGAAGGTGACTGGCGTTAATGCACTATAGGTTGATTCTTCATTAACTAATCGGCCATTCCATTAACCTGGTCCCCCAATTAAAAATCACAGTTATATCCCCCGCCCAAAGCCATTCACTGCTGTGCTTCTCCCTCTGAGGCGCTGGGAGCTTGCACAGTGCACACTGACTTTTACTGTGAGCAGCTTCTAACTGCGGCTATGAAAAACTTCCACATCAGCATCAGAAAACAAATGGGTAAGCACGGCAAAACAAGTGAGGGCCACCCTTAGTTTAGTCCCAAGATGTGCGGGTTAGGTTGATTGGCCATGCTAAATTGACCCTTAATGTCAGGGGAATTAGTGGGGTAAAAGGTGATAGGGCCTGGGTGGGATTGTTGTCAGTGCAGGCTTGATCAACTGAATGGCCTCCTTTTGCCATTGTAGGGATTCTATGGCTTCCATGAATTCTATGGAATAGTGTGGGGCCGTTCATGGAGACCTGTATAGGAGATCCATTTCCCCCAGGATTTTAGGGGGGGAGCACGGTGGGAATTAGTCGTCCCATCCACAGGCAGGAAAGTCACAGGCTAATCCCGGAACGTCACAGGCTAATCCCGGAAAGTCACAGGCGAATCTCGGAACATCATGGGCTAATCCTGCGTCGGCCAGGCTTAGGAGCCCTGAAGTGATTGTACCCGCAGCAGACAATTGGCTGCCTGGTGTCGAGGCCTCTGCCCCTTTATGGCTTGAGATCCTGCTACCCGCAGCTGCCAGCCAATCGGAGCCCTTCAGTCCCTGCAGACTGCACCCAGGCAAGAACAGCAGCGATGGAGCAGGACTGGAATGGGGCTGGGGTCAGTCAGGCAGCAGGGAGTTTGATGGTTGGTGTTTGTTGTTGCAGAGGCAGCTCTTTCCATTGGAGTAGGGATGAGGGGTCTCCGTGAACTACAGTGAGCATGATTAGGAGCAAGGAGGTTGCCGGGATGGTGGAGAGCCTCCCTGCCGATGATGACATACCAGCAGTGGCAGAAAGAGGTCTTTAAATGGCCAATAATTGGCCCATTAAAAGTCTTATTTGGCCTCTGGTTGGAAGGGCCAAGCAACTGCTTCCCCACCACTGGTAAAATGCCATCTGTGACAGGAGTGCAATGGGTACACCCTCTGCACTCTCCCACCTGGCGTTTCTTCCCCCACCTCCCAGCATGCTGCGTGAGACCAACGCCAATTCAAAATAAAGATAACGACAGCTCTTTAGCACGTTGCTCAGCGATCTTCTCCTCCCAACATCACTAAAGGACTCTGCGCAGCGTGGATCACCGCTATACAAGAATGCCAACTGACTAACGGGCCAGAATTCTCCAAACTCGCCCACGGCTGGGATTCTCCAGTCCCGCTGCAGTGGATGGAGATTTGGCTGAGCGTCACCAATTCTCCGTTCTCGCTGGTGGGGGGTACAAGATTGGAGAATCCCTGCCACTTTCTCTAGTTTGCTCCCCTCAACGTTGTTTCAACAAATGACTGCACCAAAGTGGAAGCCAATGGAACATTCTGGAAAGTAGTTGGTATGGTTGTAAAGACTTGATACTTGTCTCTGAACTCCAGCACATAAAATGGAGTCTTGCTACTTCATCTCTCCACATAGTTTTAGCAAATCACATTTCCAGCACTCAGTCACTGGGATCACCCATCAGGAATCTGGGCACATGCTCCTCACAATCTTACTTCTGTTATTTGTAGAATTGCCTCTTTATTAAATGAATCATTTCACATACGGTATTTGCCCAAAGTATTCAGATTGTTTTAGCTTTCCGGGGAACTGTGAAACTAAATGTTAACACTAACACAATGACTCACTCATCAGTGGAATCACAGCAAACACAAAACAGATCTGTGAATTTAATACCTCTTTCCTACTAAGGGCCTTTTCAGTGAGGCACCTCACGTGACATAATTGGCAGCTTTCAAATGTGCTTTAGATAAGTAAAAAATTCCCACTGAACAAAGATGAAAAATTCAGTGTAATGCTATTTTACATGTAATTATCCCCACTCTTTAGCCGGCCTGCATAGTTCAATTGGCAAATGATTGATCTGTCGAATGGAGTTGTACAGATCAGTGAGGACCCAGCTTGGATCCGCGCAGATGGCCCTGCATCAGCTGGTCTCAGTCAGATGATACTTGATGTGTTACAATTAGCCTCAACACCCTTGGGATTAGGATGGAAAATTAGCTCAGGTACCTGCTTCTGGGCAGCGAGAAATGGCATGAATAAATATCAGATACCGTGAGAATTATGCTATATTGTGATTATCCTCTCCGTGCCCCCCACACCCCTCCCCACCCACCTCCACCCCAAACTTGGAGGCACTTATTATGAAACGCCAATTAGATGAAGTGCAACAACTTGCATTCATGTAGCACCTTTAAATCAGTAAAAGCGAGAAGCAGACAAGATATGATGTCTGCGGAACTGCGGGAATCATCTCCTTTGGTGAGAGGAGAGGAGGAAGTTGAAGGGTGGAATTTTCCCATCCCGTCTGCCACGGGAATCGTAGCGGTCGGGACACGGACCATGCAAAGGCCCGTTGACCTCGGGCGGGATTTTCCGGTCTTGGGATCGAGTACGGCCAGAAAATCCCGCCCGAAGTGTTTGGGGGGTGGGGGGGTTGGTGGCGCAGGGGGGGGCATTGGTGTTTATTTTGGCACCTGCTTAATAAAATGGAGATGCAAAAGGATAAAGTGATCTCATCATATTCCAGTGCTTTGATTTGTGTATCTCTGTTTATGCAAGCTTAAGGCCTCAGTGCTAAAGACCCTGGCTGCAGAATGCGAGCATACGAAGTACTTACCACATTAATCTGAATTTCCTGCCTCAGCTTTTTCCGCGGAGGTGTTGCTCTATTTATTTTAAACATAGCGAAAACTCAGCTCAAATAGCCAAGGATGGAATTCCAGCCAAAAAAGTCCAGCATCCATACGCTTGTGTGTCATGGTGTAATTTTGGAGTCCTTTTCTTTTCAAATTGTACTATATCTAGCAAGCATTTCCTTTATGCTTTTTTTTTGCCAAACAGCAATTTATTCCACCTCGTTTCCATTTGTTTCCCAGTGAATTTCTGGCAGAAACAGTCATGATGAACAGCAAGGTTACCACCAGTGATTACAGTACTACTGTTGCTATGCTATTATTCACCGCTCTCTTCCAACAATAGCCCCCACGTTCAGCAATGAATTGTTTTTTAACCATAAGGACCATTCTTGGTTGAACACTCTTTGGGTCTGTGGTTGATATATTTGTGGATCTTGTACATGCTGTTCCCCTTTACTGAGAATACACATGAGATGGCCCATGGAGCACCATTGTTCTGTTCAGTTTATTAGCTGACGTGATCTGGATTATTTAAATTGAATAGTTTTATACACGTGGAGTTGTTGATCACGGTAAGTATTCCATTTATCGCACTAGGCCTTTAGAGCAGAGGTTCCCGTACTCTGGGTTGCGATCCCCAGTGGGGTCACCGGATGAGCAGTCAGGGTCACAGGCTCCAAGGCAACGGTGGAGCAGAAACTCAGATTTGACGGAATTGGCTGTGAGACCCCTTTATTTTGCCTGTGGGTGCGGCCTAATCCAATGAACTCTGGGCCCCAATCACTGACACCAACAGAGCCTACAAATTGGGGTAGCACAGTAGCACTATGGTTAGCATTGCTGCCTTACAACACCAGGGACCTGGGTTCGAATCCGGCCTCAGGTGACTGTCTGTGTGGAGTTGGCATGTTCTCCCCCTTGTCTGCGTGGGTTTCCTCCGGGTGTTCCGGTTCCCTCCCGCAGTCCAAAGATGTGCAGGTTAGGTGGATTGACCATGCTAAATTGCCCCTTAGTGTCCCGGGATGTCTCTTAGTTGTTTTTTGTGCCTGTATCCTTGCTGTTTGAATCCCACTCCACTCAACAATTACCCTTCCCACATGTCCAACCATCCTCTCTCCCACTCCAGTTTTCACTCTGGGCTTGCATCAAGTGTGAAGCGTTAAAATGGGATCATGGCAGCAAAGGTTTGGGAAGCACTGTTTTAGATAGCGTATTTCCATTTCCTGTTCAATATTTTCCTTCGCTGTTCTCTGCTTAACCTTTCCTATCCTAAAGGCAACTCATGCTGATGTGCTGTACCTCACCCATGGGCCCATTCCTTTACTACGAGGTCTTGAATCTCAGCAAGCTCCTCCATTTATGTGGAACAACAATACTAGGCCCAATGTCGACAAAGATGTTTTTGGCAGAGATTGTTGGATAGTGAATTTCCACACCGGTTTTCCTGATCTCCCAATGCAAACTCAGTGAAAAGCCCATAGAAATGTGAGGTTATCCACTTTAGTAACAAAAACAGGAAGGCAGATTATTATCTGAATGGTTGTAAATGAAGAGAGGGGAATGTGCAACGAGAGCTGGGTGTCCTCGTACACCAGTCACCGAGAGTAAGCATGCAGGTGCAGCAGGCAGTGAAGAAGACAAATGGTATGTTGGCCTTCATGGTGAGAGAATTCAGGTACAGGAGCAGGGATATCTTGCTGCAATTATACAGGGCCTTGGTTAGGGCACACCTGGAATATTGTGTGTAGTTCTGGTCTCCTTATCTGTGAAATGATGTTCTTGCTATAGAGAGAGAGAGTGCAGAGAAGGTTTACCAGACCGATCCCTGGGATGGTGGGACTGATATATGTGGAGAGATTGAGTTGGTTAGGATTATATTCACTGGAGTTTAGAAGAATGGGGTGGGGGGGTGGGAAGGTTTCATAGAAACATATAAAATACAAACTGGACTAGACCGAGTAGATGCAGGAAGGATTACTCCAATGGTGGGGGTGTCCAGAACTAGGGGTGATAGTCTAAGTATATGGGACAAATCTTTTAGAATGGAGATGAGGAGAAATTTCTTCACCCAGAGAGTGGTAAGGAATTTGCTACCACAGCAAGCTGTTGTATGATTTCAAGAAAGAGTTAGATATAGTACTTGGGGCAAAGGGGATCAAAGGATATGGGGGAAGGTGGGATCAGGCTATTGAGTTGGATGATCAGCCGTGATCATAGTAAATAGCGGAGCAGGCTTAAAGGGCTGAATGGCCTACACCTCCTATTTTCTATGTCTATGAATGGACATTTCCCCAGTTTCGCCAGGGATGTGGCTGATGTTAAATGACAGGGAATCAGGAGAACTCTCCATCTTGCAATTTGAAGCTCAGGTCGTTTGAGCGGAACTGTATTTATTTTGTTTCTATTCTTTATTACAGTGGGAACAATGATATGGCCCAACTGAGTAAGCACCAGGAGATTAAACGTTAAAGGTTTTCACCAATATACTAAGAGGGTAGCTCAGAGTAATGTCACCCCTTTCCTGATAGATACACATGATATGGTAATTAGAAATCAGGAAATAAAATAGTAATAGTAAATAGTGATTTATACCAGTCATGTCAAGGGCAGGAATGAACTAGATTCAATATAGGCACAAAGGTTATTGATGGAGAAACGAATGAGATTAAAGATAAGAAAGAGTTAGCTATAGCTCTATATCCAGGATCTGATGGTTTCCACAACAGAATATTAAAAGAATTAGGTGAGGACATTGTTAATGTTTGCCCACCGCCCCCCACACAGTCCCATCTCTCCCCCCCCCCCCCCCACCCCCCCCACCCCCCCCCCCCCACCCCCCCCCAACCCAAACAAGAGAGTGAGATTGGCAATTTTCCAATCCAAGTGGTGAAGCTCCTTGTTTTGGAAGAGCACAGCATGTCTTCCGATGGCAGAGGTAGCTCTCGCCATTAGCTGCCGGGTGGGATCTTCCAGTCCTACCGCAGTCTATGCCTTTTGCGTGGCTCACCAGTCCCGCCGCCGGGTAACTGACCGTGAGCAGGAGTTCACTTTCGGTGGGACCAGAATGCCTCACCGGCGAGAAGTGCCAAAAAATCCCACCCATGATGTTTCAGAGGCTCTTCCAAAACAAGGAGCTTCCCCAATTGGATTGGAAAATTGCCAATCTCACTCTCTTAATTAAAATGGGTAAGAGACATGAGCTGGGAAATTATCGACCTAATGTTAGTCACAGGAGAGTTACTAGAATCCGACACTAGGGACATAGTAACGGAGCACATGGACGGTTCAGAGTTGATCAGGGGGTGCAGCATATATTTTGTAAATTCATGTCTGATTAGGCTCGTTGAATTTTCTAGAGAAAACTAACCTGGTAGATCAGGGAGGGTCTTTAGCTGTTATTTATATGAACTTTCCAAAGACATTCATTCTAAGTGACTGCTGCACTTGGCTGCAGAACTGCACAACTACATTTCCCGACTTTTTTGACAAATGATTTTGTTACAGTTCCCCATCAGAGACTGTTAGCAAAAAAAAATGAGAGCACGTGGAATTGGAAGCAACCTCTTAGCTTTAATAGGGAATTGGTTCAAAGGTAGAGTAGGGATAATGGGTATGTACTCAAATTGGCAGCATGTAGTGATCCCCAGAGATCCCGCACTGGGGCCACAGCTTTTCACTACATTTATAAATTATTTGGATAAAGGGCAAGAGAGCCATTTGTCTAAGGTGCCTATCGACAGTAAGTTAGGTGGCTCAGCATAAATAATGTAGATGGAGAAAGAAATTGCTAAGGGACAGAGATAGATTAAACGAGTGGGCAAAACTGTGGCAGATGGAATTAACTGCAGGGACGTGTAAGGTCACCCACTTTGAACTTAAGAAAGATAAATCAGAATATTTTCTAAATGGAGAAAAGCTAGGAACAGTGACTAAGAAAGATCAAGGGGCCCAAGTCCAGAAACCACAAAAAGCGAGTGAACAGGGACAAAAGCTAATTGAAAAGGCAAACAGAATTTTGGACTTAATATGAAGAGAACATAAAATACAAAGGGTTGGAAGACCAGCAATACAGAACTTTGGTTAAACGCTGTCTGGGCAAGTGCTGCATTCAGTTCTGGGCTTTGGGAAGAGTACATTGACCTTGAATTGGGTTAAATTACGAGAAGAGATTGTATTCCCAGATTGAGGGTCGATCTAATTCAGGTGTTTAAGATGGTCAAACGAGTTGATCGGGGTCTGTTTGCTCAGGTAGGAGAGTCCAGACAAGCGGGCGTAACCTGTAATATTAAAGCCGGACTGTTCTGGGGTGATATTAGAAAGCTTCTCATTACCCAAAGCGTAGTAGAAATCTAGAGTTATCACCAGTAATAAATTGTCAGGGCTACACCTATTGAAAACTTCAAAACTCAAACTGATCCATATTTATTAGGAGAGAGTATTAACAGCTATCGAACTAAGCCAGGTAAATGGAGTTAAGCCTCACATCATATATGATCTAATGAAATGGCTAAACAGGCTTGAGGGCTGAATGAGCTATTCCTCAGCCTATTTTACTGTGAATCATTGGACCTTCCTGATATAAGTGGTTCCTTTCTAAATCACAAAGTGCATTTACCCACTGAGTTATCAAAATCATCCTTATTAAGTATAAAACTTAAAATTAATAGAACTTTAGAATTGCTACAGTGATACAGTGCAGAAGGAGGCCATTTGGCCCATCGAGTCTGCACTGACTCTCCAAAAGAGCATCTTATCCCTGTAACGCATTTACTATGGCTGATCCATCTAACCTACACATCTTTTGATACGAACGGGCGGAATTTTACTGGTACGTCTGCCCGAGGTTCGTACAATCCCGCCCCAGGCCAACGGAGAATGCCGTTCTTCGAGCCTCACTCATCCCCAGAATCGGGGTGGGCGTGCCGGTAAAATTCTGGCCTAAAAGGCAATTTAGCATGGCCAATCCACGTAACCTGCCCATCTTTGGACTGTGGGAGGAAACCGGAGCATCAGGAGAACGTACAAACTCCACACAGTCACTCAAGGTCGGAATTGAACCCAGGTCCCTGGAGCTGTGAGGCAGCAGAGCTAACCACTGTGCCACCGTAATGATAATTTATATAACATTTTTAATTATTATGTAGTGTAGAGAGAGAAAAATTGAGAAGTTGGAAGAGGAATGCATGGTGACATGGAACAATTCACAACTCCGTCTTCCCCCTGATAATTTGCCAGTATGCCAGCATCACTGTGGGACACAGTGGTCAGAAGACAAGTTATCCCCGAGCGACATTGACAGAGGCCTTGAAATGAGTAAAGTCGACACCAATCCTCTCGCCCGCAACTGGCCTCTTACCCAAACAGAGACCTGAGTATTCGAAAGGAGGAGATACAGCAGAGGACGGACTGGTTTCTTTCATCATAATGAGGACAGCGGAATTCTTCAGAGTAGATTGTTCAAAGCACTTGATTGTAATTGGCAGGGAAAGGGCTACCAAGGGATGGGTGGTATGGGCAGCGGGTTGGTGCAAAAACCACCAGTCAACCTGCCCAAAATCCAAAAACCCATCTGATTTCTGTAAACATAAACATTGATCACATACCCTGCGCTCAGCTGTGTTTGCCATACATTGTGATTATTATAATTCGATGTTACTTCATGTGTGAGGTCCCACAGTGCCACTACTATTTTATTTTGGCATTGTTTATCGATAAAGCCACTGCTTTACAGCAAGTGAATGAGACCGAGTCCCTTTTTATGACTCGCCCCTCATCCCCTCCCCATGCTCCCCAGATTTTTACTGGCTTTATTTTGTAATTAATTCCATCCCTTTTTTCTTGATTTTTTTTCAAAGAAAGCTAAACCTAAAACATCTGAAGGGTCTACTACTCTACATGTCGCACAGACATTTAAGTAGGACATTGGTGGTGGCGCAGTGGTTAGCACTGCTGCCTCACAGCGCCAGGGATCCAGGTTCAATTCCCGGCTTTGGGTCACTGACTGTGTGAAGTTTGCACATTCTCCCCATGTCTGTGTGGGTTTCCTCCAGGTGCTCCGGTTTCCTCCCACAGTCCAAAGATGTGCAGGTTCAGTTGGCTAACCATGCTAAATTGCCCCTTAGTGTCAGGGGTCTAGCAGGGTAAATATGGAGTTACAGGGTTAGGGCCTGGATGGGATTGTTGTCGGTGCAGGCTCGATGGGCCAAATGGCCTCCTCCTGCACTGTAGGGATTCAATGATTTAACCTCCCAGCTCCTCCATCAACAACATGCCAAGTTCAGAGGTTTGCCTCGAATGCTAAGTTGAGGAGCTCCCCGAAACACTCAGTGAAGAAATGCACCAAGGGATTCGATAGTGAAAGTTGCAAACCAGAATGAGGGCAGCTTCAGGTTATGAATGGGAAACTGCAAATGATGGAATACTCGATCATCCATCAGCATCTGAACAAAAATGCTCTCTCCCATTCATCAATCCGCCTTTTCTTTTGTTAAGACCCAGGCCAGAAACCCCAAGGTGTTTTGTGAAGTTAGCCTAGACCCTAAGTTTTACATTTGATTTTGGCTGAGGTGAACATAAGGTGTTTCACTCCAGGTATAATTCAAGCGACCCGCTAGGGAGCTTTTATCAAACAAAGTTTATTCAAGATCACAATTAAAATATAACAAAAAGAATTACATAACTTTTACCAATTACAAGATTTAAACATGACACAGTATAATCCTTAACAGCTAGCTATCGATGTTGTTCCAAGTCAAACATCATCCCACAGACATAAACCCTTCTCCAGACTTAGCACAAAAAGCAAGTATACTCACATGATGCTCAATCTTCAGCTTATTTTTAACATCTGCTGTGAATTGACTGTTGGATCAAATCTCTGAGGCTCCTGAAATCCTGGAACTTTCAGAGAGGCCAGAATTTTGCCACCACGCCCGCCCGTCCCAATCCTGGCTTGCAGAATAGAATTCTCTGTTGGCCTCAGGCGGGATTTTACGAGCCTCGCCTGAGCGAGGTCATAAAATACCAGCCAGAGACAGAGACACTGCTTTCTCCCACCAGCTTCTGGCAGTAACTGGGAAACAAACCCAAAAACTGGGCTCTTTCTTGAAGCATAGCTGTCCCTGGCCACATGACATAAACTGTCAATCAACCCCAAGCTAAAGTTAAAGTTAATTTATTCATCACAAGTAGGCTTACATTAACACTGCAATGAAGTTACTGTGAAAATTCCCTAGTCGCCACACTCCGGCGCCTATTCAGGTACACTGAGGGAGAATTTAGCATGGCCAATGCACCCAACCAGCACATTTTTCGGATTGTGGGAGGAAATCGGAGCATCCGGAGGAAACCCATGCAGACACGGGGAGAACATGCAAACTCCACACAGTAAGTAGTCTCACAACACCAGGTTAAAGTCCAACAGGTTTATTTGGTAGCACGAGTTTTCGGAGCACTGCCCCTTCATCAGGTGGTACTACTTACTGGGCCTATTCCAGTCCAACACCAGCAACTTCACATCAAACTCCACACAGGCAGTGACCCAAGCCAGGACTCGAACCCGAGTCCCTGGTGATGTGAGGCAGCAGTGCTAACCACTGTGTCACTGTGCCACCCATTCAAGCTCCACTCAGCAATCCCAGGGGACACATTAAAACCACTGAACACTGCATTAGCGCAGATTAAAATCAACATTGCTTCAATTATGCAGCCTCAGTCACAATAAAATACACTGGTTGCAGACAACAAGGTGTCGACAAATTCCAGGGCCTGCTTGAAACATCTTGCAGAGAAACATGATTAAAATATAATTCTTAAAGGCACAGTAGCGTCACACTTTATAGATGCAGATGACCAGTGGTTTATAGAAAATAAAATCTATATTTTTGAGTACGGGGCCAGATTATTTCTGTGGCAGATGCTACAATTGGCCTCAGCACCTCATGCTTGTCGAAGGAGAGGGAAAGGGAGCAAATTATCAGTTGAGGTTCAAGCTCTTGACAATGACTGGTGTTGGAAAGCGCGTGCATGGGAATGGAAGATAAGGTTAGGAGCAGTTTCAAGTGTGATGCCTTTCATGGTTACAAAGCCTCTTGGCACTTATTGTCTGGATTCACTTATGAAGAATGGCCCCTTGAGTGAGACGGCAGAGGCTTGGCAATGCCAGGCAAGCTGTACCCAGCAAAGGTCAGCACTTTCAGGAATCAAGTGAATATAATTGGAGGAGATGAGGTTCTAGGCAGGTTGTCCTTTATCTTTCCACACTGTCAATCAGGCATTCTACCCATATTTTCCTTCCTGCTGAGTTGATTTCCACGTGATTGCATTTAAATAGAACACACTCCATTATCACATTAGAGTGATTCACCTAATAATGATGTGAGTGAAATCTGCACGACAACATCATAAACAGATTTTCTTTTATCGGGGCTGGGGGGAGTGGTTGGGGGGGGGGGGGGTGTGGTGGGGAGGGAATTCAGTGAAAGCACAAGTTGCTGGTGGCAAGCTGCATCTTTTAGCAGTCCAGCCTCCATCTGTGATGTTTAGGAGACCAGAGAGTTCCCTGTCTTGTTATTTTTTTTTGCTGGGGAATACTAAAACACTGACAGGGAAAATGGATGAAAACAGAAGTAACGGCATTGTTAGTTCCGCTAGATGCGCAGTCAGTCCTACAAAGTTGTCAGTGTGTGTGTGTGTGTGTGTGCGCGTGTGTGTGTGGGCGCATGCATTTGTATGAGTGCGTGTTTGTGCACATGTGTGTGCATGTGTATGTGCGCACATGTGTATTTGTATGTGTGCGTGTGTGTGCATATGTATGTGCATGTGTGTATGTGTGTTTAAGCCAGGAGCTAGAGATTTGGCAACACGTATAGAATTGTACACAGCCAAAAGCCATTGCCTGCATCAGTACAAAATGGGGACCATTACCTCGGGGATGGGGAAACCATATCACTGCTGCAATGTATGCATTTCCAAAGCTGCTCACTCCATTCTTTGCACAGAATGGGTTAACGATTGTAGGGGTAGAATATTCCACAGTGTTTGAGATGGAGACCTTTTAGGGGTGATCTTAACGGCTCACCACACCATTCAAACACTGTGACACACCCGTAGGATCGGGTGAGAGGTGAAAAACTGCACCAATAGCTCTTTCCAATCTCAGCGAAACTAGAAGTGTTCTTTTTTTACAAATTTCACCCCTCTTTCTGTGTAGGTTGTTTATAGACAAAAAACAAAGAGAACAAAGAGAAGTACAGCACAGGAACAGGCCCTTCGGCCCTCCAAGCCTGTGCCGATCATGATGCCCTAATTAAACTAAAAAAACCTTCTGCCCTTACTCAGTCCGTATCCCTCTATTCCCTCCCTATTCATGAACCCATCCAGATGCCTCTTGAATGTTGCTAATGTGCCTGCTTCCACCACCTCCTCTGGCAGTGTGTTCCAGGCACCCACCACTCTCTGTGTAAACCCCCCCCCCCCCCCCGCACATCTCCCTTAAACTTTCCTCCTCTCGCCTTGAACCTGTGGCCCCTTGTAATTGACACTTCTGCCCTGGGAAAAGGCCTCTTACTATTCACCTTGTCTATGCCTCTCATAATTTTGCAGACCTCTATCAGATTTCCCCTCATCCTCCGTCTTTCCAGTGAAAACAACCCTAGTTTATTCAACCTCTCCTCATAGTCAACACCCTCGAGACCAGGCAACATCCTGGTAAACCTTCTTTGCACTTTCTCCAAAGTTTGTTCGTCCTCCGGTAGTGTGGTGACCAGAATTGCACGTAATACTCCAAATGCGGCCTAACCAAGGTTTTATATTTTGATTTGATTTATTATTGTCACATATATTAGTATACAGTGAAAAGTATTGTTTCTTGCACGCTATACAAACAAAGCATACCCTACATAGGGAAGGAAAGGAGTGCAGAATATAGTGTTACAGTCATAGCTAGGGTGCAGAGAAAGATCAACTTAATGCGAGGTAGGTCCATTCAAAACTCTGATGGCAGCAGGGAAGAAGCTGTTTTTGAGCCGGTTGGCACACGATCTCAGACTTTTGTGTCTTTTTCCCGAGGGAAGAAGGTGGAATAGAGTATGTCCAGGATGCGAAAGGTCATTGATTATGCTGGCTACTTTTCTGAGGCAGCAGAAAGTGTAGATAGTGGATGGGAGGCTGGTTTGCATGATGGACTGGGCTTCATTCATGACCCTTTGTAGTTTCTTGCGGTCTTGAACAGAGCAGGAGCCATACCAAGCTGTGATACAACCAGAAGGAATGCTTTCTATGGTGCATCTGTAGAAGTTGGTGAGAGTTGTAGCTGACATGCCATATTTCCTTAGTCTCCTGAGGAAGTAAAGGCATTGATGGGCTTTCTTAATGATAGCGTCCGCATGGAGGGAGCAGGACAAGTTGTTGGTGATCTGGACACCTAAAAACTTGAAGCTCTCAACCATTTCTACTTCATCCCCATTGATGTAGACAGGGACATGTTCTCCACTACGCTTCCTGAAGTCAATGACTATCGCCTTCATTTTGTTGACATTGAGGGAGAGATTATTGTCGCTGCACCAGTTCACCAGATTCTCTATCTCTTTCCTGTACTCTGTCTCATCATTGTTTGAGATCTGACCCGCAACGGTGGTATCATCAGCAAACTTGAAAATCGAGTTGGAGGGGAATTTGGCCACACAGTCGTAGGTGTGGCCAAATGCGTCCAGTTCTGGTCGCCACACTACCAGAAGGACGTGGAGGCTTTGGAGAGAGTACAGAGGAGGTTTACCAGGATGTTGCCTGGTATGGAGGGGCTTGGTTATGAGGAGAGATTGGGGAAACTGGGGTTGTTCTCCTTGGAAAGACGGAGGATGAGGGGAGACTTAATAGAGGTGTATAAAATTATGAAAGGCATAGATAGGGTGAACGGTGGGAAGCTTTTCCCCGGGTCGGTGGTGACGTTCACGAGGGGTCATAGGTTCAAGGTGAAGGGGGGGGAGGTTTAACACAGATATCAGAAGGACATATTTCACACAGAGGGTCGTGGGGGCCTGGAATGTGTTGCCGGGCAAGGTGGTGGAGGCGGACACACTGGGAACGTTTAAGACTTATCTAGACAGCTATATGAACGGAGTGGGAATGGAGGGATACAAAAGAGTGGTCTAGTTTGGACCAGGGAGCGGCGCGGGCTAATTGTTCCTGGTTTCTCGTTTCAAGGCTTCATTCTATGATCATCTTGCTGGTGCCAGTACAGAGTGAGACTGCGGATAGTTGGGAACCTGTCTCGGGGGCAGGGAATTCATATGGTGTTCGTGGAAGTGGAAATGACTAGGGTTGGGAAGCATTTTCCAATCGGGGCCATTGTGATCTCCTGGACTCGTTTCGATCGCCTCAGGGGGTCGGAGAGGAATTTCCCAGATTTATTTTCCCCATATTGGCCCTGGGGTTTTTCACTCTGGGTTTTCGCCTCCCCATGGAGATCACATGGTCTGGAATGGGGGGGTGGGGGTGAGTTAATAGGTTGTAATGAACAAAGCATCGTAGCTGTGAGGGACAGCTCGGTGGATAGGATATTGGTATGTAGATAGGCTGGAAAATTGGGCGGGGATCCTGGATTCAGGATTCAATCCTGGACCGGGGAGCGGCGCAGGCTTGGAGGGCCGAAGGGCCTGTTCCTGTGCTGTATTGTTCTTTGTTCTTTGTACAAGGACTATAATAAGGGGCTGAGGACACAGCCTTTACCAGCATGCCCGCCCCGGCATCAGGGCGGGTGAGGCGCACAGAACGACATTCTCCGTTGGCCTCGGGTGCGATTTTACGAGCTTTGCCTGAGTGACGTTGTAAAATCCCGGCCATTGAGTCCACTAGGCCAATATTCAGCTACATCCTTAGCTATCTCAGTACCATTTGTGGAGTACATGTGTTCTTATTTTACTTGCTATGTGCAGTATTTTCACATTTGCCTGCATTAAATTTCATCTGCCATTTTCCTGGCTGCTAATATATTTCCTGCTCATCCTCTTCCCCCATTCCACTGTTCCTGCAGGCTCCGTAATATTTTAAAATTTGGCCATGTTGCTTTTAGTTTCTGAATCCAAGGTAATTTGATTATATCGGGAGCTGTAGTGCTCCCGACACCAAGCCCCATGGTCTCGGTATTGTGCACCCATCCCGCCCCATCAAGCACCCTAACCAAACTCTCTTAATAAGCACTCAGAGGGCTGAACCTCCCTCTGGGCATGATTCGCCTGATTGGTCACCTCAGCGCTTGCCATCTCATTAAGGATGGTGGGCAGAATAGGGACACAAAAGGGCCAATGAGAGAGCTTGGGGGAAAAGATGGCCCCACTGTATGAGATGAGGAAGAGGGAAATCTACGGAGGGCCTCAAAATGGAATAATAAAAAACAAGGCCCAGAACTGGGATCCTGAATGTGGAGATGCAATTGCAACCCTCTGAACCTTGCATCTCCCAGATATCGGCATTTGTAGCAGCCTCTAATCTGAACTCCCACCAAGAGACTCCCCCTGCCAAGCATTGCCAGGCCTGGCACAGCGGATGGTCCATGTGATGCCAGCAAACTTGCATCACTTTCAGAAGGTGACCCTTAATTGAGACCTTCACTACTTTGATGGTCTGCTGCCTCCATTGAACAGGTTGGTGATTCCAGTGACAGCCCTTCCCTCCCTAGGAAACTCATTAGAGACGGGACAACATCGGGAAGCCAGAGAGATTTTCCACTAATTTCCCATCCCCCCCCGCACCACTTCCACAGGGCAGGACAAATTCTCCCCATTCTTTCCTACCTTCCAGCCAATCACTTGTACATACCCAGCATCTCCACCACCTTGAATTTAATTTGTCGTCTTTTTTGGAAACTTTTGTCAAATCCCTCCTGGAAATCACAGTACTCATGTTATAGAGTTTGCCTTGGCCTGCTTTGGCTGGAGAGATTGTCCAGGCAGGGATCTTCCCCTTCTGAATCCATTCTGATGGCTGATGATGATGAAATTGTGGGACAGATTACTGCTCAGGTTTGCCTTTGCAATCAATTCACTGCTTCATTGTGGTCACGCTAACTCATCTTTTCGATTAAAAATGAATAAGAAGGCACCTCACACCTTCCCAACATTTTTGCTGTTAAAAAAACATATCTCTTTATCGAACTTTATTTATTGCTTTCTTCACTAATCTGTAGACGGTGACGTGTTGAATGGCAGAGCAGGCTCGAGGGGCCAGATGGCCTACTCCTGCTCCTAATTCTTATGTTCTTATTGAGGTGTTTGCTCCGTGACTTGTAGCTTCCCTCCACTGTCTTATCCAAATGATGATTCCACATGTGGATCCAGACCATGGGGCAGGACTTTCGCGTCCTGCCAAAGTCAGTGGACATTTGAACGGCTCACCGCATTTTACAGACTTGCCCCCACTGCGACGGGGCTGTGAAATTCCACCCCACGAGTGTCAACGTAACTATTCGACTCTGGAGCACGTCACAGCTTTATTCTCAACCAGCATCTGCATTTGTAAACATTAGGGCACAAGTTAACACAGAGTAAGGAATATGACTGAAATTGCTTTCCCTCTCGAGCTCAGGGACATTGAGGTTATTTGTAGCATCTAGGCTCTGCCTCACTTGAGGTCGGCTGACTGAACAGACATTCAAATTTGAATCTGGGGTCTTTGATCCGCGTGACTGAGTACCACACCAAGTGTTGCAGCCCTGAACCAATAAACATGATAAGAGTTTTAACAACACCAGGTTAAAACTCTCACTGTGTTTACCCCAGTCCAACGCCGGCATCTCCACACCAATAAACATGTGTCAGAGGGATTAGCAGGGTAAACACGTGGGGTTAGGTCTTGGGTGGGATTGTTGTCAGTGCAGGCTCGATGGGCTGAATGGCCTCTTTCTGCACTGTCGGGATTCTATGAAGTTCAATTTATGACTTTAAGAGAGTGGATGATTTTGAGAGGAGAACAAGGAAAAGCTTCAGTGATTGAGAAGATCATAAGAATGAGGAGATTGTTTCGATGTTTCTAACTGCTGAGTTTTGGATCATTGCTTTGCTACGTCTGGTATCATAGAATCATAGAATCCTACAGTGCAGAAGGAGGCCATCTAGTCTGCACCGACTACACTCCCAATAGCTGAGGCATCTTTCAAAGGAAGAGCTGATGAATATTTGAAGTGGAGGAAGGTACAGGGATATGGACAGATTGTCTACACTAATTGACTGTGAGTTTTGAGTTTGCTGCTCGTACCTGACAACAGGTCAGTGTCGTTGCTATGACATCCTGGAAATCCACTGGAGGGGGTGCAGGGGAGATCCACCAGGGTGCTGCCTGGGATGGAACATTTTAAGTCATAAAGAGAGGTTGTGTAGGCTTGGGTTGTTTTCGTTGGAGTAGAGAAGACTGAGGAGTGACCTGATCAAGGTGTACAAGATTATGAGAGACATGGACAGAATGGATAGGGAGCAGCTGTTCCCCTTAGTTGAAGGGTCAGTCACGAGGGGACGTGGGTTCAAGGTGAGGGGCAGAAGGTTTAAGGGGCATGTGAGGAAAAATATTTTTACCCAGAGGGTGGTGACAGTCTGGAATGCGCTGCCTGGCACGGTGGTAGAGGCGGATTACCTCACATCCTTGTCGTAACATTCAGGGCTATGGGCCAAGCACTGGCAGATGGGATTAGTGAGAGTTCAGGTGTTTCTAATGTGTCGGTGCAGACTCAATGGGCCGAAGGGCCTCTTCTGTGCTGTATGATTCTATGGTTCTATGAATGCTTGAGGCGAAGGAGGAGCTGGTGTTGTACGACCCTGGGGTATCAGCTCACAGGGGTAAGGAATGCTTGTGTTATTTTGGTGAGTCCCCAGGCCACAAATTACAGCGTCGTTCCCCTTTTCCAAGTGGAGGCAAGACAAGTCCAAAGATGTGCAGGTTAGGTGGATTCGCCATGCTAAATTGACCTTTAGTGTCAGGAGCATTAGCAGGGTAAATACGTGGGGTTACGGGGATAGGGCCTTGGTGGGATTTTTGCTGTTGCAGACATGATGGGCTGAATGGCCTCCTTCTGCACTGCAAGGATTCTCAGTTTTTCTTTGAATACAGCGCCCAGTCACGCGCTGCACTTTATAGAGTTATCCGTCCGTAAGCAGTACTTAATTCAACCCTAATGTGGTGCTTAAAAAAATCTTTTTAGGAACCTGCATTCAAAGTCTTTGTTTGTGATTTGGGGGTGGAGTGAAGGAGGGTGGCAGCAGCAGTAATTGTTAAATAATGGCTATGCAGAATGACAGTAGCACAGAGTGTTCGAGCTCTGAACACTGTCGGCAGATGGTTTACTATTGTGATTCCCCACTAAGTAAATTTCCAATCTTAGCTATGTGGGGTGGGAGGGGGAAGTACAGGATGTCAAGCATAGATCAAATCGTTCCTTGTAGAAGAAGGAGAGATTAGGGGTGTCAGTCACTGCAAAGTGGTCTTACAAACTGCCACATAGGGCTTGCTCCCACTCAGACAGGGGCCAGCATGTGCCACAGTGATAGAAGTGGCAGGGGTGGAGAAAATAAGGTTAGCTTCAGACGCTATAGAAACATAGAAACTAGAGGCAGGAGTAGGCCATCCAGCCCTTCGAGCCTGCTCCACCATTCATTTTGATCATGGCTAATCATCAAATTCAATATCCTGATCCCGTCTTCCCCCTTGATCCCTTTAGCCCCAAGAGCTATATCTAATTTCTTCTCGAAATCAGACAACATTTTGGCCTCAATTCCATTCTATGGTAGTGAATTCCACACATTCGCCACTCTCCGGGTGAAGAAATTTCTCCTCACCTCAGTTCTAAAAGGTTTACCCCTTATCCTCAAACTATGATCCCTAGTTCTGGACTCTCTGACCATTGAGAATATTCTTTCTGAATCTACCCTGTCTAACCCTGTTAGTATTTTATAAGTTTCTTTGAGATCCCCCCTCACTCTTCTAAACTCCAGTGAATATATTCCTAACCAACTTAGTCTCTCCTCATATGACAGACCTGCCATTCCAGGAATCAGCCTAGTAAACCTTCTCTGTACTCCCTCTAGCTCAAGGACAACCTTCCTCAGATAAGGAGACCAAAACTGGTGTGGTCTCACCAACGCCCCACACAATTGCAGTAAAACAGTATACTCAAATCCTCTTGCTATGAAGGCCAACCGTGGCAAGAGAATAGAGCTAAAGTTCCAAGTCTGGATCCAGACTCAAAACGTTGGCTCTATTCTCTCTCCACAGATGCTGTCAGACCTGCTGAAATTGTCCAGTCTTTTCAGTTTTTGCTTCAGATTCCAGCATCTGCGTATTTTGCTTTCAGCTTGGATCTTGTTCCCTGTTGCCACCCTGTGGTGTCTGCTGCAAAGTGTGAGGTGTTCATTAAGGTGTGATGCAAGGAAAGGCGTGACTGACATTTGCAAGTAAAATTGCACACTGAAACTCCCATTCTAGACTCGTGTGAAGAAATTCCACTCAGCCAAGTGACTGCACATACTTCAAGCACAGTCTAGGTTTTAATGGAACTGAACTCACAATGTGGAATACCTGACACTATGTTACAATCAGATAAGATGACAAAATAGTCTGATCACAGACTAAATATTATCTAATCATGGTTAGTTGCAATGTAATAAAATTCAACCTCTTTCTCATTACAGGTACAGCCCAGGAGTTGGCAGCTGCACGCAACCAGGCTCTGCAGAATGCAAGAAGTCCTCGAATGATGGCACAGAATCCAGGCATGTTGCAGATGACACCAGTCCAGAATTCTGGCACGATACCTGCCACCACCGGACAGTCAGAGATTGGCATGGTGCCCTACAGTAATGCCCAGAGCAGCCAACAAGGAATGTACAGTATGAGCCCAGGCATGAACCAAATTCTTCAACATTCAAACCAAAGTAACGTGAGCATGGCACGTAACGTTAGCCAGATGCAGAAACAGCCTATTGCAGGACAAGGGGTTGGAATGGTACCTGGTTATGGACAAAACCTACTTGGAAACCCTGTGTTAGCCCAACAACAACAGCAAGTAAAGGGACCAGGAGGGCAGCCGATGCCCAAGGCTCAAGCTCAAAGGCTACAGCTAATTGGAAACTCTGGCACGCCAGCTCAGAGCTGGCAGCAACACAGTTTGCCGAGCTTGCCCAACAGAACTCAGGCTAACAGCGAGTTAAGTCCGTTCAACAACAAATCAGCTTATCCAATGCAGCCTGGTCAAACCAAGATGGCCAAGCAACATTTTCCCCAGGCAATGGGTCAGCCGGTTGTTGAGACTGCTGGTACAGTTGGAGGACAAATGATGTCTCATTTTGCAGGACACCCAAGGACCAACCAGCCTAGACAAATAGTTATGTCCGGTATGACCCAGACAATCCACAATATGACCGGTTTCAATCAGGCCACAGGCCAACAGTTGACAGCAGGGTGCTACACACAAAGCAACCCAGGTCAAGGGTATCACGCAAGAACCACAAGTCAGGACATGTCCTTTAATTACGTCAGCCAATCAGGGGCTGGTTCCTTCTCTAATTTATCAGATGGCGGAGATCTAATGGACTCTCTAATCAAAAGTGGATCGACGGAAGGCTGGATGCAAGAGTTTGATGAAATATTTGGTAACCAGCAGTAGATTGGGTGCAAATGAGTTTTTAATTATTAAAATGCTGTTAAATTAAGGCTTCCTCTAAATAAAAGTGTTTAGGGACCAAGTAAAGTAGGCCTAGTTTTGTAGTTGCACTGCCGTTGCATTACGGTGCTGATGTACATGTAGATGTGATACAAACTGTAATGGTTTCATGTAAATAGGTTTTTATATAAGTCCAAATATAAGGCTTACCATTGGGTCTACTTCCTGTAAAGAATGGCTCTTAGTTTAACAGAACATTGAAGTATTTTTATTTCATTTTACAGTTTTCAATTCATCAAGAAAGCAATGATATTGCACTTCAGACAATGTCTTATTAATTATTTGTACTGTAAACTCTAAACAGATGTGTTCATTGAATACAATTTTTTTCTAGATTTCATTTTTACTCTGTATCTTAAGCAGTGCTTGGAACCTGAGCTCAATTCTTTTTAAATCTGTACAGAATCCTCAACTGTGTAAAAGTGTGATGTTGAATAAGTTTTTTTTTTGCGGGGGAGGGGAAAGGTGTTGGGAGGTTGGGGAGAATGTTATGTCAATGAATTATGAGATCTTATTAAAAAAGAATTTTAATGTGAACTTGCTTGCGCTAGTGAAGCTTTCGTTTTTTTTTCCCCCAGAGAATCTTTCTAGTAGACAATAGCACAAGGATTCAGGCTTGCACGATGCTATATACTTACACAGGATCCTTCCTGGCCATTTGCCCCCTGCTCCTGTTCTTGCTCCCGAGTCTTACCCTGTTGGAAAAGCCTGTGATTCTCAGATGAGAATAGGATCTGAGCAGTGGTGCCTCAGACGGTTCTGCTGCCACTCACTGCTGGAGTTCACAGAGATAGGCCGCTTAGCTATTATTGGGATAGCCACTCAGTGCCTTCAGGAGGGGAGCGGGAGGCGGGGAATGAGGGAGTGGAATTTGAGAGAGAAAATAATGGGACTCTTGGGGAGGGTGATCCTCCCATCACACTGCACTAAATGTTTAGCGCAGCGGGCCGGGAGAATCGCGCGTCGGCCGATTCGCGGGATTCCCACGAGTGTTCACACCACGCTTGCGTCTCCCAGGCCCAGATTTCTGGCGGTTATCTGTGCAATGGGCCTAGCATTTAAATAGTATTTTACATGCTATTTAAATGCTATTAGTGGGTCCGGGACTGAATTCTCCAGACCCGCTATCATCTCCCACCCTGCCAGGAGTATTTCACTTCAGCAGGGTTCAGACTAGCTCCCTACTAAGGGGGAACGAGCGGCCTGACCCCGCTGGAGTGAAGGGGGGGCAATCGGAGCCATCCAGGGGTCCAGCCGTGGGGGGGTGCCCCCAAAGCATGGACAACCTGGCAGTGCCAGTTTGTGCCCCCTGGCACTGCTTAAGGGGCAAAGTGCCCATGCCTGGGGGCACCTTGGCACTGCCCACCGGGCTTGGGGCAGTGCCAAGGGGGTGGGGCCTATTGAAGACAGGGCTTTGGGGCAGGGGCCTGCTGGGAGAATTCGGTGGGGGTAGGGGGTCCCGCTGCCACTCTGCATTAGGATCCGGTCGTGGCTGGAGGGTGGCCGGTGATCGGGGCGGCCTGGGGGGTAGAGGGTCTGCCGGGGAGGGGGGTGCCTGCCTGCAGGGGGGGGATCGTCACTGCTGGGGAGCGGCGGAGGGGGAGGTGCTAGAGATCCCGGCAGGTCCTCTACCCCCCAGGCCGCCCCGATGGGAGGGGGGCAACACTGCAGGGGTCTCAGGCCAGCCAGCGATCGAGCTGGCCAGCAAACCAGAGGCTCACACTTCTGGTTTCAGGCTGGCTTCAGCCTCTCCAGCGGGACTAGCCCCGCCCCCTGAAATGTAATGATATTCACACTGATGGCCTCTGCATTGCATAATGTGTGGGAGATTCTAGTGTGAACACCCACTGAAAAAACCAACGTGAATTACTCCAGTTTTTCTGCGAGTTTGACATTTAGAACTTTTTGGGAGAATCTCCCCCTTGGCTCCTGGTCTGGCATGCCTCAATTTTAAAACTCTCATCCTTGTTGCGAAAGATTACTTGCCTTTCCGCTCCCTATCTCTTCCAGCCCTTTGGGATCTCTGCAGTTCTCCAATGATGGCTTCTTGAGCATTCCTGATTCTAATCGCTCCGTCATAGGTGGCCATACTTTAAACTGTCAGAATCCCTTCCCTAATCCCCTCTGCCACTCCCCTTCTTTAAAAATTAACTCCTGGGCTAAGTTTTTGAGCATGTGTCTTAATACATACTCGTCATGTGGGCCAATATTTGTTCGATGGCGCTCCTATGAAGCACTTTGGGACATTCTACAACATTAAAGGAATTATAAAAATGCAAGTTGTTTTTGTAAATATCAACTCTGTTACCAATTTCAGCGTGGTCAGTCTTAACTATTAATTCATTTAGGTAGTGTTGGAATGTTTAGGTTCGACGTGTTCCTGACATTGTTGTAAACATGAATCTGATTTTTCTAAGTGGTATTCATTGGCATCCAGCGTTGGTGTGGACCAAAGTGTGTGAAAAGTACGTTGTAATGTGAAAACTTAAGGTGGTTAGGTCACATCGGACAATGTTCATCCAGTTTAATCCAATCTTCATCCAAGCATGTATTTAAACCTGTGTTGGTGGCCATCGCACTATATAGAGAGGCTGAAAGGGTGGGGATTTTCAATACATAAGTAATGTAATTCTTACAGTACATGTGACAATAATAACTCAAATCAAATCAAATTTGATCTCAGTGTACCCGAACAGGCGCCGGAACGTGCCAACTGGGGGATTTTCACAGTAACTTCATTGCAGTGTTAATGTAAGCCTACTTGTGACACTAATAAATAAACTTTAAAACAAAAAAGCAGATGGAGGTAGAGCTGAATCTTGTGCTGAATGACAGGCCAAGGTAGGGGATACTGAATTTAGAAAACTGCTGAGGGGGGGAGTTTTCCAGTCCCGCCCACCATGGGAATCGTAGCAGGCGGAGAGCGGACCATGCAAATGTCCATTGATCTCGAGCCAGGTTCGGGGGGATTTTCTGGTTTTGGGGCGAGCGTGGTTGGAAAAATCCCACCTTGATGTGTTTTCAGCACCGTCATAGCTGAGGATTAGAGTAGCACAAATCTTTGTGTGGGGTATATCTTTATTGGTAACCTCCTTTTGCTTACAGTCCAAATCTAGATATCCTATTCCATGAATTTCAGCAATTGCAGCAAAGGAAATGGGTATTAGTTTGAAATGAAAATGCCAACTCTTTATACCAGCCCTACTGGGAATAATATTTGCAGATAAATTAATAAGGTTAATATTAATTTACTTATCAGAAAAATAGGTGGCTGTAAAAACTGAAAAGAGCTTTAAAAGGTTATAAACTAGAATCGTTTGTTTTCATTTGTTGTTGCACTTGGTGATAGGTCGAGTGTTGCTTTTAACATGCTGGAATCAGGCGAATGGGGGCAGCAACTAACCGGATTCAACAAGGAAGGGAGAGGGGAAACTCCAGCAAAGGAGCAGGATCACGGGTCAAGAGTCAACACAATTGAGATGCAGCAGAGGGAACCTGGGGCCCATGGAATCACAGCCTTCAGAGGAGGAAAAGAAACTATGTTAAAATTATTTGTCATTGGAAGATGAGAATTTTGCCAGACTAAAATGTTAACCTAGTGCTAGTAGTTGAAAAGAGTAAAATGGAGTTACGTTCGACATGCAATGGGTTAACCAGCTGCAGGGGAAGGTATGGCATAGGGTAAATCCCACCAGTGCATTGCGCTCCGCTGGGCTGGAGATATATTTTACCACGAAGACAAACAGCGCCTCCCACCCTTCTCCTTCCCAAAAGGGAGAGACGAAGAAATCCACAAATGTCCCCTGAATTTCCAATCGGCTGCAATAGTGCAAGTCAGGGAGCTATAATTTGGAGTGGATTCTGGATGCACCGGATCTCTGCCACATGTGAAATAGAGTCCAAATGCCAGAGGGTTGGAATTGTCCATCACCCTTTCTTCCCTATGTCAAAGTATTGCTTTGAAGCGAGGGAGATAATTCCATGGCATTCTGTGAGGGGGGGAATTACATGGCATTCTGTGATGGAGATCCCATGGCATTCTACCCAATGCACCAACAAGGCCGTGTTCTGACATAAGTCTGAGATTTGGCCTTCATAACGTTCGCAAAACATTACTGATTTCTATAATCCGTCCCTAAGAGGGTTAATTGCCATTGCCATAAAATGTGCAAATTTATTGCTGTATTGTTAGGGATGTTTACTTTGGAAATAAGGTTTTGAATGGGTTGGATGGGCAAAGGAATGTGGGAGTACAAATACACAAATCACTAAAAGTTGTGGCGCAGGTCAATAAAGCTGTAAAAACAGTCAGTACTGGGGTTTAGAGGGACTGATCTGAAAATAAAGAAGTTATGTTCGATTTGTATCAAACCTTGGTTGGACCACCCTCAGAGCACTGTTTACAGTTCTGGTTGCCATATTATAGAAAGGATTTAGAGTCACTGGGGAGGATGAGAAAAAGATTTATAAGGATGATATTAGAACTGTAAGGTTTATCTATTAGGGAAGGATGAACAGACTGGGACCTGAATTTTGTGCACACTGTGTGTGTACGATTGGTGGGCTTGAAAGCAAGGATCTGTTCCCAGCTGTGATCATAAACGGAACACAATTGAGGGCCGGTCAGCATGAAACACACCCTAGCATTGTGCATCGCTACCGGAGGGGCCAGGAGTGTGTCAGGGTCAGGTTCAATGGGGACATGGAGGAGGCTTTAAATGCACCAGAGGCCATTCCCTGAAGGCTGCCGGGATTTGCAAAGGACCCAGAGGGAGCAATTTTGTGAAGAAGTGCAGGATTTGAAATTTGAAGTTATCATAGCCTCAGCACCTCCTGGACATGCCAGGCAGAAGGGCAATGCCACGACCCCCATCACGCCCTGGTTCTCAGATAAGTACCTGTGCACACTCGTGGAGTCGGTCAGTGCCAGGCATGAGATGCTAATGCCATAGGATGACAAGAGGAGGCCAGCACACCTGACGAAGAAGGCATGGACAGAGGTTGCGGTACAGGTGAGCCGGCATGATATGCATTGCACCCAGACCCAGTGCCTTGAGGGGTGGCTGTTATTCGTGGCACTCGGGGGTGTAAGATGCAGTGTGCTAAATGGCTTGCGTTGACAACATGGAGGATCAGTCATGCTATTCTGATGGGTACCTCAACCTGGTTTCCCACAGGAAGGGGGGTGTGGGGGGTGGTAGTGAGGTTGCTATGATGTTGCAGGTAAAAGGTAAACAAATGAATGCACTTTTGTCCGTACAGGATAAGAGAAGCCACAATGCTGTGGAGCGCAGATGAACAGGTGGTGGGGTGGCCAGCCTGGTAATACAGAGCAGTTTTGAGATGGATGCCCCTGAGTTAGAGTATGAGTATGGAGGAAAATCCACAGGCCACAGAGAGGCAGGGGTCTCAGAGGAAGGTAGGAGTCCAGTGGACAGGTGAAAGACTGACAGAGTGTGTAAGAAATGTAAGGTCGTGCCATCTCCAATGAGAGGTTCAAAGCACGAGTACGCATCGCTCATCCAATCACATTGGGGCCGATTTTACCAAATCGGCTCTAAGTGCCAGGTGCAGTCGTTAATCAGACCCGCGCCCGGCAGTCGCGCTCCAGCGCCCCCATACGCCTTTTTTTGGCGCGGGTCCAGTGGGCGGGGCCTAGCGCATTTGCATCTGTCGGAGCCCTGAACTGCGCATGCACAGCTCGGAGCCGACAGCACTCAGCGCGCCCGAGCGCGAAAGTCAAAGGTAGCGCTGACAGCACTGCTGTCTGCGCTGCCTTTGACTTTCCCTGGTGGGGGGGTGGGGGCGGGGGGGGGGGTTGTGACGTCTCTTCCCTGGGGGGGGGGGGGGGGGGATAGGGGGGGATCTGACATCATCTCTTCCCTGAGGGGGGGTGGTAGGGGGGTGATGTGACATCTCTTCCCTGAGGGGGGGGGGCAGGGGGGGGGAATGTGATGTCTCTTGCCTGAGGGGGGGGGGGGGGGGGTGGGGGGGATGTGACATCTCTTCCCTGAGGGGGTATGGGGTAGGTGGGGGATCTGATGTCTCTTTCCTGAGGGGGGGGTGAGGGGGGATGTGACATCTCCGCCCCACCCCCCAGGGGCAGAGACGTCATATCCCCCCTCCCTCCCCCCCAGGGAAGAGATGTCACATCCCCCCCCCCCCATCCCCCCCCCCCCATCCCCCCCCCATCCCCCCTCCCCATCCCCCCCCCTACCCCCTCCCCCCCCCCTCCCCCCCCTCCCCCCCTCCCCCCTCCCCCCCTCCCCCAAGTGAAGAGACATCATCCTACCCATCAGGACCCCCGGAGCAAGTCCAGGATCCAGGATCGCAAGATGCTTTCGACAGACACCAGCGATCAAGGTAGGTCGGGGGCCCGGGGGGTCCGATCCCGGAGGGGGTGGGGGGGGCTGCTGGCGGGGTCTGCGAACCAAGGTGGTCCGATCGGGGGTGGGGGGGGGGGGGGGCGGGGCTGCCGGGGTGGTTCGCGGGGGCGGTCCGCGAAGGGTGGTCGGGGGCGATTCGGCGGTTCAGTTGCTGAGTTGAAGCCCTATCGGACTTGAATCGGGCCCATTGTCTCAGTGAGACAATTGACCATGGTGTCAACAAACCACCTTCCATGCACAGTCACTGACTTCCTATTGTCTTCCTCCCTCAGATATGCCATCCTCAAGACCCCGAGTACTGTCCATGAACACCCAAGGAGGAACCATGGACAGATCCACCTGGGTCACACCCTCTCTCCACACCAAGCACCAGCTCAGATACAAATATATAAATGAGCAATAGGTTGTTGGCTCTGTTGGTATTGCACAGTGTGGAGGGCACTACACACTGACATGGTGAGCTGGCGGAGGCAGGGAGTGCCCCACAGTGCCAACAGTCAGGAGGACTCCTGGAGACCAGGACTGTGCTGAGTCCCAGGCAGATGATGAGCCTGTGATGTTGTCTATCAGGCAGTTCAATTTTGTGTTCAATTTGTGTCGCCAGTACAAAAATATAAAGATTTCATTTTGTGTCATGGCCTGATTGTGCTTTCCACATCCCCGATATGCTCAGCGAGAGAGTGATAGACGGGAGCGGCTTTCAACTTCATCTCTGTGATTGTTAATTGACATTTGGTCACTGGATGGCTTCATCAAGAATGTTTAGTCAGGATGGGGTCCACCTTGCCCTCACATCAGGGAAAGCCATGCCTTGAATGCCTAACTGAAGGAATAGAGAAGCAAGGCCTCCTCCGTCTCCCAGCAAGCCCCTCACTTCTGCAGCCACGTCCTCACCCTGACCTTCCTCCAACCCCTCATCAGAGTCACTGTCTGGGCCTGTGGAGCTGCATTGCTGTCTTCATCTTCCAATGGATCCCCATTGACGGAGTCAGATTGTGTGTTGCCCTCTGCTCAATGACAATACGTGAGACATGCTCTGGAGAGTATTGCAGTGCTCTCCCTGATTGGTCCAGACATCAGAGCCTCATCTTCATCAGCCTAATGATTCCTCTCAATTACTGCCCGTGTGGAGGCATAGTTTTGATTGTACCCCTGCTCTGTTTCTGTCCTTGGGTATCTGAGTGGCATCACCTTTTTAGGGGATATCCTTTGTCCCCCAAGAGCTGACCATCCAAGGGGAAGCCATGAACGGCCTTGGCACCTGAGGTGTTGCAAGATGTATCCATCATGGGGAACCACCAATGTACCTGACACAAACCTGCAAAATCTGTGTCTTGCAAATAGACGTCATAGAGGTTCACAGCATGAAAACAGGCCCTTCGGCCCAACTTGTCCATGCCTCCCTTTTATTTTAAACCTCTAAGCTAATCCAAATTGCCTGTATTTCGCCCATATCCCTCTATACCCTCGTACCCATGTAACTATCTGAATGCTTTTTAAAAGACAAAATTGTACCCGCCTCTACTACTACCTAGGGATATGGGGGTAGGGCCTCGGTGGGATTGTGGTTGGTGCAGACTCGATGGGCCAAATGGCTCCTTTCTGCACTGTAGGGTTTCAATGATTCTATACCTCTGGCAGCTTGTTCCAGACACTCACCATCCTCTGTGTGAAAAAATTGCCCCTCTGAACACTTTTGTATCTCTCCCCTCTCACCTTAAACCTATGCCCTCTAGTTTTAGACTCCCCTACCTTTGGGAAAAGATATTGACTATCTAGCTGATCTGTGCCCCTCATTATTTTATAGACCTCTATAAGATCACCCCTCAGTCTCCTACGCTCCAGAGAAAAAAGTCTCAGTCTATCCAGCCTCTCCTTATAACTCAATCCACCAAGTCCCGGTAGCATCCTAGTAAATCTTTTCTGCACTCTTTCTATTTAATAGTATCCTTTCTATAATAGGGTGACCAGAATTCCACACAGTATTCCAAGTGTGGCCTTACCAATGTCTTGTACAACTTCAACAAGACATCCCAACTCCTGTATTCAATGTTCTGATCGATGAAACCAAGCATGCCAAATGCCTTCTTCACCACTCTGTCCACTTGTGACTCCACTTTCAAGGAGCTATGAACATGTACCCCTAGATCTCTTTGTTCTGTAACTCTCCCCAATGCCCTACCATTAACTGAGTAAGTCCTGCGCTGGTTCAATCTACCAAAATGCATCACCGCGCATTTGTCTAAATTAAACTCCATCTGCCATTCGTCAGCCCACTGGCCCAATTGATCAAGATCCCGTTGCAATCGGAAATAACTTTCTTTACTGTCCACTGTGCCATCAATCTTAGTGTCATCTGCAAACTTACTAACCATGCCTCCGATATTCTCATCCAAATCATTAATATAAATGACAAATAATAGTGGATCCAGCACTGATCCCTGAGGCACACCGCTGGTCACAGGCCTCCAGTTTGAAAAACAACTCTCTACAACCACCCTCTGGCTTCTGTCAAGAAGGCCGCTCGACAATCACCAGGCAAGAGTGTTCTCTTCCTGTTGGGGAACACTTCAGCGGTCACGGCATTCGGCCTCTGATCTTCGGGTAAGCGTTCTCCAAGGCGGCCTTCATGACACACGACAGCGCAGAGTCGCTGAGCAGAAACTGATAGCCAAGTCCCGCACACGAGGACAGCCTCAACCGGGATCTTGGGTTCATGTCACACCATCTGTAACCCCCATGACTTGCCTGTTCTTGCTCTCGAGGGAGTGCAGCGAAGGTTTACCAGTCTGATTCCGGGGATGGCGGAACTGATGTATGAGGAGAGATTGACGAGATTAGGATTGTTTTTGCTGGAGTTCAGATGAATGAGGGGGGATCTCATAGAGACTTATAAAATTCTAACAGGACTTGACAGGGTAGATGCAGGGAGGATGTTCCCGATGGTGGGGGAGTCCAGAACCAGGGGTCACAGTCTGAGGATTCGGGGTAGACCATATAAGACAGAGATGAGGAGACATTTCTTCACCCAAATAGTGGTGGGTCTGTGGAATTCATTACCACAGGAAGTAGTTGATGCCAAAACATTGAATGTATTCAAGGCGCAGATAGATATAGCACTTGGAGCGAATGGGATCAAAGGTTATGGGGAGAAAGCAGGATTAGGCTATTGAGTTGGACAGTCAGCCATGATCATGATGAATAGCAGAGCACGCTGGAAAGGCCAAATGGCCTCATCCTGCTCCTATCTTCTATATTTCTATTTCCTTCCTTAAAGGACATTAGTGAACCAGATGGGTCTTTTTGATAGTCGATTATGGTTTCATGGTCATCAGTTTCTTAATTCCAGATATGGAGTTTTAGGGGAAAGAAAATTCCAGGCTTCCTTTACCCTGTGTGAATAACTGCTTCATGACTTTGCTCGTGAATAACCTGGCTCTAATCATGAGATCGTGTCCTGTGCTGCCTCATCACCTTCTGGAGTAATTCTGTTGCTATAAATTGGTGGGCGGATGCTGTCTTCAATCGACATGATAATTTCAGGACCAGGATTTATTGGACCAATGAGTTTGACACACAATTTAAAATGCCAATTTGCTCTGCATAACATGCACCTTTTGTTGAGCCCACTGTAATAACAGGGAGGGTAAACATTGTTACTTGGGACTGATTCCAATTCCAATTCTCTTCCTGCACCTCAGTGATGCACGCAGGCAGATTTTTGTTTGTTTCCATAGCTAGTTATTGCTGGGACAGGTCATTAGTCTGTCGCCAGAGGCTTATAGCTTGAGGGGCGCCACTCCACATCAAACATGGCTGAATAGGAGTCTCTCCCACTCTTACCGCCAGCCATTGGCATGTTGGAAGGATTTTGCAGGTTGACACTCAAGCAGTTTGGCCATATTATGAACGTACCATCCCTGGCCATCAAGTCTTGGGGTGGAACTCGAATCCAGAGCCTCTGGTTCAGAATCAGGGATGCTGTCCACTGCATTACTGCAACCGACTCTACAATGGAGAGACCAAATGCAGACTAGGAGACCTTTGGTCCGTCCACAGTCAGGACACACACCTTCCTGTCACTGGCCATTTCAACACACCATCTTGCTGTCATGTCTACATGTCCATTCTTGGTCTGCTGCAATGTTCCAGTTGTTAGGGACCAGATCAGAAACTCCAAGGTATATTATGAAGTTAGTCTAAACCCCAGCTTTCTCTGATTTTAGCATGGTGCGAGCATCAGGTGTTCTGCTCCAAGGGTGTTTCGATTGACCCACTGGGTAGATTTTATTTTTAAATTTTTTTTTAAAAAGTCAAAATATAATAAAAAGAATTAGCATAACTTTTACCAATTGCAGTACTTAAACTTGATAAGTTATGATTCTTAACAGCTAGCTATCTCTAGAGTTCCAATTTAAGCTTAATCCCCACAGACGTACATCCCTATTAAAAATCAGTAAGCACAACAAAACCATATAGGTTCACGTCGATGCTAGATTTCCAGCCTTTTAACCCTCTGGACAGAGATACAGAAAGACATCTGTCTTCTGACTCTCATACATCTGCCTCCAGAGAAAGATCTATCCTTAAAAGCAGAACTTCAGAGAAGGAGATATTCTGGCAGTTCCCAGTCTCCAAATCCAGAGGAAGGCAGAGACACACAGAGAGCTATCTCTAACAATTCCCAGCAGCATCTGTCCAATCTGTGTAAGCTTAGTCCTGCCCAGTCATATGATTTTTCCTGTCAATCAACCTAATCAAGCCCCACTCTGAAAACCCCAGGGGAAAACACTAAAATAACAGAACCGCATTAGCCCAGATTAAAACAAACACTTTAACAATTAGGATCAATTATGCCTCTGCAGTACCAACATGGGCTGTCGGTAAAAGACAAAGCAACACCAGGGGAATAGAACTGACTGCTAACAATATCCTGCACAAGGAACATGACACAAATACATTTCTTAAAGGCACAGAATTGTCACACAATGAAGCCCAATGCCTCATCTTCCGATTAGCCTTCCGGATTTAACATTGAGTTCAACAACTTCAGACTGTGAACTCTCTCCTCCACCTTCACCCCACTTTTATTTCAATCAATTTATTTTCATTTCTTCCATTGATCCCCCTATTTAATCTTGCTTTCCAACTTTTTTTCCTTTACCACCATCTCCCCTCCCCCAACCCCACGAGGGCCATCTTTTACCTGTTTCTTTGACACGCTTCTTACCTTTGTTCTGCCGTTAACACATTCTGATCTCTTACTGTGCCGCGATCAGCACCTTCCTTAGCCATCATCACCACCATTTAAATTCCTTTGTCTTTTTGACCATGACATCTTTGTCAATCTCTCCCTAGCCTTCAATTTACGCTGGCCCTCTACCAACCCCTACTGCTCCACCCCAGCTCCACCACCCCCACCCACACAACAGTATAAATTTCATCCTATTTCCAGTTCTTTTCGGTTCTGACAAAGATTCACCCAGACTTGAAAGGTCAGTTCTGTTCTCTCTCCAAAGGTACTGTCAAACCTACTGAAGTTTTCCAGCATTTTCTGTTTTTGAACCTATAGATGGCTTGACAGCATCTAGGACAAAGCAGCCCACTTGATTGGCACCACATCCACTCCCTCCACTGTCAATGCTCAGTAGCAGCAGTGTGTACTATCTACAAGATGCACTGCTGCAATTCAGCAAAGATCCTTAGACAGCACCTTCCAAACCCATGACCAATTCCGTCTAGAAGGACAAAGGCAGCAGACACATGAGAACACCACCACCTGCAAGTTCTCCTCCAAGCCACTCACCATCCTGACTTGAAAATATATCGCCATTCCTTCACAGTCACTGGGTCAAAACCCTGGAATTCCCTCCCTAACGGCATTGTGGGTCAACCCACAGCATGTGGACTGCAGCGATTCAAGAAGGCAGCTCACCACCACCTTCTCAAGGGTAACTAGGGATGGGCAATAATGCTGGCCAGCCAGCGACGCCCATGTCCCACGAATGAATTTTTAAAAGTTACCATCTTGAACTACACACACAGTAAGAATGACCACATGAGAGATATTGGAAGAGTGCCGTACCAGGATTGAGCGAACACAAAATTGAATTTATAGTTGTAACTAATCCATATAACCCATGACCCTGGTGACATCACCATGATTTTAGCCCCAATATTCAAAGTTAATTATTATAAAACAATTTTTCAAGTAAGGCAAATTCATTCAGTAAATGTCTTTACTTCAAAATGCCAGGATTAAGATTGAACAAATATCCTCACTGTGGAATATCAGGAAAACTACAATAAAGTCATTGACAAAAACACAGTTTAAGATGTCATTTCCTATTAGCTCATTTCAAAATAATTCTCACAACCATTGGTTCATTCCAACACACACATACACACACACACACACACGTGTGTGGTTACTTGTAAACTTCAAAAATCAAAATCATGTACTGTGCGTGGGTTGATCAGGAACATCACACCACCACGGCGGCACTGCTGCCTCACAGCACCAGGGACCCGGGTTCAATTCCTGCCTTAGGTCACTGTCTGTGTGGAGTCTGCACATTCTCCCTGTGTCTGCATGGGTTTCCTCTGGGTGCTCCGGATTCCTTCCACAGTCCAAAGATGTGTGGGTTAGGTTGATTGGCCATGATAAATCGACCCTAATGTTCGGGGGATTAGCAGGGTAAATGATGGTTACGGGAATAGGGCTTGGGTGGGATTGTGGTCGGTGCAGACTTGATGGGCCAAATGGCCTCCTTATGTACTGTAGGGATTCTATGATCCCGTGGCCTGGCAGAGGAAGATCTGCACAGCAGCACCTGACCCCGGGAGAGGAGGAACAAAGCAACCACTAACCCAGCAGAGAAGCAAATTAACAGCAGCTCCTGACCCCAGCAGAGAAAGAACCATCACATTGCGAACTCTCACAGGACAGCACATTAGTGTATGACCCAGGAGAAAGAACTCTCCAGCAGAAGCCAGCATCTTCACAAGTGGAGGGAAATCTATGTATCTTTAAAGAGTATAATTCTACCAATTGAATCTACAGAGAAACCATTTTGATTCTTCTGCTTCCATTTAGGGGAGAAAAGGTTTGATATGAAACACCACTTGAAGAAAACTTGATTTGATTTGATTTATTATTGTCACAGATATTGGGATACAGTGGAAAGTATTGTTTAGTTTAAGTTTATGTTTTATTGTCACAGGTAGGCTTACATTAACACTGCAATGAAGTTACTGTGAAAATCCCCTAGTCGCCACACTCCGGCGCCTGTTTGGGTACACTGAGGGAGAATTTAGCATGGCCAATGCACCTAACCAGCACGTCTTTTGGACTGTGGGAGGAAACTGGACCACCCGGAGGAAACCCACGTAGACACGGGGAGAACATACAATCTCCGCACAGACAGTGACCCAAACCAGGAATCGAACCCGAGTCCCTGGCGCTCTGTGGCAGCAGAGCCAACTACTGTGCCACCATACCATGCTGCACAGACAAAGCATACCATTTGTAGAGTACAGAGGCTGGAGTGTGGCAACAAGTGGATTTTCGCAGTAACTTCACTGCAGTGTCAATGTAAGCCTACTCGTGACACTAATAAATAAACTTTAAACGACATCGGGGAGAAGGAAAGGAGAGGGGGCAGAATATAGTGTTACATTCATAGCTAGGGTGTAGAGAAAGATCAGCTTAATATATGGTAGGTTAATTCAAAAGTCTGATGGCAGGAGGGAAGAAGCTGTTCTCGAGTCGGTTGGTACGTGACCTCAGACTCTTGTACCTTTTTCCCGGCGGAAGAAGGTGGAAAAGAGAATGTTTGGGGTGTGTGGGATCCTTGATTTTGCTGGCTTCTTTTCTGAGGCACTGGTCCCAAGTTAGATTGAGCAGTCACAAGAATAGGGGTACCTCTAACCTACAACTGGATTCTAATCCTTGTCACTCTTTAACATTACAATTTTCAAAAGCAGTTTTCATATTATTTCTATAAACCCATAAAAATCCCGCTGAATCTCTGGATTGGTGATTGATTCACAGACTATTAGAATTTGTAACATGCCATACATTTCAAATATTACAGACAACTTGAAAGGTCTTTAAGTCAAGTTCTTACAGAGACTCTGACTTCAGAAAATTATTACTGGCTTCAGATGAGAAAGTCAATGCTAAAATCTGTCATTTTAGGTTTAATGCTTGGAAAAGCTACATGAGAATAAAAGGGAAAGATCGTTCAAACAAGCTTCCTGGTGAGTAGATACAGGATGGAAGGGATGAGCTGTATTGGAAAATTCACATCAAATGAAGAAACTGAATTATTCAGCAAGTGTAAGATTTCTTCTGAACACCACCCACAATATATGGACGTGTACACACTACCCACAGCATATGGATGTGTACACACTACCCACAGTATATGGATGTGTACACACTACCCACAGTATATGGATGTGTACACACTACCCACAGTATATGGATGTGTACACGCTACCCACAGTATATGGATGTGTACACATTACCCACAGCAAATGGATGTGTATACACTATCCACAGTATATGGACGTGTACACACTACCCACAGTAGATGGACGTGTACACACTATCCACAGTATATAGACGTGCACACACTATCCACAGTATATAGACGTGTACACACTACCCACAGTATATAGACGTGCACACACTATCCACAGTATATAGACGTGCATACACTACCCACAGTATATAGACGTGTACGCACTACCCACAGTATATGGACGAGTACACACTACTCGCAGTATGGACGTGCACACACTATCCACAGTATTTAGATGTGCATACACTACCCACAGTATATGGACGTGTACAACCTTCCCACAGTATATAGATGTGTACACACTACCCACAGTATATGGACGTGTACACACTACTCACAGTATATAGACGTGCACACACTATCCACAGTATATAGACATGCATACACTACCCACAGTATGTAGATGTGCACACAATACCCACAGTATATGGACGTATACACATTACCCGCAGTATATGGACATGTACACACTACTCATAGTATATAGACGTGCACACAGTATCCACAGTATATAGACGTGCATACACTACCCCCAGTATATGGACGTGTACACATTACCCACAGTATGTGGACGTGTACATACTACACACAGTATATAGATGGGCACATACTACACACACTATTTAGACGTGCACACATTACCTGCAGTATATGGATGAGTACACACTACCCACAGTAGTCACTAAATATTGGAGTCACATTCAACAGGGTACTCTCATCTGGACAGAATAACTGGCGGCTCAGTGATAGTATTCTCTTTGAGCCCCACTCCTGGTGAGTGGAGACGTAAGCACGAGCTCTGAATGGTTGACGTCCAATGGGGATACTTGCATCTGATGGTGCAGGGTGCCGCACTAAGATATTTAGCCTTTAGAAAGTCCCCTCCAGGTAAAAAAAGACACAGGAAGAAGGGAATAGGAAGCCTCTCCAGTTACTCTTCCTTGGTATGTAACTCTCATATGAGACTTGCTTTAGGACTTGCCATAACACAGAACACAACAAATGGACTCAAGGTATCAGACCCCACCTATAAACTCGGCAACATTGATGGTGCAAATTGTGTGCAACAGTGAGTAAATATTTGGATTGGAAAATTTTAAGAGATGATGAATTCGGCTCCATGTTCTGGGGATAATAATTTAGATATTGATACTAACAGAGTCTATTTGGACAGCTAATATTTTAATGCATTAAGTTGATGCTAATTTACCTGAACACATCAAAAATGCAACTAACAAAAAATAGATACAAAGTAAAGCCGTGTATCTTGCATGCAGTGCATTGCAATGAATTTTCAAAAAAAAACTCAGGTGACATTAAATAAGTGAACTTATTTTAAAAATGCTGATTTTATTTAACCATGTTGAAGTCACATTTATAAAATCACAGAGCATCATGCAATAACATCTTCAGATTAATCATATTTAAAGCATATCCATTACATTTTTTGATCAACTGTTCGAACATTATGGAAACAATTTGCTGATCTTTTTAATCAGGTTGATATCAAAGTATTTGTCAATCAGGCAGTTTGCGGTCCCAAGGAAACTCAGAATGAACAGTATGAACAGCATCGCTAGGCCAATTTTAAATCCAGGAATCCTGAAAACAGAAACATACATGTTAAAAAAGATCATAAAATCACCCAATTACAATTTACTTTAAAATATGCTTGATGTATCAATGTCCATGCTTTCCTCTTCCTACTCACAATGGCTCAGGAGGATGTTTATCATTTAAAGCTTAAAGTTTATTTACTGGTTGATGCGCGATTAATTCACTCGAGATGCTCGATCGTACTCGGGAAATAAAGGCTTTTATTAGCAAGAAGAATAGAGCATACTGCTTAACAATACAATCCTAGACTAAAGGGTCACTAGGAAGTGCAGTGACCTTTATACTCCTATAGGAAGGCGGAGCCAACCGGAGTGTACCACAGAACAATACCAACAGGTAGAACACCCCAACCCTAACCCCAACAGCAAGCAGAGTAACATATGTTCAAGTACCCATAGTGATAACCATCTATGGTTCAGCACTCATAGTGGTAACCATCTATGGTTCACCACATTCACCTCTCCTTTAAAAACAAAGGCCGGTGGGGCAAAGAAAAGTATGAACTGTCCATATATTCACAATGTCAGTCGTATCGGAGGTCCGCACCATCTCCGCGACCTCCGCAGCACTGGCGGTAGCGCCGGTTCTGGTGACCGTGGTGACCCTCTCTCCAAGGTGGTGTCCAGTGACTCCTCCAGTTCCTCACGGACGGGTGGACCTCGAGGTGGCGACAATCTCCTGGACTCAGGCAAGCTGTACACGGGAGTAAGAGGATTAAGTGGCGGTCCCGATTCTGCCCACGCCGTATCAGGAGGGGAGAGAATGGGCAAAGGAACCCTAACCAGGGGTGCGGGAGCGGCGGGGGTTTCCAGGTCCCCTGCAGGCGCCAGATCTCGGATAGAGACCGTGTCCTCTCGCCCGTCAGGATATGCTATATAGGCATATTGAGGGTTGGCGTGGAGGAGGTGGGCCTGTTCAACCAAAGGGTCGGACTTGCGGGTCCTAACATGCCACCGCAGGAGGACAGGTCTTGAGTACGTCAACCAAGACGGCAGTGAGGTCCCAGAGAAAGACTTCCTAGGGAAGGTAAACATCCGCTCATGTGGGGTAGCGTTGCTTGCCGTACACAGGAGGGACTGGATGGAATGGAGCGCATCAGAAAGTACCTCTTGCCAACGGGAGACTGGAAGACCCCTAGACCTTAACGCCAGTAAGACAGCCTTCCAGACTGTAGCGTTTTCTCTTTCGACCTGCCCGTTACCCCTGGGGTTGTAACTCGTAGTCCTACTTGAGGCAATTCCTTTAGAGAGCAGGTATTGCCTCAAGTCGTCGCTCATAAACGACGAAACCCTATCACTGTGGATATAACTGGGGTAACCGAACAGGGTAAAAAGATCCCACAGGGCTTTGATGACCGTGGCAGCTGACATGTCAGAACAGGGAATGGCAAAAGGGAATCGGGAGTACTCATCAACCACGTCATCGGAAGTACACATTCCGATCTGTCGAAGGAAGGGGGCCCTTGAAATCAACACTCAGTCATTCAAAAGGGCGAGTGGCCTTAATGAGGTGTGCCCTGTCAGGTCGGTAGAAGTGCGGCTTGCATTCAGCACATACCTGGCAGCTTCGAGTTATCGACCTGACATCCTCAATGGAGTAGGGCAGGTTCCGGGCCTTTACAAAATGGAAGAGCCGAGTGATCCCCGGATGGCAGAGATCATTGTGGAGGGCCTGTAGCCAGTCCTCCTGCACACTGGCACATGTTCCACGCGACAGGGCATCTGAGGGCTCATTGAGCTTCCCCGGACGATACATGATATCATAGTTGTAGGTGGAGAGTTCGATTCTCCACCTCAAGATTTTATCGTTCTTGATTTTTCCCCTCAACGTGTTATTGAACATGAATGCCACGGACCTCTGGTCCGTGAGCAGGGTAAACCGTTTTCCCGCCAAATAATGGCGCCAATGCCGTACGGCCTCCACAATGGCCTGAGCCTCTTTTTCCACAGAGGAGTGCCGAATTTCAGGGCCTTGGAGGGTGCGAGAGAAAAAGGCGACGGGCCTGCCCGCCTGGTTAAGTGTGGCAGCCAGGGCGAAATCAGATGCATCACTCTCCACCTGCCAGGGGATGGACTCATCGACAGCGTGCATCGTAGCTTTCGCGATGTCAGCTTTTATCCCTTCAAAGGCTAAGCGAGCCTCTGCTGCCAGGGGAAAAGAGGTAGATTTTATGAGCGGACGGGCTTTGTCCGCATAATTGGGAACCCACTGTGCGTAATACGAGAAGAAGCCTAAGCATCTCCTCAGTGCTTTGACGCTAGTGGGTAGGAGAAGTTCAAGGAGGGGACGCATACGGTCTGGATCGGGGCCGAGGACCCCGTTTTCCACCACGTATCCGAGTATTGCTAGGCGGCGCTTGCTGAACACACACTTCTCCCTGTTATAGGTCAGATTCAGGCGAGACGCAGTGCGTAAAAACTTCAGGAGGTTGGCGTTGTGGTCCTGCTGATCATGGCCGCAGATAGTGACGTTGTCCAGGTATGGGAAGGTAGCCCGTAGCCCGTTTTGGTCCACCATTCGGTCCATCTCACGCTGGAAAACCGAGACTCCATTAGTGACACCAAAAGGGACCCTTAAGAAGTGGTAAAGACGGCCATCCGTCTCAAAGGCCGTGTATTTCCGGTCCTCTGGGCGAATGGGGAGCTGGCGGTAGGCTGACTTCAAGTCGATGGTGGAGAACACCCGGTACTGCGCAATCTGGTTGACCATGTCAGATATGCGCGGGAGAGGGTACGCGTCCAGCTGCGTGTACCTATTAATGGTCTGACTATAGTCTATGACCATCCGGGTCTTGTCTCCAGTCTTGACCACCACGACTTGTGCTCTCCATGGGCTAGTGCTAGGTTGGATGATCCCTTCCCTGAGGAGCCGCTGAACCTCGGATCGAATAAAGATCCGATCCTCAGCGCTGTAACGCCTGCTCTTAGTTGCGATGGGTTTGCAGCCTGGCACGAGATTTGCAAATAAAGAAGGTGGGGTAATTTTGAGGGTCGAGAGACTGCATGAGGAGCGTGCTGGGCAATTTGGAGGCTGCTGTTCTCCCACTGAAAGTGGAGGGAGTGGCCCATCATACTGCAGGATCACACTCTTCAGGTGGACCATAGAGTCTAGCCCCAGGAGTACCGGAGCGCAAAGGTGTGGTAACATGAGGAGCCTGAAGTTCTCATAAACTGTGCCCCGCACCGTTAGAGTTACCACGCAGCTCCCAAGAACGGTAACAGATCGGGACCTCGGCGCCATAGAGATTGTCTGCCTGACAGTTTGCACGCAGAGAGCGCACCGTTTCACGGTATCGGGATGAATGAAACTCTCCGTGCTCCCGCTGTCAAACAGACAATGTGTCAGGCGTCCGTTTACCTCTATGTCCATCATGGACTTGTCGAGTCTGTGAGGCTTTGCCTGGTCCAGGATGATTGATGCCACTGTTGGATGCCGGGTGCAACTGCAGGCAGCTGAGGTGATCGATGATGAGGACCCCTGCTGGTTGTCTGCGGCCGGTGCTGACCAAAATGGCTGCGCCCACGGATCGCACGTGGCTGATGGCGTTGAAAGTGGCGGCACTCGCAGGTTGCACATGTCTCGCGTCGTCATCCTCAGGAATGGCGGCGCCCGTGGCTCACACGTGTTCGAAGACATCGACGAAGCTGGAGACGAGGAGCCAGATCCTGGGGAGTCACACGCAGCACTGCTTGGCTTCAAAGGTGGTTTCGCTCGGCACACTTTAGCATAGTGCCCTTTCTTCCCACAATCGGAGCAAAATACCATCCTGGCCGGACATCGCTGACGAGGGTACTTCGCCAATCCACAGAAATAGCACCGTGGGCCTCCTGGAGCTGCCGCCACCGTCAGGTCCGAGGTTGAAAGCACGATCGCGCAGTTCCTCGGAGCCGCTGGGTAGAGTTGAGTCGGTGGCTGTGCTTGCCACGATGTTCCCACATGGTCGGTGGGGTATGTTTCAAGACTTCTGGAGGCCGTTTCCATCGTATCAGCCAATTCCACCGTCTTAGCTAGGTCCAAACTACCTTGCTCTAGCAGCCGCAGGCGAATATAGGATGAGCCGATTCCCGCCACAAACACATCTCGGATCAGATCATTAGTGTACTGGGTGGCCGACACTGGCTTGCAATTACAGGCTCTGGCTAGCTGCTGAAGTTCGCGCAGGTACTGTGCCGTCGTTTCGCCGGGCTGCCGCCGTCGAGTGGCTAGTAGGTGACGAGCATGAATCTCGTTTGGCGGTTTATGGTACAGCTTCTTGAGTAATTCGATGGCCTCTTTGTAGTCTTGTGGATCACGGATTGTAGCATACACAGTGTCGCTTACCCTTGCGTGGAGGACCCGCAATCTGTCGGCGTCAGTTTGGACTGCTGTTGAGGCGTTGATATAATCCTGAAAACACTTCAACCAATGGTCGAAAGTGTTCGACGCTCCAGCGGCACGCGGATCTAAGGTAAGTCGATCTGGTTTTAACATTTGCTCCATGGTGTTTTTTTTTTAACCAAAATTGTTGCTAATAAAATTGATGCGCGATTAATTCACTCGAGATGCTCGATCGTACTCGGGAAATAAAGGCTTTTTATTAGCAACAAGAATAGAGCGTACTGCTTAACAATACAATCCTAGACTAAAGGGTCACTAGGAAGTGCAGTGACCTTTATACTCCTATAGGAAGGCGGAGCCAACCGGAGTGTACCACAGAACAATACCAACAGGTGGAACACCCCAACCCTAACCCCAACAGCAAGCAGAGTAACATATGTACAAGTACCCATAGTGATAACCATCTATGGTTCACCACACTGGTGTCACAAGTAAGCTTACATTACCACTGCAATTAAATTACTTTGAAAATGCCCCAGTCGCCACACTCCAGCGCCTGTCCGGGTACACTGAGGGAGCATTTAGCATGGCCAATGCACCTAACCAGCACATCATTTTGGACTGTGGGAGGAAACCCACGTAGACACAGGAAGACTCCACACAGATGGTGACCCAAGCCAGGAATCGAACGGAGGTCCCTGGTGCTGTGAGGCACCAGTGCTAACTACTGTGCCACCATGCCGCCCCCATTTATTGTAGTCTAAGTTGTTAGTGATTAGCACAGCTGCCTCTTCTTGCCAGGGACCCAGGTTCGATTGCGGCCTAGGATGATTGCCTCTTGTGGAGTTTGCACGCTCTCCCAGTGTTTGCGTGGGTTTACTCCAGGTGCTCTGGTCAGCTCCCACAATCCAAAGATGTGCAGGTTAGATGGATTGGTCATGGTAAATTGCCCCTTAGTGTCTAAAGATGTGTGGATTAAGTAAATGGTAAATACGCAGGGTTACGTGGATAGGGCAGAGGAGAGGGTTTGGGTGGGATGCTCTTTCGGAGAGTTGGTGCAGACTCGATGAGCTGGATGGCCTCCTTCTGCACCGTAGGAAGTCTATGGTTCCATGTTAGCTGGACTCAGCCAGAGATATTGTCAGGGTCAACTCTCTCCACTGTTTCTAGGCAGGGAAAGAGGGAAAGTTGACAAACCCAAAGGACAAAGAAAAACAGAGAAAAGTACAGCACAGGAGTAGGCCCTTCGGCCCTCCAAGCCTGTGCCAATCATGATGTCCTAACTAAACTAAAAAAAATCTTCTGCCCTTACTCGGTCTGTATCCCTCTATTCCCTCCTTATTCATGTACCCATCCAGATGCTCTTAAATGTTGCTAATGTGCCTGCTTCCACCACCTCCTCTGGCAGCGTGTTCCAGGCATCCACCACTCTGTGTGGAAAACACATCTCCCTTAAACTTTCCCACTCTTACCTTGAATTTGTGCCCCTTTGTAACTAACACCTCCATTTTGGAAAAAAGCCTCTGACTATCCACACTGTCTATGCCTCTCATAATTTTGTAGACCCCTATCAGGTCTCCCCTCAGCCTCCGTCTTTCCAATGAAAACAATCGTGGTTTATTCAACCTCTCCTCATAGCCAACGCCCTCGAGACCAGGCAACATCCTGGTGAACCTTCTTTGTACTTACTCCAAATCTTCCAAGATCAGCTTCCTTTCCCTAACACTCGAGATTCCTGCTGGCAAGTGTATGGAGAGGCAATCAGGTGGGAATTTCAAATTTGGCTATGATGCCAGTCAGCAGGGAGCCTCTGGTCGGGCACACAGTAAATGGTCACTGCAGTGAGGCACCAGGCTGCAGCAATCATCCTTCAATCCAGCTATCAGCCTTGGTGAAGTGGTAACATTCTCCCCCATAAGTCAGAAGGTCCTGGGCTCACCTCCCACTTCAGAAGCTTGGGCACCTATTCTAGACTGGTGCTCTGGTGCAGCACAGGGGGAGTACTGTATTATCAGAGATGCCTTTCAGATATGATGCTAGGCCAAGAGTCTGGCTGGCCTCTAAAATGGACATAAAGATCCTATAGTACCCTGTGAAGCGAATGTGATTTCCCCCCTTGTGTTGGCCGATGTTAATCCCTCAGCCAACAACCAAGAACATATCACCTAGTCATTTATTTCACTGCTATTAGTAGGAGCGAGTTGGACCCTAATTAGCTGCTTAGTGGCCACACTTCAATAAGTACTTAATTGCCTGTAAATGCTTTGGGACGTCTTGGATCATAAAGGTGCTATATAAATGCAAGTTCCTTCTTTACACTAATGGCAATCAGATCTTTTAATGTGGGGTTGGGCCTGCAGTTCCCACCTTCACCTCCTTGCTGTCACTTCCTTCGTGGAGCTGGTGAGGGTAAAGGTTTGTTTGTCCAAGATAGCAAGCGCCGTACTTCCAGCAGGAGATGGGCGCATGCCTCTTACCTTCCATATTAGGCCCTGAGCTGTGTGGACTAATTTCCAGGCCAATATTCCACATGGGCAGCACATTACGGGCGGCACAGTAGCAGAACGGGTGGCACGGTAGCAGAGTGGTTATGTACTGTGCCAGGGACCCGGGCTCAATTCAGGCCTTTTGTGACCGTGTGGAGTTTTCATATTCTCCCCCTGTCTGCATGGGTTTCCTCTGGGTGCTCCAATTTCCTCCCACAGTCCAAAGATATGCAGATTAGGTGGATTGGCCATGCTAAATTGCCCCTCAGTGTCCCACGATGTCAAGATTAAATGTATTAGCCACGGTAAACTTGTGGGATTATGAGGATAGGGTGGGGGAGAGGGCCTGGGTAAGATACTCTGTCAGAGTCGATGGGCTGTATGGCCTCCTTCTGCACTGTAGGGATTCTTTAGGGAATTCTATGTTCTCAAATGGACTGGGGTGGTGCAGGAATTTGGACCTGGTTTCTAGTCATGGAGAGCCATTTCATTGGAGCCAGTCACTCTCTCTGCTCACCACGCAAGATAGGGAGGAAATAATATTGCAGGCAGAGTTTGCCTGGGTCTTTTTCATACAGTTTCAAATGGACGGCAACCAATGGGAGCCTGGGAACAAATTACATATCTGTCTTTCCAGAGGGGAGAATGTACAACATGAGAGAGAAAAGAATCACCAGAAAAAACGTAAGCTCATACCTTCCCTTTGTTGACTCCGCATATCCAATAAAGTACACGTGGCGACCAAACAGATAGACGCAACCAAAGACTGAGGCAACCTCTGGGTGAAGGAAAGTCAGAAAGTATAACTTTTTGTAATTAAAATCATCCATTTAAAATCAAACAAATCTTGGTACATTTTATCAATGTTACAGTGAGCCCAGATCAAATGCAGGGTTTATTTCATAAAATGAAGCCACTTTAATTAGTTTTCAGACTTTGGAGAACATATTCATTGAAATGCAGCAATGATATTTAGTCCTCGATAATCGGAGAACAAACTAAAGTGATGGCATTAAATTTTCTAGACATCTCCAATAGCAGTGATGGAGGTGCAATAATTAGCCCCAAAATCCCCGTGCAAGTCACTGGTTCATGGTGGAAGGGCAGTGGGGAGAGAGGTGGCGAACAAAATACATTCAGATTTAAGCACTTAATCATAGTGCAGTTACACTAGCTTTGACATGACTGTTTATGGACACGAGGGGTGGGATTTTCCAGCCACATTCACCCCAAGACTGGAAAATCCTGCCCAAGGTCAACAGACCTTTGCCTGGTGCACCCCCTGCCCACTACGATTCACGTGGCGGACAGGATGGGAAAGCCCCACCCAAGGGGAATACTGGGTTGGACTAAACCATGATCCCTTCTGCATTCAAAAAGTCGGCAAAGACTCTTATTTTAGGTTTCTATATAAAGAATGGCTATTTAATTGGTCTTCATCTGATCCATGGAGCAAAACCCCAACAAGGTTCAATACCTTTACAGAGGAAAGGTGTAAGAACCAACAGGTTAATAAGCACAATTCCACGTGGAGATATTCTGCCGCCACCGTGGTGGGGTTTCCCACGGTGGATATGCCGGGCTGCTGATGGGATCTTCCAGTCCTGCCGAAGTCTATGGGCTTGTATGTGGCTCACCTACCCCGCCGCTGGGCAACCTGCCACGAGGAGTCGACTTCGGTGGGACCCAAAGATCCCGCTGGTGAGAAGGGCCAGGAAATCCTGCCCATGGGGTACATATTTGAATTGCATTGCTTGGCAATAAAACAGTTTCAACTAGGTAATTGGTGGGATTTTTCCTACCCCCATCCATGGCATGTTTTGTGGCAGTGGAGTCACCGATGGAATCTTCCGGTCCTGCCAACGGGGGGGGGGGTTCCGTTGTCCACACCCTCTGCCACTGGGGAACCCAGGTTGGATGCGGGGGGGGGGGGGGGGGGGGGGGAGCGTTGCCATTGATGAGACCAGAGGATTCCACCGGCAAGAACTACCAGAATATTCCACCCACTGATTTTAAAATAGTTTGGCAAAGTGTCTTTTGAGATAAGTTGTACATGGATGACCAGCCTGATACAATTCACTTCAATTCTGGATAACGCCCTGTCCCAGACTCAAGCTGGTTCATAAAATATAGGAGCAGAATTAGGCCATTCGGCCCATCGAGTCTGCTCCGCCATTCGATCATGGCTGATAGGCTCCTCGTCCTCATTTTCCTGCCTTCTCCCCATAACCCTTCAACCTATTACCAATTAATAATCTGTCTAACTCCTCCTTAAATTTACTCACTGTCCCAGCATCCACCTCACTTTGAGTAGCGAATTCCACAGATTCTCACGTGGTGAGATAAACCATTCACATTATCAAGTTAAAATCACCAATCAACCTGATCATCCCTGAATTTGTTACGTTGGAAAATCACCGGGTCGCAATTACAGAATCACAGAATTGTTACAGTGCAGAAGGAGGCCATTCGGCCCATTCTGTCTGCACCTGTTCTCCAAATGAGCATTATGACTTAGTGCCATTTTCCTGCCTTCTCCCTGTAATCTTTACACATAGTTTTAGATGATCATTTCTATTCAAATACTCTCGACTGCCTCGATTGAATCTGCCTCCCCCACATTCCCAGGCCGAGCATTCCAGGCCTGAACCACTCGCTGTGTGAAAAAGTTTTTTCTCACATCACATTTGCTTCTTTTGCAAATCACTTTAAATCTGTGCCTTCTCGTTCTTGACCCTGTTACGAGCGGGAACAGTTTCTCCCCATCTACTCTGTCCAGCCCGCTCATGATTTTGAATATCTCTATCAAATCTCCTCTTAGCCTTCTTTTCTCCAAGGAGAACAGTCCTAACCTCTCCAATCTCTCCTCACAACTGAAGTTTCTCAATCACTGCAACTATTTTTGTAAAACTCTTCTGCATTCTCTCCAATGCATTCACATCATTTCTATATTGTGACGCCCAGAACTGTACACAAAATTCCAGCTGAGGTCTAACTGATGGTTGGTATAAGTTCAGCACAACCTCCTTGCCTTTGTACACTATGCCCCTGCTAAAACTTCAAAGTGTAAGAGTCCAGCTTGTACACGCACATCAACAAAGGAAGGCAGGCTGGCATAAGAACAGAACTATCAAGGGATAGACAGAATAATAACACAGGTAAATATAGAGAAATGGCAAAAATAATTAATTATTTCACTTTGGTATTCACTAGGCAAATCAAACAGGTAGACAAAGCTTTGAGTTGAGAGGAGCAAGGAGAAAAGTTCATTTAAAATATAAAAAGAGTAGGCGGCATGGTGGCACAGTGGTGCTGCCTCACAGCACTAGGGATCCGAGTTCAATTCCAGTCTCGGGTCACTGTCTGTGTGGAGTTTGCACATTCGCCCAGTGTCTGCATGGGTTTCCTCCGAGTGCTTCGGTTTCCTACCACAGTCCAAAGATATTAGGTTGATTGACCATGATAAATTGCCCCTTAGTGTCAGGGGACAGGGTGGGTGCGTGGGGTTACGGAGATAGGGCCTGGGTGGGATTGTTGTTAATACAGGCTCGATGGGCCGAATGGTCTTCTTCTGCATTGCTGGGATTCTATGTTTCACCAGATTATTTAATAACCTGATCAAACTCAAAAAGCTCTGCTCTGGGCTGGAGAGGAACTTGCGATGGAAAGGGGAGGATCCCGTTGCTGTGGTCCATGAAGGTACCAATGACATAGGTAGAACGAAGAAGGAGATTCTGTGTCGGCAGTTTGAGGAGTTAGGCACTAAATTAAAGAACAGAACCTCTGAGGTTATAATTGCTGGATTATTACCTGAGCCGCGTGCAAATTGGAATAGGGTGCATAAAATTAGAGAGATGAATATGTGGCTGATGTGGGAGAAGTGGATTTTGGTTCGTGGGACATTGGCATCAGTAGTGGGGAAATTGAGGGTTGCACTGTTTGGATGGCCTACATCTGAACCATGCTGGGACCAGTGTTCTTACAGACCGTATAACTGGGGAAGTAGAGAGGGCTTCAAACTAAGTAGTGAGGGTGAGGGGTTCAGTTGCACAGAAAATTAGGAAGTTAAAGTTAAAGAATGTAGGAATGTGGGTTAGTGAAGAGTCTGAGTATCAACAGAAAGCAAACATAGTGACAGATCATATGAAAGTCACATTGCAGCAAGAACTCGTACAAAAGGAGGGACATTGGATAATAAAGTGAACTTAAAGGCTTTGTATCTGAACGCTAGAAGCATTCAAAATAAAATAAATGAGTCAACAGCGCAGACAAATGGGTATGATTTAGTGGTGATTACTAAGACATAGTTGCAGGGATATAAAGAGGAAGACAGTAGCTAAAGTGAATGTTGGTCTCTTGGAAGATGAGGCTGGGGAGTTAATAGTGGGGAACGCAAAAATGGCCAAGACACTAAATCAATATTTTGCCTTAGTTTTCCTGGCGGAGGACACGAGTACCATTTTAATAGTAACCGGAAATGCAGAGGTTATAGAAAGAGAGGAATTCTGATCTTTCATCATCAATAGAGAAAACGTACCGAGCAAACTATTGAGCTTGGAGGCAGGCAAGTCCCCAGGGCCTGACGGCTTACATCCTAGGGTCTTAAAGGAAGTGGCATTGGATATAGTGGATCCATCGGTTACAATATTCCAAAATTCCCTGGATGCGGGAATGGTTCCAGTGGGATGGAAAAATACTAATATATTTTATAATAAAAAAAATTTTAATAATAAAACACCCTCATTCAAAAAGAGAGGGAGGCAAAATATAGGAAACTATAGGCCACTTAGTTGAACATCTGTCCTTGGGAAATTGTTAGGGTTCATTATAAAGGAAGTAATAACGGGAGATCTGGAAAGTCATAATACAATCCATCAGAGTCAGCATGGTTTTATGAAGGGTAAATCATGTTTGACTAATTTGCTAGAGTTCTTCAATGATGTAATAAGTAAGTTTGATAATGGGGATCCTGTAGATGTAGTATATCTGGACTTCCAGAAGGTGTTTGATAAGGTGCCACATAAATGGTTAATGCACAAGGGTAGTTCAAATGGGATTATGGGTAATTTGTTAGATTGGATAGAGGATTGACTAACCAACAGAAAGCAGAGAGTTGGGATAAATGGGCCTTTCACAGGTTGGCAAGATGTAACTAGTGGGTGCCACAGAATTCAGTCCTCAGGCCCCAACTATTTACAATCTATATTGTCTTGGACTTGGAGATAGTAGGTACCATAGCCAAATTTGCAGATGACACTAAAAAAGGCGGGATAGTAAGTTGCAATAATGAAATAAGAAATTTGCAAATGGATATGGATAGGTTAAGTGAATGGGGCAAAATTTGACAGATGGAATTTAACGTGGGTAAGTGTGAAGTTATCCATTTTGGTCGGAAAAATACAAGGCAAATTATTATCTAAACAGAGAGAAACTTCGTAGTGCTTCGGTGCAGAGGGATCTGGGTGTTCTTGTACATGAATCACAAAAATTATGCAGGTACAGCAGGTAATAAGGAAAGCAAATGGAATCTTGGCATTTATTGCTGAAGGAATAGAATATAAAAGTAGTGAAGTGTTGCTGCTACTGTACAAAGCATTAGTGAGACAGCACTTAGAATATTGTATACAGTTTTGGTCCCCTTGCTTGAGGAGGGATGCAATTGTATTGGAGGTGGTTAAGAGGAGGTTTACTAGATTGATTCCAGAGATGAGCCGCTTGACTTATGAAGAGAGATTGGGCAGTTTAGGTCTATACTCACTGGAGTTTGGAAGAATGAGAGAGGATCTCATTGAGATGTACAAGATGATAAGGGGCATTGACAAAGTAGATGTGGAGAGGATGTTTCCTCTTGTAGAGCAATCTAGAACAAGGGGTCACCAAGGGGTAGCAGATTTAAAATAGAAATGAGAAGAAATTATTTCTCTCGATGGGGTTGTGAGTCTGTGGAATTGTGACATTTATGTACCTTTAATATTTTTTTTTAAAATCATGTTCTCTGCAGCTATCACAGCTTCAGTTTTGTTTTCATTCTTGCCGGGTTGTCTGGAGAAGTCCTATTATTGCTACTTCAATGGCTTAAATGGGGTTTTGTTATTTTTATTCTGGGGCCTCAGGTAATTTCTGGGATTTTTTATGATCTTGCATTGTGAAAGGGAAGATTGATTAACGAGTCAAAGTCAGGTGGTTCCACCCAGGAAAAATATCTAACGATTCATTTTTCAGTTTTAGTTTAGAAGGGGGTGAACATTAAGCTGAAAAGAAGTGTTTCTCTGTCTTTCCCTGGTTTTGGAGATTCTGCTGTTAGCTGAAAGGTTCCTGGCCTTCCTGGAGTGGGAAGTCTGCTGTTGATGGTGGCTTGCCTAGAGTCTCTCCCTCCCTGGTGTTCTGGGAAACTGTTCTGACTTCAAACTGTTCGGGGTGCATATCCTGAGAGGGTGCGAGAAGTTACAAGACTGGGAAGTTAGAGTTTCAATTTTCCACCCAGGGAACTGGGTTCCAATGTCACGTAAGCATTCGCGTTTTGCTGTGCTAAACCTGTGGCAAGGGTTGTTTATGGAATTTGTTTAATTGGAACATTTCCTACATTCATTAAGGGTTAAACTATATCATGATTTTTTTAATTGTTTGTAATTGGTAAAAGTTATTACTAATTTTCTTTCTATACATGTTAACTGTATATTTAACTAAACTTTGTTTGATAAAAGCTCCCTAGTGGGTCACTTCATAGAATCATAGAAACCCTACAGTGCAGAAGGAGGCCATTCGGCCCATCGAATCTGCACCGACCACAATCCCACCCAGGCCCTACCCCCACATATTTACCTGCTAATCCCTCTAACCTACGCATCTCAGGACTCTAAGGGGCAATTTTTTTTAACCTGGCCAATCAACCTAACCCGCACATCTTTGGACTGTGGGAGGAAACCGGAGCACCCGGAGGAAACCCACGCAGACACGAGGAGAATGTGCAAACTCCACACAGACAGTGACCCGAGTTGGGAATCGAACCCGGATCCCTGGAGCTGTGAAGCAGCAGTGCTAACCACTGTGCTACCGTGCCGCCCTTGAATCATATCTGAAGTGAAATATCTCATGCTCACCCTAGCCAAATTCAAAGTGCAAAACTTACGATCCAGGCGGATTTCAGAAAACACTTGGCTTTTCTGACCTGAATTATAACAGAATTCACTATCCCAGTGCATGTGGGATGCTGGGACTTTGAGTAAATTTAAGGAAGAGACGGACAGGTTTTTAATTAGTAAGGGTTTGAAGTGTTAGGGTGAATGGGCTGGAAAGTGGAGATGAGGCCGAGATTAGATCAGCCACGATTGTATTGAAAGGCGAAGCAGGCTAGAGGGGTTGAATTGCCTACCCCTGCTCCTAGTTCTTATGATACTTATGACAATGCCCCTAATCCAGAAGGATTGCATCCAGGTATTAGAAAAGGAGGAGCAGAGGCATTACTACATATATTTAATAATTAATTATATAAATATGTAATGCCAGAAGACTAAGGCAATTTCTATGTTTAAGAGGGGGACTGAACATGCCCAATAAATTATAGACCAATTAGCTTAACAACAGTGATAGGAAAATAATGGGATCCCTACTAACGGAGATAGAAGGACATCTATGAATGAAAAATGCAATCATTAATAGTCAGCATTAATTTCAAAAGGGAAAATCTTGCTTGAACGATCTTGTTGAATTTATTGAGGAGGAACAGGACCAGTAGACAATGGTAATGTAGCAGGTGCAATTTTCTAAAGGCTTCCGATAAGCTGCTCCATAATGAATAAGAATGGGGAGTGAAGTGGCAAAGTGGATTACTACTTGGCATCGAGCCAAAGTGGAGAATGGGAGTGGAGAGTAGCTATTCAGAGTTGCAGAGGTGGGAAGCAGTGTTCCACAAGGATCAGTGCGGGGATCACTGCTATTCACAATTTGCAATGACAATGTGGACTTTGGAATCAAAAAGATAACATTTAAATTTGCAGATGACACCAAATCGGGAGGGGGCATGGTTAGTCAATACTGAGGACTGCAACAAATTACAGGAGGATATTAATGAAGTTGCAAACTGGGCAAATAATTTGCAAATGAAGTTCAACACAGAGAAAGGTGGAATAGTACATTTTGGTAGCAAGAATAGGGAGATCACTTATTCAGAAGGTGCAAATCTAGGTGGAGTAGAGGGAGACAAGGATCTCAGAGTACAAATACAATTAATCACCACCGCAGGTTAGAAAGGCAATAAATAAATAAAAACCAACACAAGGCTTTATTTCTGGAGGGGTCGGTCTGGATGAAAGATAGGGAAGTTATGCCAAACCTGTATTGAATATTGGCTAGACCACACATTGAGTAGTGCGAGCACCTCTTGTCGCCATATTATAAAGAGGATACAGATGTGTTGGAGAGGTTGCAGAGAAGATTTACGTGGATGGTACTGGGAATGAGTATTAGGAAAGGATTGACAGGCTGGTTCTCTTTTCTCTTGAAAAAAGGCTGTGGGCTGGCCTAATAGAAGTCTTTAAAGTCATGAAAGATGTTGATAGCGTGGATACAGGGAGAATGTTTCTGTGGAGAAGAGCATAACTACAGGCCATCAATGTAAGAAACCAAGAAATCCAACCAAGAAATCCAATAGGAAATGCAGAAGAAGTTTCTTCACCTAAAGAGCGATAAGAATGTGGAACTCAGTACTACAGGGAGTGGTTTGAAGTGAAAATATAGGAGCATTGAAGGGGAAACTGGATAGGGACATGAAGGGGAAGGGAATAGCCAGTTATGATGATAGATTTAAATGAGGAAAGATGGGAGGAGGTTTGAGGAGAGCATAAACACCGTCATGGACTGGTTGAGCTAAAAGGGTCGTTTCTGTGCCACATGTTCTATGTAATCCTATATAATTGTACTGATTACAGGACCACTATAATTTGCAAAGGGTCAAAATTACAGGTAGGCCTCCAGAGGAGCAGAGAATCCCAACTGGGGTAATACAGCTTCACTGGCCAGCAATGTAACGAAAGTTATGTGTGCATCGGATCTGCATGAGCTTTTTTACTGGAATTTTCCTTGGCTTGATCATTCTTACAAAAGGAAATAGAAAGCCATATTTCAAGCAATCAGCGACTGTTTTTTTTACAATATTAAGAATCCCAAGAGAGCAGCATCTGTAAAAGTCTGTGGAATTCTGCGCATAGAGCATTTTATACTGGATTAAGTCCAAAGATGTGCAGGTCAGGTGGATTGGCCATGCTAAATTGCCCCTTAGTGTCAGGGGGCTAGCAGGGTAAATACATGGGGTTAGAGGGATAGGGCCTGGGTGCGATTGTCGATGGTGCAGGCTTGATGGGCTAAATGGTCACCTTCTGCATTGTAGTGATTCTATGAATCGAAATTACATGCATAAACTTTCACCAATAGGAAAAACACCTGCCTCAAAACCAAAATCATCACATATTTCAATAGCATCTTTAATAATGAAATATCCCACTGGAGGATTAGAAAACTATGACATTGAGCCACATAACCAGATTAGGTCAAATGACCAAAAGCTTGGTCAAAGAGGTAGATTTGAAGAAGTGTCACAAAGGAAAAAAGCCAGGGAGAGAGATAGAGATGTGTGGGGAGGGAATTCCAGAGCTTGGGGCTTAAGCAACTGTAGGCACAGCCACCAATAGTGGAGCAATTATAATTGGGAATGCACAACAGGCCAGGATTAAAGGACCGCTGGTATCTTAGAGGGTTGTGGTGTTGGAGGAGATTGGAGATTGGGAAGGGCAAGACCATGGAGGGATTGCTAAACAAGGATGGGAATTGTTAAATGAAGACATTGCTTGACAGAGAGCCAATGTAGATCAGTGAGCATAGGAGTGACAGGGGAACGGGACTCGTTGCACGTTAAGACAAGGGGGAGTAGAGTTTTGGATGTCCTCAGGTTTACGGAGGCAGAGCGTGAGAGACCAGCCAAAATTTAAGGATGATGTGCAGGAACAGGTAGCCAGCACTGAGCTATACAGTCTATACAGAGAGAAAAAAAAAGAAAAAGAAAGAGAGAGGGTGGTGGAGGTGCAGGGGGGGTGTTGGGGGCAGGTGCGGTGGAAAGGAGAGATCATGCGTTGATAAGAGAGATAGAAAGGGAATTGACCCAGACACTGTGATTTTTTTCCCCCTTTTCATTCATGTGAAGAAGCATCGCACCTCTCCTTCAACAACCTCATTTCAAACTAATCTTTTACAACCTCACTCAAGGCAATTTTACACAAAACAATGGCAAAGCCTTAACACTAAAATTGTATAATTACAGTCAATTGCTATGATGAATTCAATTGCACATGTAAATTTTTTGGGTCACGAATTTGATGCTAGATTCACAAATGCTTCAATTATTGATTCATTTAATGCTTCACGGTGAGTGCCAGTACTAACAATCTAAGAATAGATTTTTATCTACCCCACAGAAGTCTTTCCTTGTTCCCTCAGTTTTGAGCCTTGCATCCCACTGTCTGAACAGACCATCATCCTGTCACAATCTGGCCCTGAATAGCACTTCCTCCTGTCTCTCCATCAGCTTCAGTGGCACAGCCACAGAACAAAGTGATCATTGCCACAGAAGCCACATTAACATTCGCAATAACAGGCACCAACAATCATGTCCTTCAATGTGGAACGTCAGAGCTGCAGACAAAATGTTGCACAGCAGGTTATGCATAAAAATAATAATGTGACAGCTCATTTATTTTAGTATCAGTAGTAGATTTGGTACAAAAGTGACTAGTTAAATCTCAGCCTGTTGCTATCATTCCCTTTGCGGCTTCTATTAACTCGTTAGTGGCAGGTTCAATCGAGTTACGATAAACCTCAAATACGCTTAGCTTCTTGATTCTAAGGTTTGGCACCTAAACATGGAGTGAGACATGACACATCTTTCCTGGACCACCAGAGGGAAAAGAGTCAGAACATTCACATCCAATAGGAAAATGGCCATATTAGCTCGTTATAGACACTTATGTCAAATTCCTCATAACCTTGTATCAATAAGACTCATTTTAAATTCAAAAGTTTTGGCAGAAAACAAATCAAATGGTGTAAAGTAAATTTTTTTGAATTATTGACAAAGAGTTTTATATTATTTATTTTCAATGAATCGCATCAAATTCAAAGTTTTGGGACAGAGTTTTACACTCCCCGCAAGGTGAGTTCTAAGGTGGGTAAGATTGATTCCCCCGAGAACCTGCCCGCACAAACCCAGGTGCAATTTCACACTTGGGTGGGTGGGGCCTCAGGTGGGGAATCCCACCCATTCACCTATTAAGATCCTTAAGTGATCACTTAATTGCCATTTCCAACACAGCCTCAGCCTTCAAGCTGGTGGGAGTGGGTGTGGGTAACGGAGAAAGAAAAACCTTTTCTCCATTTCAGGCGGGAGGGTCACCTCAACCTGAAGACCCCTTCTGAGTTGGGGTGCCCTCTCCTCCTGGATCTTGGAACTCGAGGCCTCCCTCCTCCCTCCCCCTTCCCCCACCCAACACTGCAATCACCCCCTTTCCGACCCCCCAGAGCATCCCACCTTTCTGCACCCAGGACTTATCTTTCCAACAATGCCAGGACTTAGTCCCAAGCAGAGCTCTCCAGTATCGATTCTGGATCAACTGAGCATTGAATGGTGGGCTACCAAGAGACACCGGTAGCTCATTACATGTTGAGTCTCGGGATGGCGAATGCCAATCACTTGTCACTCTTAAACTTCTACCATCAAGGTGGTTTGATTGGTCCATGGTGTGGTCCTGTGCACACTACAAGTTAAAGATAATTTATTAGTCACAAGTAAGGCTTACATACTGCAATGAAGTTATTGTGAAATTCCCCTAGTCGCCACACTTTGGCACCTGTTCGGGTCAATGCACCTAACTAGCACGTCTTTCAGAATGTGGGAAGAAACCGGAGCACCCAGAGGAAACCCACACAGACACAGGGAGAACGTGCAAACTCCACACAGACAGTGACCCAAGCCGGGAATCGAACCCGGGTCCCTGGCACTGAGAGGCAGCAGTGCTAACCACTGTGCCACCGTGCCGCCCACTTCACCTACAACACCTCCAGTTCAACCCCTGGATTGTGCAGGGCGGTGTGAGCACTATAACAAGCCACACACACACACCTGTTAGGACCAGGCATGTAGAATGGCAATGGGATATGGAACCTGGGAGCTTCTAGTGCAGGTGGAATTCTATCTCGGCACAAGCCACAAGCCTTGGGGTAGCAGAGGAGCTATAAAAATTGATAAAAATCAAAATGAGGAAAGGGTTGTAAACAATTTTGATTAAGTCATTTTCCCAACATTTGCAGCATAGTCTATGATCTGGAAAATTCAGTATTAAAATGGCCACCTGCTCAGAAGTGGTTTTACATTGGTTCCATTGGCTGAAAAACGTTGAAAACTGGTAAAATAAAGCACGCTTCATTTGTCAATTTTCTGTGGGCTTGGAGAACACCGTGTAGATTTTCCCAGTTTTGAAATATTCAAATGAAACAAGATATCCAAAAATCACCCATTCATTTCTAATGGGAAAAATCTAATGGGAAATATTTGACACCAGAGATATTTGTTTTAATGATAGTTACCTCCTAAATGAGAAGCAAGTGCGCATTTATAACAATCTTCCTTACAATTATTCTGACCTTCCCAGATGACTCATTTCATTTGTCTTTTGGTTCAAATTGTGCCGTGTGCTATCAGTAATGAACATACTAATTCATTCCTAAGAAATTAATCATTTCTACTTTTCTGAAGGAAGAAATTAGCCCATTTGAGTTAAGAGCTTTGGTAAAATGGAAAACAGCGGTATTTAATACAAATACATTAATACATTCATCAATAATTTCACATAGAGCAATTTGAACCATCCTTCTGTTTCCAGATATCATTCTTCATGGTGGAGGCACTGAGGTTTTTTGCAGTTCCTCACTAGGGATACCATGAGCGGGCAATGGCAATCTTTCAATCGGTGTTGGGCATGAAATGAGCCCAGGCAAAGTACAGGATGGATATGTAAATGTAAAATTAGCCATACTCCAGGGTGGCACAATGGTTAGCACCACTGCCTCACAGCGCCAGGCACCTGGGTTCAATTCCAGCCTCGGGTCACTGTCTGTATGGAGTTTCCACGCTCTCCCCATGTCTGTGTGGGTTTCCTCCAGGTGCTCCGGTTTCCTCCCACAATCCATAATTGTGTGGGTTAGGTTAAATTGCCCTTTAGTGTCAGGGGGACTAGCAGGGTAAATATGTGGGGTTTTGAGAATAGGGCCAGGGTGGGATTGTTGCCAGTGCAAGCTTGATGGGCCGAATGGGCTCCTTCCGCACTGTAGGGATTCTATGATTCTATCCCAAAGTTCTCTAATTTTACATTCAGAAGCTTATTACTTAGTGAAACATTTCCATCCCAAGCGTTAACCAGCTCACTGATTGAAAATGCCAGTGTTATGTTGAGCCTTGGGCAGCTTTTGTGTTATTGCTGGATTTGAACACATGGTCCAGAGTTCAAATTTTGTTCTAACCAATCTTATTGTCAATTTCCTCTTAATCAGGATAAAAATGAGACTTTTCCACTTTACAACAATTTAACGACACGTTTTCCAGTGAACATTTGTGATTGTCAATGACCCAAGCACTGGAACAATGAAACACAAGGGGCTGGATTTTCCTGTCCCGACGACCTGTATCAGGCAGGCTTTAAAAATGACAGGCAGAATGAATTCCAAAATTCCAGTCTCCATTCCTGTCATTGTCAACTTAGATTGGCATGCGGTAAGCATGGATCGCGAGTCCACATCCAGCTGGCCTGACGCAGCCAGCTCCATCGCAGAAGTGGGGATTTCCCTTGTAATTTTCATGAAGCTAGGCCCGGTATTGAAGAGGAACTAATTCACACCATCTCAGAAGTGCCGTGAACCATGGGGGAACCCTAGTTTGTAGTCCGGAACTGTACGGTAGGTATGTTCGAGTGACATTCATGTCACAATGAAATGCTGTATTCTATATTCTTTTCATACTGTGATTAATGAAAAGGCTTTGTTTTAAATATATAATTGGCTATTAAATTGAGTATTGTAAAGATGTAAAAGTCTTAAGATGGATTAGAGTTCATTATCCACTGGAGAAAGTTTTTTTCCTGCATTGTACAACATTGAAGATCTGATTTGATTATGTCAATTGTCCATTTGGCATTCATGTTTTCCTTGAATTTCAGTTTAGCTAATTGTATGGCTGTTTCAAATTTTTAACAAATGATTGATCACTTTGAATTGGCTGAGTTTCTGGCTGACTTCAAATGTTTTAATGTATGTAGAACTGGCAGTTTTGTTAACACAGTTTTTCAATGGGGTATCATTATGAATTTGTATCTGAGTTCCAAACCCACTAATGGATTCAGTTCAGCAAGGGTTATTGACACAGCTGTCAAAGGGCTGAGAGCTTTGTTATTTTGACAGATTCATGAGCGGTTAAAAGGATTATGGATTTATAAATGCTGTTTTATTTATCTTGGCAAATGTATGAGCATGTCAAGGACTTGCTAAAGTTATTGTAGGGTTCTGTATATAGTGGATACTGGGTGGGTATCTGTAAGGGCAGGTATGGATGTGACGGGATAGAGAAGTTTCACACCCCTCTCCAGAACGGGTTTGATGTCACAGCAAACAGGGACCAGCCATTTAATCTAGTTGCCTCCACATTTGCTTGCCTCCATCTCCACCTCAGGCTTGCTGCAGGAGTTGGTGACCCTGTTGTCAGCCTGTCCACACCATTAAAATGGTAGGCAATCCTGGTCAGGAGGCAGGACCATGAAAACGGGAAATCCCCTGATTCCACGTCAATCCAAGTTATTCCGATCCACGTTGTCTGCTTTGTTTTTAACCCCTTCTTTTTGTTTCTCTCTTGGTGATTCCACTTTTGCTTTGGTCCACTCCTTTCCAGCAACAGCATCTCATCCCAGTCACACATGGCTGACTCTAGATTCATCCTTTTCACCTGCGTGCTGCACAACGTAAGCTTCCACATGTACTCCAAAGTCATCACTCCACCAAGACCACAGTCAACTTCATCACAACCACTGAGCTGTTACACGCCAAGTCCAAAAACGTCACAGATAAGTCAAAACATTAATTGAAGCCAACCTTCTTAATCCCAATCGCTCTCCTGGCTGGAATTCTCCAGCCATTCACGCCAGCAGCGCACCCCTGCCCGTAGTTTTCCCACCGCCGTGGGGTAACATCAATGGGAATTCCCATTGACAGTGGCAGGACCAGAGAATCCCACTGCAAGCAACGTGCCACCTCCCACCAGCAGGAAACACACAGCTGGGAGGCCGGAGAATCTTGGCCCTTATCTCCCTTCCTCAGTGAATTCAAAAATTGTTAGGTCCACAACTTTTCCCCTCCTAATCATTGCTAGTCTTCCATGCCTTTCCCTCATCTAACATTTGTATTCTACTCCCACCAATTCTCCATTGATTTCAGAACCTTTAGTCATCTTGACCCTACTCTTGTGATATTTCTACACGAAACGTTCTCCATGCGAAAGATGTGGCTGCAAGTTCTATTATGGTTAACCACACCATACACAGTTGAAAGTCCATTACAGTGCTGACAGAGTGCTGTATTCTCAGAGGCATTAAACTCATGATTGACTTCGATCCAGGGTAGAACAGACTTGAAGCGCATGCCTGAAGCTGAGATCCAGAGACTCATCCAAAATCGGGCCAAGGGCCTCATATTATTTCCTGTGAGCATTTGTTGGAAATGCAGATGCAGCTCATGCCAGTCCCCAGAGTTATGATCGTGCCAGCTACCAAACCAACAGTTTACGGAATGCTCACTGGGATGTGCTGAGATTAGGATAAGGTGCTATATAGATGTAACTTTATTATTTCTTCTTCCGCCTTTCCACTTCCCTCCAGCCCTCAAATAGTGAACATTTCACCAACCTCTCCTCTTGCTGCTGGGGTTGTGTCATGATGTTAAAGTGGCTATACAAATGCAAAATGCTCCATTTTCCTGCTTTTGCCATGGCATTCCTCTCCTTGCCTGGGCAGAAGCAGAGGCAGCCCACCATTGGCCAACGGTGGGACGTCAATGGCTTTTTCCGTGGCTCACACCATCAGCCACCAGGGAAGCCACGGTGGGAAGAGCCTTCAGCAGGACTGGAAAACCCTGCCAGTGGGAAGGGCTGGAAAATTTCAGCCCCAATCTATATACATTTCCTTCATTTTTCTTTCCCGTTTCTGAGCTTGTATTTGCCTTCCTGTCAATCCTGGCGTGTTTGACTCTCCACATTTTTGCCTCCCTTATATTTCCAGTTTCCCTTGCTGACCATGTCCTTGCATACATTGGCCAGACTTTTACTGCCTTGCCCACCCCGGAATCGCGATGGATCGCAGAACGGAATTCTCCGTTGGCCTCGGGCAGGATTTTACGATCTTTCCCGAGCGAGGTCGAAAAATCCCGTCCATTGTTTCTGACATCAAACGAGAGATGATCGTTGATCATTTTTGGAATATGCAGAAAACATGGCAGAGCTTAACAGGATTCACCTTGGTTACCCCTTAGTATTTCCCCTAATACACAGAGACCCATGGACCTCGCATGCCCTGTTAAAAGATGTTGTTTGATGTCAAAACACCAAGCATTTCCGCACAGGCCTAAACCTACACTCCACACCCTGGGTAGGATTAAGCCTCTGGTTTTGATCTTCAACACTGAAATGAAATGGAACTCTCTGGGGGCGATTTTACCATTGCATTGAGCCCGTTTTTTGGCGCAAAACATGGTAAAGTCGGGCATGAGGTGAATAGCGCGATCCACGCCCACGTCCACGCAGATTCCCACTTTACCAAGGCCCGAAAATGGACGCGATTGGAACCGCGCCCGAAACGGGTGCGACTTAAAGAGATGGACGCCCAAACTTACCAGCATTTCCCCCTTTACCATCGCGTTCGCCCTTCCAGATTCAGCGCGAAACAGACACGCTCGGCAAAGGTTTGTTTCGGGCGCTCCAACTTCTGAAGACATAAGTTCAGAGCTTCCAATGGCTCTGACTCAGATCAGTGGTGGGGGGGGCGGCGAGGGAGGCGGGTCAGATCATTTTCTGGTGGGGGGAGAGGAGGAGGGAGGGCCAGATGATTCTCTGGTGAGGGGGGAGGAGGAGAGAGGCCATATCATTCTCTGGTGGAGGGTGGGGAGGGGGGGGGGGGGGGGTGGAGGAGGGAGTCCAGATCATTCTCTTGGGGGGGGGAGGGGGAGCAGAGGAAGGCCCGATCATTCTATGGTGAGTAGGGGGGAGGAGGGAGGGCCAGATCATTCTCTGGTGAGGGGGGTGGAAGGGAGGAGGGAGGCCCAGATCATTCTCTGGTGAGGGGGGCAGGAGTAGGGGAGGGTCCGCTGCCACTCTGCGAGCGATCGGCGGGTGGGTGGGGGCAGGGGGTCGCAATCAGTCTGGGTGACAGGGAGGTGGGTGGATAAGGGGGACAGTTATGTTGCGGGGTTGGGGCAGTATCTGTGGGACCCTCGCTCCCGGACCGCTTCATCCGCGTTTTGCAGCCCGGGAGCAACGTGACAGGGGAGCGTTTTCAATTTTGTTTTCACTGCGCATGCGCAGTTCAAAGCTCCAATCGGAGCTGCAGATTTCGGGTGTGATAAGCCCCGCCCACAGCGCGATTCAGACTCATGATTTTTTTTTCAGGCTGAGTGCGTATGGGGGCGCCTGAGAACAGGTTTCCAAGTTGGATCTGAATTGCGCCCAGATTCAGCACTTAGAATCAAAATGGTAAAATTGGGCCCTATGTGATGGCTCTGTGAAAAATAAATGTATCTGAATTGTGCGAACCAGATTGGATGAGCAGTACCTCATCTTCCAATCAGGCACATTACAGCCCTCGGGAATTAAGTTCAATAACTTTGAATAAGACCTTTCTCCTACATATTTTTTATATCCCAGGCATGTTTGGTTCCTACGCAGAAACCCTCCCTCCCTCTCCCCCACTGGGCCATTTATCACTTGTTCCTAAGTTTTGCTACATCTTTGCTGCAACCTCTCCCAGCTCCCACCAATCACTATTCCACCCCCACTTATAGAATCATAGAATTCCTACCGTGCAGAAGGAGGCCATTCGGCCCATCGAGCCTGTACCAACCACAATCCCACCCTGGCCCTATTCCCGTAACCCCACACATCTACCCCACATTTAATCCCCCTGACACTAGGGTCAATTTAGCATGGCCAATCAACCTAACCCGTACATCATTAGAGTGTCAGAGGAAACTGGAGCACCCGGAGGAAACCCACGCCGACATGGGAAGAATGTGTGGACTCCACACAGACAGTTACCCAAGGCTGGAATTGAACCTGGGACCCTGGTGCTGTGAGGCAGCAGTGCTAACCACTGTGCCACCATGCCGCCCCAATTATGAAATATATATAATCACATTTTTTCCCCCTCTTTATTTCTGAATAAGGCTCAAGTGAGCTTGAAACATTAACTTCGTTTTCTCTCCCTATGAATGCTGCCAGACCTGCTGCATACTTCCAACTGTCTCTGTTTCAGGTTCCAGCATCTGCAATGTTTTGCTATTTTTATGTATATTAGAAGGTTCAGTTTGTTTTTTGAACTAGGCTCCATTAGCCCTTCCAATTTAAAATAGCAGTAGGGGTGCTACAATAGGAGCAGCACGGGTAGCACAGTGGTTAGCACTGCTGCCTCACAGCGCCAGGGATCTGGGTTCAATTCCTGGCTTTGATCACTGTCTGTGTGGAGTTTGCATGTTCTCCCCGTGTCTGCGTGGGTTTCCTCCAGGTGCTCCATTTCCCACAGTCTGAAAAACGTGCTGGTTAGCATTGGCCATGCTAAATTCTCCCTCAGTGTACCCGAACAGGCGCCGTAGTGTGGTGACTAGGGGAATTTCACAGTAACTTCATTGCAGTGTTAATGTAAGCTTTACTTGAGACACTAATAAATAAACTTTTAAAAAATTATTCTCCTCCACTTTTGACCACTATTACGTGACCCCCTTGCTGGAATCGGCCTGCATGGTGTGATTGGATGAAGGCCAGATCACACATGGCAATGACCTTCCTGATGTTCAAATGGTCTGCAACACTCACTATCCAGTCTTAAGTATGAACAATAATCATGAGAACGAGATATGTAAAGGCAACCAGAATCCATGGAACCATATTTCAGCATGAACCTTCAGAAGAAAGCAGAAAGAAAAGGGAGCAGAGAAAGAGTAATAAGATTTAACTTAGTGGTGTGAGTGCACAAGTCAAACCTTAGATTATAATTTCAGCATGTTCCAATGTAATTCTCTTATATACTTCATAGGTAAGAAAAGCAAAAGAAATGGGGGGTACCACACAACAATGTTAAAGAGGTCACATACCAACTGACTCAAGAACAGCTTCTTCCCTGCTGCCATCAGACCTTTGAATGGACCTACCTTGCATTAAGTTGATCTTTCTCTACACCCTAGCTATGATTGTAACACTACATTCTGCACCCTCTCCTTTCCTTCTCTATGAATGATATGCTTTATCTGTATAGCGCGCAAGAAACAATACTTGCTAATACATGTGACAATAATAAATCATCAAATCAAATCACCAGGCTCTGTTAATAATGAAGGTTGGACGAAAGTTGACATATAATTCTGCCTAACTTTGATGATTTAGTTTGCATTTTAGTAACTTTTATCCCTTTGATTGTAGGAAGTGCTGACGTTAACCTGGGGGAGGGGTGGTGGGGAGAGAAAGGAATTGTTGTGCCTGAACGTTTGAGGAGCTGAATGAACTTGCATTGTAGAATGACAAAACTGCTAGGCATCCTGTGTTGTAGATGGTTATCTGCTGATGTTTATTCAGCTCTTAACATGCTGACAGAGCTCAGCAATTCCTCAATGAGATCGGCAGCAGTCAACCTTTAAGCATGCAGGCATTCCTTTTAAAGGATGATATTATTGGTAAGAGTCATTTGCGAGCTTTTAGTGATACGGTCCTAGTTTGCATTTACACATCCCCAAAGGTTTGTCCCAACTGTGCCACAGTATAAGCTCAGTCCGAGCCTCGGCAATGAGATTTGGCAGGGGCTTTGGTCACCGCTGATCCGGACTTTGTCTGATGGCCACGTGTGTACTCATTCACTGAACAGGAATCAGGATGGGAAACTCTGGCTAATTTTTAAACCAGGTAAACCAAACTGAGGGACAAATCAAAAAGAGCAGGCTTTAAAGGGACACTAATAAATAAATCACAAAGAAAACTTAAAACGTCAAATCAAAATGTGATTAACAGCGTTGATAAAGTGCCTCAGTCCCCACGGTGCCAATTGAGCATGGGAGGCCGAGACAGTGGCAGCAGACACCACGTGCTCCCTCTCCAGGGACACTCTACTGTAGCCGCAGTAGAGGGGCAGACAGTTGGGGCAGACAGTTGGGCCAGACGACCTCTCTGATCGCCTGCTGCCTGGACCTGCTGATGGCGAGTCTGACCAGGCTCAGGATCACCTGGTCAATTTTTCCCACCCTAGCTCAGCATGCTGAGGCTATTAACAATGGTCAGCTAATACCTGGGCTGAAATCTGCTAAAGCAGCACTAGTAAGAAGTTTAACAACACCAGGTTAAAGTCCAACAGGTTGACTTTAACCTGGTGTTGTGAGACTTCTTACTGTGTTTACCCCAGTCCAACGCCGGCATCGCCACATCAAAGCAGCACTAGCCAGGGAAGGAACCCAAGGCCTGTCAGCGTTATACAGCTCAGTATCACATTGGCTGGTGTATTTATCTACAGAGTCATTTTGGGGACTGGAGAAATTGGATAGATTCAAGTTATTTTCTCCATATCACACTATTCCCTGCAGACCTCTGCAATGCTGTTGTAGAATAGGTTACAACGAAGGCGGAAGGGATTAGCCAAGAGTCATTTTACCTTTCACCTAGTCTCCCTAAAAAGGAAATGATGGAGCCGGTGTTCAGTCTGGACCCCACAATGCTCGGAAGATTCACACTTTATTACCCCATGCACAGCTACATTGAAGTCTCAGTGCACGCATTCAAGAAGATCACTTTTTAAAGCATTGCTCCTCACCTTGATTGAAAAACAATCCAGAAGTCCACAATACAACCAAGAACAGGGGATAGAATTCAATCGAGTTCTGCCTGAGTGGATTGAAACATAAAAACAAGCATGACATAATTGACAGAGGCCATTCTCAAAAGGTACTCCATCAAAACTGCTTCAACAGTCCACTGCTAACTTCCCCTCCCTCCTCCTCTCCCGAAGGTGCTGAATCATGCCGAGAATTAGTCCCATGCAATTCTGATGAAAGGCCTGAAAAACTAATTCTGGTCGGAATTCTCCAACCTCGCCTGTGGATGGGATTCTCCAGTCCCGCTGCAGTGAATGGAGTTTTGGCTGAGCACAAAATTCTCCATTCTCGCAGCAGCGGTGGCAGGGCGAACGTGATCAGAGAATCCTGGCCTCTGTTTCCCCACCCTCACCACGACCACCCCCCCAACACCCTCCCCCCCCCACCCCCCTACCCCCACCAACCTCCTTCCCACCCATACCCACCCCCTTCCCACCCCCCCACCCCCACCAACCCCCTTCCCACCCTCCACCCAACCCCTCCCACCCCTCACTCCCCCCCACCACCATTCCACCCCTCACCCCCCACCCACCCCCACCACCTCCCTAAATGCTGCCTGACCTGATGAGTATTTCCAGAATTTTCTGTTTTCAATTCGATATTAGTTCCATATGGGGACAGGCTGCTCTGGTATCTCATTCAAGATATCTATTTGGGAGAGTAAAGAGTTAAGGGGGTGGGTGTGGGGGGAGGGGTGGAACTGGAATCCTGATTCAGACCTCGCTAAATACACAGACGTATGTAGGTGAGGGTTACCAAATAGAGTAAGAAGTCTCACAACACCAGGTGAAAGTCCAACAGGTTTATTTGGTAGCAAATACCATAAGCTTTCGGAGCACAGCTCCTTCGTCAGATGGAGTGGATATCTCAGGTGATATCCACTACAGGTGATATCTCCACATCATGACTACCAAATAGAAACAGGAACTCTGGCTGATGTTTGGTCTCCTGGGCCACTGATACCAAGTCTACCAGGGGAGGAACTTTGTTTAAAATGAAGCACATTCCAGCCATGCTGGTGGTGATGGGCTATGGTTCACTCAGAGCCCAGGTTGCTGGGGCAACATGCACCTTTTACATGTGTGTTGTAGTCTGGAGCTTTACGAATAGTGATGGTCGAAGTTGCAATGTTCTTTCTATTTTACAACTGGACAGGAATCCCTCCTGCTCTTAGCCCACCATTGGCATGTATTGTCAGAGAATCAAAGTAAAGTAAGTAAAGTTTATTTATTAGTCACAAGTAGGCTTACATTAACACTGTTGAAGTGACTGTGAAAATCCCCTAGGCGCCACACTCTGGCGCTTGTTCGGGTACGCTGAGAGAGAATTTAGCATGACCAAAGCACCTAGCCAGCAGACTTTTCGGACTGTGGGAGGAATCTGGAGGAAACCCACGCAGACATGGGGAGAATGTGCAGACTCCGCACAGATAGTAACCCAAGCCGGGAATCGAATCCGGGTCCCTGGCACTGTGAAGCAGCAGCACTAACCGCTGTGCTACCGTGCCGCTTCAAGAGTCATAATCATAGAGGTTTACAGCATGAAAACAGGTCCTTCGGCCCAACTTGTCCATGCTGCTAGGTTTTACCACTAAGCTAGTCCCAATTGCCCGTGTTTGGCCCATATCCCTTTATACCCATCTTACTCATGTAACTGTCTAAATGCTTTTTAAAAGACAAAATTGTACCCACCACTAATACCACCTCTGGCAGCTCGTTCCAGACACTTTCTACCCTGTATGTGAAAAAATTGCCCCTCTTTGACCCTTTTGTATCTCTCCCTCCTCACCTAAGCCCTCTAGTTTTAGATTCCCCTACCTTTGGGAAAAGATGTTGACTGTTATCTATGGCCCTCATTATTTTATAGACCTCTGTAAGATCACCCCAAGCCTCCTACGTTCCAGGGAAAAAAAGTCCCAGTCTATCCAGCCTCTCCTTATAACTCAAACCATCAAGGCCCGGTAGCATCCTAGTATCGGGAGGATTTGCCGGGCGATACTCAAACTGTTTGGCTACATTATGAGTGCACTCTCCTTGGCCATCAGGTCCTAGAGTGGGACTCGAAGCTGAAGTTCCTGGTTCAGAGGAAGGGGCGCTACCCACTGAGTCACAACACCTCCCCGATCAAACGGATTTCCAGGCAGCAGTTTCCAGAACCTTAAAGGAAAAGCGATCTGCATTCGAGATGGGGACAGGGCAGAGTTCAACGCCTCTGACTGTACTTGCACTGTGATATTTTTAGGGTCACAATGCAGCAAGTAAGAGAGAGAGAGAGAGAGATGAAATGTACAAATGTTTGCCACGGCATCCGCATGCTGGGAAGAAATGGTGGGAACACTTCCCAGGTTACCCATTTCTATCATCCGATGTAGAGCACTGCAAAATATAAACTTCTTAATTTATCCCACATCTCCTACACAGCAGACAGCAATGAGGTGAATCACAGAAGCCCTACAGAGCAGAAGGAGGCCACTTGGCCCACCCAGTCTGCACCAACAACAATCCCACCCAGACCTATCCCCCCAACCCCACATATTCACCCTGCCAATTGCCCTGACACTATGGGGCAATTTAGCATGGCCAATCAACCTAACCTGCACATCTTTGGACTGTGGGAGGGAACCGGAGCACCCGGAGAAAACTCACGGAGACACGGGGAGAATGTACAAACTCCACACAGACAGTGACCCAAGCCAGGAATCGAACCCAGATCCCTGGCGCTGTGAGGCAGCAGTGCCAACCACTGTGCCACCGTGCCGCCCCCACAGGGAGAGTGGAAAGCCAATACTTTGAAATAAACATTTTTTTTTAATTAAAAAAGCAGCATCATTCTCCCTAAAACATCATTAGTTTGAGAGACGGTGTCACATTTTCATCAGATATCCTGCTCCTTCAGCAGAAGTTAAGTCGCTCTCGAGTGAAAATGCCAGTGCTTTTCGTGTTGAAGAGGATGATTTGTAAACTTTAAAGATTTTAAACTGAAGTGCCTCTCTTTTTAAAAGAGTTAACTAAGTTCAGGGCTGCCATTCTGATCCCGACCTATCATGGATCCTGGGGTACTTATTCACAGATCCCTGAAGTCAGCAGAGCAGGTGAACAGGATGGTTAAAAAGGCTGATGGGACACTTGCTTTTATCAGTCGTGGCATAGAGTATAGGAGCAGGAAGGTAATGCTGGAGCTGAACAGAGTGTTGGTTAAGCCACAGCTGGAGTAGTGTGTGCAATTCTGGTCACCTCACTATAGGAAGGATGTGTTTGCACTAGAGGGGGTTCACCAGGATGTTGCCTGGGATGGAGCATTTGAGCTATAAAGGAAAGACTGGATAGGCTTGGGGTGTTTTCTTTACAGCAAAAAAGGCCGAGGGGGGGGGGGACATGATTGAGGTGTATAAGATTATGAGGGGTATGGACAGGGTGAGTACGAAGCAGCTGTTCCCCTTGGTTGAGGGGCCAATCACAAGGGGGCATAGTTTTAGGGTGAGGGGCAGGAGATTCAGAGGGGATTGGAGAAAAAAAAAATCACTTGAGGGTGGTGAGAATCTGGAATGCACTGCCTGGGAAGGTAGGGGAGGCCGGAAACCTTACAACCTTTAAAATTATTTGGATGGGCACTTTATACATCAGAACATTCAAGGATATAATTTTCTATGGTTCTATGATATGGGACAAATGCAGGAAAATGGGATGAGCACACTTTTAGGTGGTAATTATTGTTGGTACAGACTCAATGGGCCGAAGGGCCTTTTCTACACTATATGACTCTTTGGATAGGATTTTCCAGCCGCGCTCGCCCCAAGGCTGGAAAATCCTGCCCGAGATCAATGGACCTTTGCATGGTCCGCTCCCACCCGCTACAATTTCTCTGGCAGGCGGGACGGGAAAATTCTGCTGTATGTTGTTGTGGCTGGAAATAGCACTTCCATAGGTGTCAGGGAGGGACAGGGTCAGCCTCAATTCTGATGGCCTCCACAGATCAATAGTTTTCTTGCATTCGCTGTCTAGGATCACGTGGACATTTGGGCAATGTATTTAATGGCTTTCAGTGCCCAATGGATTGATATTTCAGGACAAATCGGTGGGTTTGGGGTGAGAGAAAGGGGAGGACAGACAGAATGTATTCGCCCTGATGATCTGCAGTGCTAATTTGTGCCTCTGTTATTTGAGCGAGCAGCCATCATAATACAATTACACACAAATGATTCATGTTCATGTGAAGTCAAATCTTGTGTTATCTGAAGACTTGTTCTGAATTATTTACCAGCACCATATCATTATATGGATATGCCTCAATTAAGGCAAGGGACTGACTGACGTTAATTACTGGCAATCAAAGCTTGTAACTGTAAGCAAATAAAACCTCAACTTTTTTCCCACTTTTGAGTGGAAAACCCACATGGAAACAAAATGGACTGTTCTCTCTCAGGGTTTGAGAGAAAAGAAATTGTTACAACGAGGTCTCAGACCGAATAGAACTTCTGTCTCCTGCTCAACCCCCAGCTGAGCTTCACACTCTATGGGGTAGATTTTACATGGGACTGAGGATCCAACCCCCAGCCTAAAAGTCAGTCAGCACCTTGTCGTTGTGAAATCCGGCTGCCCGCAGCGATAACACATTGGGGACATCCTTAATTTGTGCAGAGTGGAACTGCCACCCGTCAGGGACGGCAAGTCCTGCCCTAGAATGCTGCCAGCCAATCAGACTGACAAACAGTCTCCTCAGCACCAGAAGACAATCATAGCCACTGCTCGGACTATAACCAATCCCCGCAAATATGTGAAAATGTCACCCAGACTGCAGGCAAGTGCAGGGATTCTGGGTGGGCACAGCTGGGTGGGGATCTTGTGGCTCAGTGGGTAGCATCCCTACCTCTGAGCCAGAAGCTCCAGGTTCGAATCCCACCCCAGGACCTGACGGCCAAGGAAGGTGCGTCCATAACGAGTGTCAACCTGCAAATCCTTCCAAACAAGCCAATGGCTGGCAGTAAGAGCAGGAGAAATCCCCAGTCAGCCATATTTGATGTGGAGTGGAGCTCCTCGTGCTATAAACCCCTGGTGACAGACTGGTGACTTGTTCTGGGAATTACTAACTATGGAAACAGATGAAATTCTGCCTTAGGGGAAGAGAATTGGAATTGGAACAGCTGGGAGGCCCCAGTGAGGTGAGGTAAGGAAGAAGAGGGGTTTAGGTTAGAGAAGTCCACTCAGCACAGAATAGTACCCCCTGAAGAAGGTACACCCCTTCCTGGCCTACAGCAGCCTCTGCCGGGTTGCCTTGCTTTGCCTCTCCCTTCCCCTGCAGACTGTAACATTGCGACGGAGGTGCAATGAGACCCTTAATTTGCTATCCATTGTCCATTTATGGGCCTCACTCGGCCTAAGGGTGGGCAGGCTGCCTGATGCCTTACCCATCTTCCCATAATATGTGGGGCAGGTCAGGAGGGTGGGGTTTATTTTACAAGCAACCCCCACCCCTCCCCACCTTCAAATAGGCTGGTGGGGGCCTATAAAATTCCCACCCATACTTTTTAAATCCATAAGATTAACTGCTTCCAACTGCGTAGCCCCACCCCTATGTCAGCCCGTCTGTCACCTTCTTCTACGTCTTTGTCCATTCCAGACTCAGGTATTTCATGCTCTCTTGGCTGGACTCCAATCCTTCAAAACTTCATTCAACAAAACTGCCCTTATCTTATTCAATGTCCCCTCTTATCTACTCTTTATGCTGTGCACAGCCCTTTTCTGTGTGCAAGCCCTTTCAATTATTGTGTGGCCGTGCATGTGTGATAAACTTAAAGGGACCGACTTTCATTCATCCTAGGTGGGAACTTTGGGTTGGTGCATGCCCATGTAATTTAAGGGGAATATGGATCCTATCTTCTACATCCTTGCCTTGAACCATCCCCACTCACACTCTTCCCACTACCCAGTATGACGTTGACCAGCCTTCCTAATTGGTCTGTCCTTGACTTGGTATCTGGTCTTTCCTTATAGCACCATAGGGTATTTTACCTATAATCATCTCACTGTATAGGGAGCATACGGCAAACGCTGTAATGTAGTAATGTGTTACTGAACACGGAGCAAGTTTTTTCTTCATGAAAGATCATACAAATTCCTAATTTCCTTCAATTTCTCTGATCTTGGGAAGGGGAGAGTAGAGGGGAAAGGTGAGGAAGAGAATCCGCCATCCATTGGATCTCTAACCTAAATGGAAAGTGTATGTTTATGAAGATGTTGGTCAGGACAAGATCTGGCTCAACAATTACGCTTTAATTATATACAATGCTTTTAACACAATGAAATGCTGCAGCTTTATAGGACCCTGGTTAGACCCCACTTGGAGTACTGCGCGCAGTTCTGGTCACCTCATTACAGGAAAGATGTTGAAGCCATTGAAAGGGTGCAGAGGAGATTTACAAGGATGTTGCCTGGATTGGGGGGCATGCCTTATGAGGATAGGTTGAGGGAGCTTGGTCTCTTCTCCCTGGAGAGACGAAGGATGAGAGGTGACCTGATAGAGGTTTACAAGATGTTGAGGGGTCTGGATAGGGTGGACTCTCAGAGGCTATTTCCAAGGGCTGAAATGGTTGCTACGAGAGGACACAGGTTTAAGGTGCTGGGGGGTAGGTACAGGGGGGATGTCAGGGGTAAGTTTTTCACTCAGAGGGTGGTGGGTGAGTGGAATCGGCTGACGTCGGTGGTGGTGGAGGCAAACTCGTTGGGGTCTTTTAAGAGACTTCTGGATGAGTACATGGGATTTAATGGGATTGAGGGCTATAGATAGGCCTAGAGGTGGGGATGTGATCGGCGCAACTTGTGGGCCGAAGGGCCTGTTTGTGCTGTGGCTTTCTATGTTCTATGTTCTCTATGTTCTAAATGCCCCACGGCACTTCACAAGGACATTATACTGTAGAACAAAGTATAACACCAAGTGAGGTCAGGTGACCTAAAGCTTGGACAAAGAGGTAGCTTTTATGAAGCAAGGCAATTCCAGAACTTGGGGTCTAGTCAACTGAAGGCACAGCAGCCAATGGTGGAACAATTGGAATTGGGAATGCACAAGAAGCCAGAACTAGAGGAGAGTGCAGATATCCGTGAAGGTTGTGGGGCTAGAGGAGATTACAGAGATAGGGAGCAGCAAGGCCTTGGAGGAATTTGAAAACAAGGATGAGAATTTTAAAAATCAGGACACTGCTAGACCGGGAGCCAATGTAGTTAATGTAATGTTATGAATCAAGACTCGGACAGAGCTTTGGATGGGCTCAAGATTACAGAGCATAGAATGTGGGAGATCAGCAGGGAGTGTGCTGGAAGGTAACAAAGGCATAGGTGAGGGCTACACAGCAGATGAGTTGAGACAATGGCAAAGTTGAACAATATTACGGAGATGGTCTTAATTGAGAGTAGTTCATCTCAGGATCAAACGTGACACCTGGGATTGCGAACAGACTGGCTTAATCTCAGTCTGTTGACAGGGAGAGGGATGGAATCTGTAGTAATGGAATAAAGTTTGGAGTGGGGACTGAAAAGAATGACTTCCGTCTTCCCAAGTATTAACTGGGTGGGGAGGGGGTTGCTATTCATCCAGTCAGTATTGGGTGGCACAGTGCTTAGCACTGCTGCCTCACAGCTCCAGAGACCTGGGTTCGATTCCTGGCTTGGGTCACTGTCTGTGGAGTTTGCATGTTCCTTCCGTGTCTGCATGGGTTTCCACCGGGTGCTCCGGTTTCCTCCCACAGTCCGAAAGTTGTGCAGGTTAGATGCATTGGCCATGCTAAATTCTCCCTCAGTGTACCCGAACTGGCACCGAAATGTGGTGACTAGGGTATTTTCACAGTAATTTCATTGCAGTGTTAATGTAAGCCTTCTTGTGATACTAATAAATAAACTTTAGTATTGTATGTCTGATAAGCTGTCTGATGATTTTGCAACAGTGGAGGAGTTGAGCAAGAGGTGATGGTGAAGTAGAGCTGTGTCATCAGCTCACATGTCCAAACTAACACTGTGCTTTTGGACAATGAGAAATAGGAGGGGGCCAAGAGCAGACCATTGAGGAACACGAAAAGCCATTGCAAGGGATTCTCTGGCTACTTTTAGACAGATAAGAATGGAACCAGTTGGGAGCAGTCCCACCCAGCTGGATGACAGTGGAGAGGGTATTCGAGAAGAATCATGTGGCCAACTAAGTCAAAGGCTGCAGATAGGTCAAGACAGGCTCAACTGTGAAGTGCTCCAGTTAAACAGCTGCTCAAAATTTACTATCGAGGCATGCTAATAATCAAGTCTGATTGTGGGTAGCAGGAAGTTGCCATGGTACTGAAGGGAGAAAGATAAAACATTAAAAACGTTTGTGGCTATTTACTTTGAATCCTACAGAGCTGAAGGAGGCCATTTGGCCCATCGAGTCTGCATCGACTCTCTGACAGGGCATCTTACCCAGGCCCTATCCCCCTAACCGCATATATTTACCCATTAATCGCCCCCTAACCTACACATCTTGGGACACTAAGGGGGAATTTAGCATGGCCAATCCACCTAACCTGCGCATCTTTGGACTGTGGGAGGAAACCAGAGCACCCGGAGGAAACCCACGCAGACATGAGGCGAACATGCAAACTCCACATAAACAAACAGTCACCCAGGGCCAGAATCGAACCCGGGTCCCTAGTGTTGTGAAGCAGCAGCGCTGACCACTGTGACACCTTTCCTGCAATTGAAAATGTATCTGTGAGTTTGTTGTTTACAGGAAAGCACAGGAGTGCAATGGTTTATGGGATGCTTATGGGTTGTTATGGCTACTGAATATCGGCCCTTCCCCACCCTACAACCCAATGCCACCCACCCAATCTGAGTCATTGAAGACTCCGAGGTTACAGTTCTGAATGGACATGGTTGTGAACTTGTACAGCTGCATAGAAAGCTGTTGTGGTAGAGATCTGTCTCCTCCCCTGGGGTCTTCTTTGCTGAAAAGCCCTTTAATTATTTAACTTCAAAAAGAAAAAGCCAAGATTGATTTACACCTAACACGATATTTAATGGAGAAAAATGCACTAAGAACTTCTTTTTTGACTTTTCATTGATTTGAAAAAAACATTTTAAGAGTCTTAAAGTAATACCAGTAAAATAATGAGCACAAGTTCATGGCGGGGGGGCGGGGGAGCGGGGGGGGGGGGGGGTGGGGTGGGGGGAATGACATTTTTTATCAATTCTTCAGTACAAATACCTACTATAAACTTACTGTGCACGAAAGATTCTTTCAAAGTCAGGCGATCCTGTAACTGATGGTGGGGCAATTTTATATTTCATCCTGGCATTCCCTACTTGCTTGGCAAAATATGCTGCACATACAAAAAGGAAAGTTTATTCATGGACAGTAATTAAACATTGTTTTTTATGAACACATAAGAACTAGGAGCAGGAGTAGGCCATCTGGCCCCTCGAGCCTGCTCCGCTATTCAATAAGATCATGGCTGATCTTTTTGTGGACTCAGCTCCACTTACCCGCCCGCTCACCATAACCCTTAATTCCTTTACTGTTCAAAAATGTATCTATCCTTGCCTTAAAAACATTCAATGAGGTAGCCTCAACTGCTTCACTGGGCAGGGAATTCCACAGATTCACAACCCTGTGTGTGAAGAAGTTCCTCCTCAACTCAGTCCAAAATCTGCTCCCCTTATTTTGAGGCTATGCCCCGAGTTCTAGTTTCACCCACCAGTGGAAATAATCTCCCTGCTTCTAGCTTATCTATTCCCTTCATAATCTTATATATTTCTATGAGATTCCCCCCCTCATTCTTCTAAATTTCAATGACTATAGTCCCAGCCTACCCAGTCTCTCCTTAATAGCCATAATCTCTCCTCATAAGCCAATACAGATGCAACTAGAACAGTACAACCAAATGCAAAATGTAATGAGATTAATCCACTGAGACAAAAGATTTAAATGTCCAAATCACCAACAACCTGTCCTGGTCCCTCCATACCAGCACTCTAGTTAAGAAAGCCCACCAATGCCTCTACTTTCTCAGGAGGCGATGGAAATTCAGCATGTCTGCTACAACTCTCACCAATTTTGCAGATGCACCATAGAATGCACCCTTTCCAGATGTATCACAGCTTGGTATGGCTCCTGCTCTAACCAAGACCGCAAGAAACGACAAAGGGTTGTGAACAAAGCCCAGTCCATCACGCATCCCATCCCATCCCATCCCATCCACTTCCCACTGCCTCAGAAAAGCAGTCAGCATAATCAAGGACTCTGGACATACTCTCTTCCACCTTCTTCCATTGGGAAAAAGATACAAAAGTCTGAGGTCACGCACCAACAGACTCAAGAACAACTTCTTCCCAGCTGCCACCAGACTTTTGAATGGACCTACCTCGCATTAAGTTGATCATTCGCTACACCCTATGACTGTAACATTACATTCTGCACCGTCTCCTTTCCTTCTCTATGAACAGTATGCTTTGTATAGTGCGCAAGAAACAATACTTTTCACTGTATACCAATACATGTGACAATAATAAATCAAATCAAAATAAAACTGTGCAGGGACTCCGATGGAAAAGTCAGTGCATTTTCATAGCCTAATGCATACTCTGAATAACTCTGGTTTATTAAGTTGCCTTGCATTCAAACATCTGTGTACACAGTGGATATTCAGGTGACGAGACTGTCTGAACAGAGTCCAACTGGCAGGAGAAGCAATATAGATAAAAGGATTCTCCGCTGGTGTGTGAGAACTTCAGAACTCGTGCAGAGTACTGAGGTTTAGCTGCAGCAACTCATCTGTTCCTGACATTATCGTGTGAAGTTTGCTTTGCCACAACTTTCAAGCTGCTGTTTTGGTCGTGACTTTTCCAGGTTTGAGAGCAGGGCCAGATCTCTCCGTCGCTGCCAGACACTTCATCAAGCCCATTGGCTTGCATGGCTCAGGGCTATATTGAACCTCAAAGTGAGGGGTTCTGGGCTGAGGCTGCTGGGCAGAGGGACAATAATCTTCACAGGCAGAGACAAGCTTTGCAGATATTGTAGCCATCAGCAGTGATGGGTAGGATGACGCTTTAACAGGGATTCCCACTTAATCATAGGATCCCTACAGTGCAGAAGGAAGCCGGTTGGCCCTTTGAGACTGCACAGATCTCCAAAACAGTATTTTTCTCTGGCCCACCCTGTCCCTATCCTATCCACGTAACCCCACACATTTTCTATGGCCAGTCCACCTAATCTGCACATCTTTGGACTGTGGGAGCACCCGGAGGAAACCCACGCAGACACGGGGAGAATGTGCAAACCCCACACAGGCTGCCACCCAAGGCCAGAATTGAACCCGGGTCCCTGGCGCTGTGAGGCAGCAGTGCGAACAACTTTTCAAACCAAATTTGTTGCTTGCTTGTTGGGAATGGAGTAGATAGTAAAATGAATTCCTAACATCTTCTTGTTTTCAGTTCTCTAATATCACCTTGAAGTAAATTTCTGGACATTTGATTGCTCCATAAACCTTGGCACACAACAAAGAACAAAAAAAAAAGTACAGCACAGGAACAGGCCCTTCGGCCCTCCAAGCCCATGCCGAACATGATGCCCTAACTAAACTAAAAAACCCCTTCTGCCCTTACTCAGTCCGTATCCCTCTATTCGCTCCACAGCGCCAGGGACCCGGGTTCAATTCCCAGCTTGGGTCACTGTCTGTGTGGAATCTACAAGTTCCCCCCATGTCTGCGTGGGTTTCCTCTGGGTGCTCTGATTTCCTCCCACAGTCTGAAAGATGTTCTGGTTAGGTGCTTTGGCCATGTTAAATTCTCCCTCAGTGTACCCGAACAGGTGCCAGAGTGTGGTAAGTAGGGGATTTTCATAGTAACTTCATTGCAGTGTTAATGTAAGCCTATTTGTGACACTAATAAATAAATAATAAAAATACTATTCATGTACCCATCCAGATGCCTTCTAAGTGTTGCTATTGTGCCTGCTTCCATCACCTCCTTTGACAGCGTGTTCCAGGCACCCACCTCTCTACATGAAAGACTTCCCCTGCACATCTCCCTTAAACTTTCCCCCTCTCCCCTTGAACCTGTGCCCCCTTGTAATTGACACCTCCATCCTGGGAATAAGCCTCTGACAATCCACCCTGTCTATCCCTCTCATAATTTTGTAAACCTCTATCAGGTCTCCCCATCAGCCTCCGTCTTTCCAGTGAAAACAATCTTAGCTTATTCAAACACTCCTCACAGCCAACGCCCTCGGGACCAGGCAACATCCTGGTAAACCTTCTTTGCACTCTCTCCAAAGTTTCCGCATCCTTCTGGTAGTGTGGTGACCAGAACTGCACGCAATACTCCAAATGCGGCCTAACCAAGGTCTTATATAGCTGCAACATGATTTGAGGATCAATGAGCCAGAGCTAGAGATAAACTCCAAATTATTTTATTGTTGTTGGTGTTTTAATGGGAAACGCACAGCCAGGGAAACTCACAACTTAGAATGTTTCACAAAGAAATGAATGCAACCGAGATACATTCTTGTGCCACAAATGAATAAAGCAAGAGCAGCAAAGGTGAAAACTTAGGATCTTCCTGGTTTGTATATCCTGGCTAAACATTTTCCTTCCAATATTCTCCTCTGATCCATCTTGCTCCATATCATAGGTGCCAGCAGCTCTTTGGACAGTGTTCATTTATTAGTGTCACAAGTAAGCTTACATTAACACTGCAGTGAAGTTACTGTGAAAATCTCCTCGTCTCCACACTCCGATGCCTGTTCGGGTACACTGAGGGAGAATTTAGCATGGCCAATGCACCTAACCAGCACGTCTTTCAGACTGTGGGAGGAACCCGGAGGAAACCCACACAGACGCAGGAGGACATGCAAACTCTGCAGAGACAGTGACCCAAGCTGGAATTGAACCCAGGCCCCTGGCGCTGTGAGGCAGCAGTGTGAACTACTGTGCCACCGATCACCCTGTGTGTCTCTGGTTGCACCATAAATTCTGTCAGTCCCCATAATGCAAGGCAGCCACAGCTGAGTCTGACCACATCTTCACCCAAGAGCCACATATGTAGCACAGGGATCGCTGACTAACAGACAGACAGAAGCAGAAATCCTGGATGATCATTTTTCCCTCTCTTCCGAACTGCTAGGCCTCGATTCACTCCCACTGTTGCCCAAGAGACCGGCTGATCCACTCCAGACAAGCAACTGAGCCTAATGCTACTGCAAAATACTGCGGATACTGGAAGTCTGAAACAGAAAATGCTGGAAAATCTCAGCAAGTCCGGCAGCATCTGTGGGAGAGGAGGAGAGTTAATGTTTCGAGTCCATTATGACTCTCTCCGGAGACTTCCTGGTCAGTTCTAAATCAGTATGGGGCCAGGCTTTTTTTATTCATTCGTGGGACATGGGCGTCACTGGCTGGCCAGCATCTATTGTCCATCTCTTGATGCCGAGGGCAGTTGAGAGTCAACCACATTGCTGTGGCTCTGGGGTCACATGTTGGCCAGACCGGGTAAGAACGGCAGATTTCCTTCCCTAAAAGACGTTAGTGAACCAGATGAGTTTTTCCAACAATCGACAATGGTTTGATGGCTATCATTAGATTCTTAGTTCCAGATTTTTTTAAATTTGAATTTAAATTCCACCATCTGCTGTGGTGGGATTCGAATCCGGGTCCCCAGAACATAGCTGAGTTTCTGGATTAATAGCCTAGCGATAATACCACTCGGCCATCACCTCCCCTAGGTATGAATTTACCTGTTGATCCATCCTATAAATATTAAAGAGGAGTCAGTGAATGTGTGTGTGGTTAATTGCATTGTACTGTGGCAGACATGGCTACTGGTTTAAAGATTACTCTCCATGTGGTCCACTTAGGGCCTCTAGTGGTGAGAATATAGTATTGCAGCAATATGCCACCACAGAGATTCTGCCATAAACACTTGGACATGAAGACCCACACAACATGCACAGTGATGCATTTTTACACACAGGCTCAATCTTTTTATTTTGATTCCATTCACATTTAGAACAGGATATTTGGGACTTCCTGATTCAAACTTTTCTTTACATACGGTTGTCTATGGTTTCATTAAAAGGAGAAAGGTGAAGTTAACACAGAAACATAGAAGGTAGAGCAGGAGGAGGCCATTTGGCCCTTCGAGTTTGCTCCGCCATTCATCACGATCAAGGCAGATCATCCAACTAGGTAGCCTAACCCTGCTTTCTCCCCATAACCTTTGACCCCATTCGCCCCAAGTGCCATATCTAGCCATCTTTTGAATACATTCAATGTTTTAAGAACATAAGAAATAGGAGCAGGAGTAGGCCATCTAGCCCCTCGAGCCTGCCCCGCCATTCAATAAGATTTGGCATCAACTACTTCCTGTGGTAATGAATTCCACAGGCTCACCACTCTTTGGGTGAAGAAATGTCTCCTCATCTCCGTCCTAAATGGTCTACCCTGAATCCTCAAACTGTGACCCCTGGTTCTGGACTCCCCCACCATCAGGAACATCCTCCCTGCATCTACCCTGTCTAGTCCTGTTAGAATTTTATAAGCCTCTATTCTATTCTAAAGTTGCACAGTTGGAAATTATACAAAATCCTTTGTTTGATTTTAAACACAGTTTTGATCAAAATTAGATCATATTTTCATCTTCAGACCAGCTCATGCTGCAGAATCTGTTTTGCCTTTGCATTGTTCTCTATTTGAAGTGCTTCCGTTATCCACAGCTACCCTCAACTGTCAAAGACAAATTATTTATACCCTTAGCTCAGATGTCAAGCACCACATGACTCAGTAACATACCTTCACACTTGGCTGCTGGTGTCTTTCTCTCTCTCACTTTATATTTATTTACTGACTCTCCATGTTTTCTGAGTTTTTATTGTTACCCAGTACTGTTTGATTTTTTTTCTTTTAAGAGGTATGTTCCAGTTTATTTATTAGTGTCACAAGTAGGCTTACATTAACACCGCAAATGAAATTACTGTGAAAATCCCCCAATCACCACACTCCGGCACCTGTTTGGGTACACTGAGGGAGAATTTAGCATGGCCAATGCACCCTAACCAGCACGTCTTTTGGACTGTGGGAGGAAACCGGAGCACCCGGAGGAAACCCACACAGACACGGAGAGAACGTGCAGATTCCGCACAGACAGTGACCCAAGCCGGGAATCGAACCCGGGTCCCTGGCGCTGTGAGACAGCAGTGCTAACCACTGTGCTAATGTTGTGCACTTGGCAGCAACATGCTGAATACAACACCACAGCAGCAAAAATGCTCCAATTGTATTGATTACTCAAATTTATGTCAATAGTGGCTTAATGGGATATTGGGCATCCCAGCATGCTACAGGGTGATATAATCTAGTGGAAAAGAGACATGCAGATGAGAAAAGTCCAAGGTTTAAGACATGTGTGTAACTGATTCCAGTAAGGGGCCAAATGGACACCTATAGGCGAGGGATTAAGAGGTGGGGGGGTGGAAGGGGGGGGGGGGGAGCTGGATAACTCTTGGTCATTTTTCAATAACCCACCATTGAAATGTCTCCTTAAAAGGCATGGTGTACCCATCAGAGTTGGGTAGTTAACCATCTAGGCTCTTTCACAAGGAATTGTTCCTTTGATGAGATGCATGGGGGGGGAGGAGGGGATCTTGTATTTGCATTGTCCATAGGCACACTCAGAAAGAGGAGAGGGAAGAGAATGACAAATTAAATAGTGGCATTTTAACATCATTGCACATTACACGTTGAGGCAATGATTAGCACTGCTGCCTCACAGCGCCAGGGACCCAGGTTCGATTCCCGGCTTGGGTCACTGTGCGGAGTCTGTACATTCCCCCCTCCGTGTCTGCGTGGGTTTCCTCGGGTGCTCCAGTTTCCTCCCACAATCGGAAAGACGTGCTGGTTAGGTGCATTGGCCATGCTAAATTCTCCCTCAGTGTACCTGAACAGGCGCCGGAGTTTGGCGACTAGGGGATTTTCACAGTAGCTTCATTGCAGTGTTAACAGAAGCCTACTTGTGACACTAATAAATAAACTTTAAACTTTAGCTTTGAAAACACTATCTATGATATTCCAGTATAATGTCAGAAAGATTTTCACATCATAAATATATTCCACCTGAGAGTTTACACCAAAATACAAGGAGCAGCTACAGAAACGCAATTCCTTTAGCTTGTCGCACAGTGAGGATCTGGGTCGTGAGAATCTCTGCTATTTTGAGAGAACTGATTTTTGCATAACAGCAGAGGGAAACCCAAGAAGTCAGCATGATAATGTTGCAAGCCAAAACATTGGAGCAAGCGTCAAAAATAAACAGGTATTTTAGCACAAAAAATACTTCATTGTTCACGTTTAATTTGCACTTAACCATGATGAATCGTTGCAGGAATTTTCAAGTTTTTGTCAGGAGGAGTTGCTAAGTCTATGCTGTGGGGGTGTTAGACTTTTCCCCATTTTTCATTGGCAAGATATAGACAAGTGGTCAATTTGGTCTATGTCTCATTTTAATGTACCCCATCAACAGAAAATATTACCTCTACCTTGTGATAATCCGGCCATTTTGTCTTATTCATTTGTGAGACTTGGGCGTCGCTGGCTGGCCAGCATTTATTGCCCATCCCTAGTTGCCCTTGGAGGGCAGTTGAGAGTCAAACACATTGCTGTGGCTCTGGAGTCGCAAGTAGGCCAGACCAAGTAAGGATGGCAGATTTCCTTCTCTAAAGGACATTAGTGAACCAAATGGGGTTTTCTGCCAATCGACAATGGCTTCATGGTCATCAGTAGATTCTTAATTCCAGATAATTTTTATTGAATTCAAATTCCACCATCTGCTGTGGTGGGGTTCGAACCCGGGTCTCCCAGAACATTAGCTGAGTTTTTGGATTAATAATCTAGTGATAATATCACTAAGCCACCACCTCCCTGGGGCCTTTCCTGAGTTTCAGTTTATGTGCAATTATAAAAAGCTTTATGCCTTGAACTTCGCCTTTATGCCTTGAACTGGCGAAGATAGGGATCCAGATGAGTATACGGCTTGTAGGAAGGGACTAAAGAAGGAAATTAGGAGAGCCAGAAGGGGTCACGAGAAGGCCTTGGCAAATAGAATTAAGGAAAACCCTAAGGCGTTCTATAAATATGTGAAGAGTAAAAGGATGAGATGTGAAGGAATAGGGCCTATAAAAGGTGAAGGTGGGAAAATCAGTACAGAACCAGTAGAAATGGCAGAGGTGCTTAATGAGTATTTTGCCTCGGTTTTCACAGAGGAGAAGGACATGGGTGGATGTACTGCGGGATTGCGGTGGACTGAAAAGATTGAGTATGTGGACTTTAACAAAGAGGTTGTGCTGGAATCTTTGAATGGCATCAGGATAGATAAGTCGCCGGGTCCGGATGGGATGTACCCCAGGTTACTGTGGGAGACGAGGGAAGAGATTGCAGAGCCTCTGGCGATGATCTTTGCTTCGTCGATGGAGACGGGAGAGGTGCCGGAGGATTGGAGGATTGCAGATGTGGTTCCTATTTTCAAGAAGGGGAATACGGATAGCCCAGGAAATTACCGACCGGTGAGTCTAATCTCAGTGGTTGGTAAGCTGATGGAGAAGATCCTGAGGGACAAGATTTATGAGCATTTAGAGAGGTTTAGTATGCTCAAGAATACTCAGCATGGCTTTGTCAAAGGCAGATCGTCGCCTTACGAGCCTGGTGGAGTTCTTCGAAAATGTGACTAAACACATTGACGAAGGGAAAGCGGTAGATGTGGTTTATATGGATTTTAGCAAGGCGTTCGATTAGGTCCCCCATGCAAGGCTTCTAGAAAAAGTGAGAGGGAATGGGATCCAAGGGGCTACTGCCCTGTAGATCCAGAACTGACTTGCCCAAAGGAGGCAGAGAGTGTGTATAGATGGGTCTTTTTCTAAATGGAGGTCGGTCACCAGTGGTGTGCCCCAGGGATCTGTTCTGGGACCCTTGCTGTTTGTCATTTTCATAAATGACCTGGATGAGGAAGTGGAGGGACGGGTTGATAAGTTTGCCGACGACACGAAGATTGGTGGGGTTGTGGATAGTCTGGAGGGATGTCAGAAGTTACAGAGGGACATAGATAGGAGAAGTGGCAGATGGACTTCAACCCAGATAAATGCGTAGTGGTCCATTTTGGCAGGTCAAATGGGATGAAGGAGTACAATATAAAGGGAAAGACTCTTAGTACTGTAGACGAACAGAAGGACCTTGGGGTCCGGGTCCATAGGACTCTAAAATCGGCCCCGCATGTGGAGGAGGTGGTTAAGAAGGCGTATGGTGTGCTGGCCTTTATCAATCGAGGGATTGAGTTTAGGAGTCCGGGGATAATGATGCAGCTATATAAGACCCTCGTCAGACCCCACTTGGAGTACTGTGCTCAGTTCTGGTCGCCTCATTACAGGAAGGATGTGGAAAAGATTGAAAGGGTGCAGAGGCAATTTACAAGGGTGTTGCCTGGATTGAGTGGCATGCCTTATGAGGATAGGCTGAGGGAGCTCGGTCTTTTCTCCTTGGAGAGACGAAGGATGAGAGGAGACCTAAAAGAGGTGTATAAGATGTTGAGAGGCATAGATCGGGGGGACTCTCAGAGGCTTTTTCCCATGGTGGAAATGGCTGCTACGAGAGGACACAGGTTTAAGGTGCTGGGGTGTAGGTACAGGGGAAATGTTAGGGGGAAGTTTTTCACAGAGAGGGTGGTGGGTGAGTGGAATCGGCTGCCATCAGTGGTGGTGGAGGCAAACTCAATAGGGTCTTTTAAGAGACTCCTGGATGAGTACATGGGACTTAATAGGATGGAGGGTTATAGGTAGTCCTAAAAGGTAGGGATATGTTCGGCACAACTTGTGGGGCCGAAGGGCCTGTTTTGTGCTGTAGTTTTCTATGTTTCTATGTAACTTCGTATGAACTAGACAACTGCCCACATAAAGTTATGGAGTATTGAACCACACAATGAAAATCAGAGGATCGCTGTTACACATAGAGCCACCAATCTCTGATGCGGTGTCAACAGGACTAGACAGGGTAGATGCAGGAAGGATGTTCCTGGTGGTTGGAATGTCCAGAACCTGGACTCATAGTCTAAGGATACGGGGTAAACCTTTTAGAACCCGGGTCTCTGGTGCTGTGAGGCAGCAGTGCTAACCACTGTGCCACCCTTCCCCCCCTTTTTCAAGTCTATATCCATACCCCTTTTAGTTACATCGGGGGAAGTTTTGCACACCCATTTGCCGTGAGCACAAACGAGCGAACAACGTGGGCGCAAAATCTTGTGAAAAATCAGAAAACGAAATTCTGGCCAGTGAGATCTCATTTTCCGATTTTCCAAGCCCCTCGCCGGTGAGGTAATGAAGGTCCCAGCCTTCATTTCAATAAATTGTAATAAATTTAAGCAGAATTAAAGGGTTTCCCAGCCATATCTTCTCCCCTCACTGAATATTCATATCTCTCCAATCTTTACAACATCTATTTAAAAATCGGAAGTAGCAAAGTAAAAAAGTGAAGTTTATTTATTAGTCACAAGTAAAGCTTAAATTAACACTGCAATGAAGTTACTGTGAAAATCCCCCAGTCGCCACACTCCGGCGCCTGTTTGGGTACACTGGGGGAGAATTTAGCATGGCCAATTCACCTAATCAGCACGTCTTTCAGACTGTGGGAGGAAACTGGAGAACCCGGTGGAAACCCACGCAGACACAGGGAGAACGTGCAAATTCCACACAGGCGGTGACCCAAGCTGGGAATCGAACCCAAATGCCTGGCACTGTGAGGCAGCAGTGCTAACCGCTGTGCCACCATGCCGCCCATGGGAACCCACTGTGGGCACAAAGTATAGCTCCCAGGGGGAGAGGAACATGCCAGGGAGGTGCCCTGGCACTGCCAATCTGGTAGAGCCAGGGACAGGCCCTCACAAGAGCTCCATTGGTGGGGGTGGGAGTGGGGGGGGGGAGGGGGAAGGTCCCCCTTTGGTGTAGGGGGTGCCCTGGTGCTTGTATGGCAGATTTCCCTTTATCCCTGGGGGAATTCCTGCAGCATGAGTGTGGGGTGGGTGTGGTGGAAGGAGTTTTCCCCTTATCCATGGTGGAGGGGGAGGGGGGATTCCCCATGTGTATGGGGGTTGCCCCGGTGGGTGGGGGGTGGTGTTGTTGGCCCTTGTGCATGTGGAAGGGGGGGGGGGGCGGATTCCCTATTTCTGTGGCGTGGTGGGGGATTTTCTTGTGGCTCGCTGATAAGAATGCCCTTTTTAAAAGAGTGCTCCAATCTCTGTGAAGCTGGCATCACCAGCTCTATGGGGTACACCCCTCCAGCATGATGGCATCACAGGTGCCAGAAGATTTTTCTACTCTAAGTGCCAGAATATCCGGCAAGAAAAACCGGCTGTGCAGCTGGTGAGTAGCACGATGGGGACCCATTGAAACTGCTTCCACCACTCTTCCAGACAGCGTATCACAGATCATGACAAACACGCACATGTCTCCTCCAGTTCTCTATCCATTTATCTCAAGTCTGTATCCTTTGGTTACTGGCCCGCCCCCAACAATGGAGACAATTTCTCTCTATCTAATCTATCAAAAACCTCTCATAATTTTGAAGAGGAGTATATTGCCTCAGTGGGAATCATGTCAGTTGATGTTCTACAGGGTAGGGGGGGGAATCCCACTGCAAGAAAACATGCAATAGTGAGGGAAGAATGTGTGAAGCACCCCGCCCCAGCTCAGTGGCACAGTCAAAGCTAGCACAGGAGGAAGTCCAAAGTACAACGCAGGACTGTGCACTGCAACAGGAGCCAGCCAAACTGGGAGGACACTTGTTACAAATGGACAAACAAGGGAACAATTCTCTTACCCTGCTGAACGGCAGATATCAATGAGACAGCAGCTAACAAGACACTATCTTCCACCATGACTCTCAGGCAAACTGGAAACAGTGACAACAACAGGATCACCTGTGGGGATATCACAACTACAGCTCCGCCCCAGGGAGGAGGTGGGACAGGTTAGTGCTGGATAAGCAAGGTGAATTGTGAAATTCAGGAGATACAGACACTCCGCTTCATTCAGTCGCTGGTGCGGGGAAAGAGCTTTTTCATGGTGAGATTATTCACAAACAGCGATTTAATTTCACCCCCTTGAAGCTGGTTCAACAATCCAACATAAGTAAATAACTTTCTACAGAAAAGCTCTTCGTTAATTGCCCATTTCTAATACAAACAACCCCCCCAATGTTTCAACAATATTTTTATTTTCAGAATGAGATAATATTTTTCTCCCAAGGATTTCCCTTCTTGGGGAAAATTGCCGCTGGCTTCACGCTTTGAAAGGGGTAAGAAGGTAAGGGACCAGTACTTTCACTAGTTCTGCTTTACTCCGCTCTGATAAAGCTATTTGCTTTTAGAAAGTTCACTGGGGACATTTAAAACGTAGATCTTTTTCACCTTGTAACCAATTCCAATTGGAGACAATTTACAACAACTTTTACATTGATGTGCACATTAATACTTTTATTTTTAAAAATCTCGGTATATTTATTGACTGTCAAATTTTAAAAAGCTGGTAAAAGAAGCCTCATTTCTGCAAAAATACATATATGGTATTCCACAGCAACACCTAGTGGCTTAGCGATGAATTGCACCACACAAAGTCAGTTTTAAAAATAAAAAATATATTTATCAAATCTTAAACAGCTTCTTGTATGCTGAACATGACATGGGAGGTAGGCCATAGCGGGAAATATAGATTATGAATCAGTTACCTGTCCGCCCTTAACATTTGTCTAATGCATTTTGCTTATTTTCTCCTCTGCTACAGTATATAGGAGGAACTAACTTTAATTTTTTTTATTAGTCTCAGAAGTAGGCTTACATTAACACTGCAATGAAGTCACTGGGGAAATCCCCTAGTCGTCACACTCCGGTGCCTGTTCGGGTGCACTGAGGGAGAATTTTAGCATGGCCAACGTCCCTAACCAACACGTCTTTCGGATTGTGGGAGGAAATCGAGCATCCGGAGGAAATCCACCCAATCACAAAGAGAAAGTGCAGACTCCGCACGGACAGTGACCCAAGTCAGGAATCGAACCCGGTATGTCTGTCTGTCGTTTTTATAACTTGCCCATTAATGCTGTAAAAACCAAGTGGACGATATGTTCTAAAACCTCTATCATTAAACAAACATGCCAATTTCTCCTAAGTACTATATCATGCATATGTTTTAATACACGTGCATCTAAGGGGAGGCGATGGCCTAGTGGTAATATCACTGGACTATTAATCCAGAAACTCAGCCACTGTTCTGGGGACCCTGGGTTCGAATCCTGCCACAGCAGTTGGTGGAATTTGAATTCAATAAAAAATATCTGGAATTAAGAATCTACTGATGACCATGAAACCATTGTCGAAAAAACCCATCTGGTTCACTAATGTCCTTTAGGAAAGGAAATCTATCGTCCTTATCTGGTCTAAATGTGACACCGGAGCCACAGCAATGTGGTTGACTCTCAACTGCCCTCGGGTAACTAGGGATGGGCAATAAATGCTGGCCAGCCAGCGACGCCCATGTCCGACAAATGAATTTAAAAAATCATCTGTGGGCAAAGGGTCAGGGAAAAACTAGGCTTAAAATTACACATCAACATTATTTATAAGGCTAACAAACGAGTTATGCCGTGTTTGCGGTTTTGTGCTAATATTTGGAAAGTGACTGGTTAAAGACCAGGCAACAATTTTTTTTCCTCAGTTTGTGCCATTTTTGATTAAAACTATTGTATGAAATTGTTTGCTTAAAACTCAAAGTAAGATTTAACAATCTTAATGTGAAGCAACTGATGATTGCTGCTTGTTTAGAATATCATTCAATTAGTAGAAATTTGGCAGTTTTGAACCAGCCTTGGATGGAGGTAATGGTTGTCTGGTGAAACCAGGTTGGTGGGCCCCTTCTACACTGCAAAACTACACGGAGACTGGAACAGACGGAGATCAGTGAAGCAGGAGGACCCAGGAGGAGGTTGGCTAAACTTGCAGCCGGGGCTCTCTTGCTCTAGGGAGGGTTACAGCGGCTGAAAAGGAGCCAATCATGTCATGGACTGAAATGAGCCAATCAGCAAGTGTGTTCATGGTAGGGTGGGAAGCAGAGGCCTATTTAAACACGGTGTTCATTAAACTCGAGGCTGTTACTGCAGCCGGACAAGGAAGAGGGGGATATCTTGGGGGAAGGTCGCTGTTTAAGACAAATAAACCGAGGGGAGGGGAATTGTATAGGATCCCATCAGGCTGTATGACTCACATTAAATATCAAGTCGCCTTATTCCCAGAGGCCCTCAAGGGGAAGAGCTGACTGGTGGTGATTTAACCTGAGGATCACCACACCTCAGGCAAGGGGCAAGGTTGAGAAGGTGGGGCCTTCATGAATAACCTCAGCCGGTATGGGAATTGAACCCATGTTGTTGGCGTCACTCTGCATCACTAACCAGCCATCCAGCCAACTGAACTAACCAACCCCATGAATATTACATGGATCACAATTGTATGTCGACAACTTAAGTATCTTTATACCATTTGTAATGACCATTTTGAAATGTCTGTAATGTTTCATAGAATCATGGATTAAAATCATAGAATCCCTACAGTGCAGAAGGAGGCCTTTTGGCCCATCATGCCTGCACTGACAACAATCCCACCCAGGCCCTATCCCCGTAACAGTTAGTGAGATTTTGCAAGCCCAGGCAAGTCGTGGGGGTTACAGATAGTGTGACACCCCCACGACTTGCCTGGGCTTGCAAAATCTCACTAACTAACTGTCCTGGCTGGAGACAATACACATCTCTTTAACCTGTGCTTAACCCTCTCTCCACTCACATTGTCTGTACCTTTAAGACTTGATTATCTGTAAAGACTCGCATTCCAACGATTATCTTGTAAATTGAGTTTGTGTCTGTTTATGCCCTGTTTGTGAACACAAGTCCTCACTCACCTGATGAACGAGCAGCACTCCGAAAGCTTGTGTTGCCAAATAAACCTGTTGGACTTTAACCTGGTGTTGTGAGACTTCTTACTGTGCTGTGAGGCAGCAGTGCTAACCACTGTGCCACTGTGCCATTTCTTTGACCATATTGAATGGACCTACCGTGCATTAAGTTGATCTTTCTCTACACCCTAGCTATAACTAATACTACAGTTGCACTCCCTCGTTTCCTTCTTATGAACGGTATGCTTTGTCTGTATAGCACCCAAGAAACAATACTTTTCACTGTATCCCAAAATACATGTGATAAATCAAAATCAAATCATATTGAAGCACCTCGGGTGCAGCTTGGTGTATGTAGAAACCTGAATATTATTGCACTTTGAGTGAAGACCATTTTGAAATGTTTATAATGTTCTTTCAGATATTTTATGAATAAAGTACATTTTTATAAAAAAGAACAGAGAAATGGACAAGGATGGATTGACTGCTCGATCCTGTTGTTCCTCTGCGAAAGCAGGTACCTAAAACATAGGGTGAGTAGTTACTGTTGTAAATATTAATGAACTGTCTGAAATCAAATAAAATGCAGTTGTTTGGGCAACATCTCGAGTTTAGGGTCATTAATATCCAGAGTAAACCTCCAAATCCCAATGGTAAGAAAAGCCGAACATTATTATATTAGCGTTATTGTACTTAATGTTATTTTGTAACACACCACTTTCCTGTAATTATTCCCCTTATTGCTGATGTAGCTAAGAATGAGTTACTGTTGACTGTAGTGAGCCATGTGTACAAGTGTTTTTCCTTTCTTTCTAAACAATCAAGGATGACACGGCGCTGACATTTATGAAACATATATGTTGGAAACTCGTCAATTTTTTAAAAATTCAGTAGTGTCACAAGTAGGCTTACACACTGCAATAAAGTTACTGTGAAAATCCCCAAGCCTGTTCGGATACACTGAGGGAGAATTTAGCATGACCAATGATCAAAGTGGCACGCCTTTCGGACTGTGGGAGGAAACCGGAGCATCCGGAGGAAACCCACGCAGACATGGGAAGAACATGCAGACTCCACACAGACAGTGACCCAAGCTGGAAATTGAACCCGGTTCCCTGGCGCTGTGAGGCAGCAGTGCTAACCACTGTGCCACCGTGTCATTGGTTGCAAATGTTTACTCATAAGGATAAGGGCCAACATGAAAGTTTATAATGCACAGGGAAAATATAATGGGGGGGGCGGGGGGAATATCCACTTTTTCCTATCTACACTTAAAAAGTTGTGCACCTCTTTATGCTGGTGTCCATATTTACTAGTCAAATGCTTTCACTATCCACAGTCTTCTCATGCCAACTGGTGAATCTATTCTGGGATTGATGTTATAAATGGGAATTAGTGATGAGTCATACACATCACTTCAATCATATCTCCGATCATAGGATAATTAAGGATGAAACAAGCTGGTCAGCCAAAAATCCCACCATCGTAGCTTCCAATGTTTAAAATATCCCAGACATTTTTTGTCTCTCTACACCATCCAGAAGCTTCTTCCACATGCTGACCACTTTTCGTATGATAAAGGTTTTCATGACCATCTGTCTTAAAAGTAATCTTCCTTTTGTACTGTGTCCCAGCAGTTTAATTTCACAGCAATATTCCAAGTTAATTCATTTTCTCTCTCAAATTTTGTGTATACCTCCATAGGATCATCTCTCAGATACTTCCTTGGCTGGGTGAAATGCCCAAGTCTCTCCAGTATTTTCTCATAACATGCACGCTGGAGATTATTCTCTGCATTGTCTCTGGAGCCTCAATCCCTCTCTTGTAGTTTCAGGACCTGAATTAAGCACCGTATCTTGACTTTGATCTGACTAGAGCACCATAAGTTCTGATTACTTCCTGTTCTATATCTTCATCTACTGTTTTGCTTATTGATGCACTATCAAATTATGAGGACTCCAGCGAGTGAGTGAAATACAACAGGCTTTTAATCGCCAAGAACTGGAACACACCCTTGTAGCTAACCTGGCCCAGACTGAGGCAGAGGGGAGGAACCATTACCTTTATACCTCGGTCAGGTGGAAAGGGAGGAGTCTCGGGTCAGGCGCAGCAGGGGTGAGTCCAGGCATACAACATGTAGTTACAGTGGGTCACCACATTCAACCCCTGTTTAAATAAAAAAAGAGTCTGGCGGGGGTGAGATGGGTGGAACAATATATACCAAGGCACAAAATATATACAAAAGTCACGGCTGAAGTAAGACGTCGACCCCTCACAGGTTCAGCCTGTCGGGCAGTTTGATCCGTCGCTGCGACCGCTGTAGTACCGGTTGTGGTGGTGTTTCAGGTGGCAGGGTGAAACCGCTCGAGTCCGCCGTCGTCCCTTCTGATCGGGTACTGCGTGGTGACTCCGGGGGCTCAGGCGAGCTGCAAACGGGACAAAGAAGTAAGCGGACCTGGTGCTACCTGAACAACAGAGGGGTCTGGGGATGTGGGGTCTAGGGATGTGGGATAGGGGGGTCATAGTGGGCTCCGGGGCACCCGCAGGCGCCAGGTCCCGGAGAGAGACTGTGTCCTCCCGCCCATCGGGCTACGCCACATAGGCATATTGGGGGTTGGCATGGAGGAGCTGGACCCTTTCGACCAGGGGGTCTGACTTATGGGGTCGTACATGCCTCCGGAGCAGAATGGGGCCTGGGTACATCAGCCATGACGGTAGTGAGATCCCCGAGGAGGACTTCCAAGGGAAAGCAAACATCCGCTCATGGGGAGTGGCATTGGTAGCCGTACACAGGAGTGACCTAATTGAGTGCAGTGCATCAGGGAGGACTTCTTGCCAGCGGGTGACTGGAAGACCTTTAGACTGTAGCGCTAGTAAAACGGCCTTCCAGACTGTCGCATTCTCCCTCTCTACCTGTCCGTTTCCCCTGGGGTTGTAGCTGGTCGTCCTACTCGAGGCTATGCCTTTAGAGAGCAGGTACTGACGCAGCTCATCACTCATGAAGGAGGATCCCCGGTCGCTATGGATGTAGCTAGGGAAACCGAACAGGGTGAAGAGGCCGTGCAGGGCCCTGACGACCGTGGCTGAAGTCATATCCGGGCAGGGAATGACGAAAGGGAATCGAGAGTACTCATCTATAACGTTGAGGAAATAGATGTTGCGGTCAGAAGAAGGAAGGGGCCCTTTGAAATCAATGCTGAGGCGTTCAAAGGGGCGGGTGGCTTTGATGAGGTGTGCCCTGTCCGGCCGATAGAAGTGCGGCTTACACTCCGCGCAGACCGGGCAGTGTCTGGTTATAGACCGGACGTCCTCAACAGAATAGGGCAGGTTACGGGCCTTAATAAATTGGTAGAGTCTGGTGACTCCCGGGTGACAGAGGTCATTGTGGAGAGTCTGTAGCTGGTTCACTTGTGCGCTGGCACATGTTCCGCGGGACAGAGCGTCTGGAGGCTCATTGAGCTTCGCGGGCCGGTATAAGATATCATAATTGTAGGTGGAGAGCTCAATCCTCCACCTCAGTATCTTATCGTTCTTAATCTTGCCCCTCTGTGCGTTGTTGAACATAAAAGCCACCGAACGTTGGTCTGTGAGCAAAGTGAACCGTCGGCCAGCTGAGTAGTGGCGCCAGTGTCGCACCGCTTCGACGATGGCCTGAGCCTCCTTCTCGACAGAGAAGTGTCGAATTTCCGAGCCTTGGAGGCTTCGTGAAAAGAAGGCCATGATGCGTCTGACTTTGCCATGCCCGCCTGGTTAAGGGTGGCGGCCAGGGCGAAGTCAGACGCATCACTCTCCACCTGGAAGGTGGTTACATGTAGTTACAGTGGATCACCACACTGACCTCCACTGGCTACTGGTCAAGCGACATCTTTATTTTAAAATTCTTATTCTTTATTTTCCAACTCCCTCCATGACATCGGTCCTTCCTATCTTTGTAATCTCCTCTAGCCCCACAATGAGATATCTCCACTCCTCTAATTCTGATCTCTTGTGCATTTGGATGCTTTGGTTTGATTTATTATTGTCACATGTATTAGCATGCAGTGAAAAGTATTGTTTCTTGCACCCTATACAGACAGAGCATACCGTACATAGAGAAGGAAATGAGAGAGTGCAGAATGTAGTGTTACAGTCATAGCTAGAGTGTAGGGAAAGATCAATTTAATGCAAGGTAGATCCATTCAAAAGTCTGAATGCAGCAGAAAAGAAAATGTTCTTGAGTGGGTTGGTACGTGATCTCAGACTTTTGTATCTTTTTCCCGACGGAAGAAGGTGGAAGAGAGAATGTTTGGGGTGCATGGAGTCCTTAATTATGCTGGCTGCTTTGCCGAGGCAGCGGGAAGTGTAGACAGAATCAATGGATGGGAGGCTGGTTTGTGTGATGGACTGGGCTACATTCACAACCTTTTGTAGTTTCTTGCAGTTTTGGGCAGAGCAGGAGCCATACCAAGCTATGATACAACCAGAAAGAATGCTTTCTATGGTGCATCTGTTAACGTTGGTGAGAGTCGTAGCTGACATGCCAAATTTCCTTAGTCTTCTGAGAAAGTAGAGGCGTTGGTGGGCTTTCTTAACTACAGTGTCGGCATGGGGGGGGGACCAGGACAGGTTGTTGATCTGGACACCTAAAACCTGAAGCTCTCAACCCTTTCTACTTCATCCCCATTCCACTATTGGTGACTGTGCCTTGTAGGCTTTAAGCCTTTGTTCTGTGATTCTCTTCCTCTCTACCTCTCTTTCCTCTTAAGACACTTGTTAAAACCTACCTCTGAGAGCATTTTATCAATTGATCTACGTGGCTAGGTGTCATATTTTGTTTTATAATGCTTTGGTGAAGTGTCTTGTGGCATTTTATTCTGTTAAATGTGCTATATCAATGTAAGTTGTTATAGTTAAACATTCTAACTTTGCTTCTGTGTTTTGCTTGGATACACTTAGCATTCAGTTTACTCAGATTTTTTGATATTTTTAAACGTATCTGTAGCTATTTCAGCATTATTCATGTCAAATTACTTTTCCTTCCAGTGTTTTGCACTTTATACTTCTCGGCACGATGATCCTTGGTGTGGAGGGATTGTCGTATGAGGAAAGGTTAAGCAGGTTCGGACTCTACTCATTGGAATGTAGAGGAATGAGAAGTGATCTCATTGAAACATTTAGGATTCTTCAGGGGCTTGATAGGTTAAATGCTGAGAGGGTGCTTCCCCTAATGGTAGAGTCTAGAAGCAGAGGGCATAATCTCAGAATAAAGGGGAGCCAACTTAAAGCTGAGATGAGGAGGAATTTCTTCTGAGGTTGTGAGCCTTTGGAATTCCTTGTCCCAGGGAGCTGTGGGGGCAGAGTCTTTGGGTGGGATTTTCCGGCCGCGCTCGCCCCAAGACGGTAAAGTCCCACCTGAAGTCAACAGACCTTTGCATGGTCCGACCCCACCCTGCCACCCGCTACGATTCCCATGGCAGGCGGGAAGGGAAGTTTCCGCCTCTTATGTATACTTAAGGCTGAGATAGATGGATTTTTGATCACTAAGGGAATCAAGGGTTACAGGGAAGGAGCAGGAAAATGACCATGAGGAATGTCGGATCAGCTTTGATTCTATTAAATAGTGGAGCAGGTTCAAGGGGCCGAATGGCCTACTCCGTTCCTATTTCTTATGGTCTTATTAACTTATATCTACATTATTCTGCCTATTTTTTTTTTTGTCCAACTTATTCTGTACTTTCTAAACTGCCGCTTGCCATTCCATGGCCCTTGGTATCCTCGACAAACATCATCAGTCTGCATGCAGTTTCTGAATATAACATGCTGCAGGAAAAATTCCTGGTCAGGCCTCATCATGCATGGCGTTGAAGTGGCCAAAGGATGAAGCTGAAAGAGATCTAACATCAAGTCTACTAAAACTTCTAGACACTTCCAAATAATAGAGAGGATTGATCAACAAAGTTGGCAAGATGTTGAATCAACTACCCAGCTATGTTAAAGAAAATAACTTGGTGCTTACAAGCCTGGAAAGGAAGTTTCCAAGAAGTGATCTTGTAGAGGTGTACAAAGATTATTGTCAGTTTAGCTCAGTTGGCTGGACGGCTGGTTAGCAACGCCAACAGCGCGGGTTCAAATCCCCTACTGGCTGAGAATCACTAAGGCCCCGACTTCTCAACCCTGCCCCTCTCCTGAGGTGCGGTGACCCTCAGGTTAAATCGCCACCAGTCACAGCCTATGGTCATCTAGGACCACGACAACTTTACTTACAAGATTATTAAGGGTATCAAAAAATGTTACCCCAGAACATTACTTTAACTAAAGGAAGGAGGTTCAAACTAATTTCGAGGAGGGTATGGTTTTAAGTTTTTTTTTTAAAGTTTATTTATTAGTGTCACAAGTAGGCTTACATTAACACTGCAATGAGGTTGCTGTGAAAATCCCCTAGTTGCCACACTCCGGCGCCTGTTCGGGTACACTGAGGGAGAATTTAGCATGGCCAATGCACCTAACCGTAGGACGGATGTCAAAAAATAATGTTTCACATAAACAGTGATCAATATGTGTAATGAAATTTCAAATACAGCAGCGGAGGCAAAAAGTCTGGTATTAAATAAATAACCGGATGCTGCAATATGGGGACATTCAGAATCTCCATGAAACAAGATGATTCAAGTGGCATTTTCCATCTCCTAATATTTCTTAACAAAGTTTAAAGTTTATTTAATATTAACTCAGCCTAAGTAAAATAATAACTAGTATTCAATTTTTACTGTTCTCAATCTCCCCCACCCCCTCTGTGTGCAGGTACGGTCTCATGCCTCACTAATACCTTGCACCCCAATGGTCATTCTGCACATTCAAGCTTAGTCAATGAATCATGGTAGGCTGCTTAAGCGTGATATTGCATGGTATTTCCACAAGGGATAATTGGCCACCATTCAACATTGAGAAACATGACTGATTCACCCCCGCCACCCCAATTTCCTTAAACCAGGAGTGCTGGGGTCAGTTGTGGACCTGGCTGTCTTAGATGAGCTAACTCGGAAAGTAATGAAACCTGGGAAATATTTGCATCTAAAAGAGAAAATGCCGGAAAATCTCAACAGGTCTGGCAGCATCTGTAAGGAGAGAAAAGAACTGATGTTTCGAGTCCAGATGTCAAAGCTTTGTCTAAAATATTTGCATCCGTTCAATGCTGCCTTTACTGGGAAAGATACTGGAGAAATCAGAATTTAAAAAATACCTTTAACTCTGTTCATCCTGTCAAGTATTTTTCACCATTGTCATTTTTGTTTTCTTATTCCATGACCCCTTATTATTTTTTGGTCTTTAATTCCTTAATTTCATCCACCGTATCTGAGCCTTTGTGGCTCAATCCCACTTTGGAGCTTTGTTTGAACACTAAGGAATTAGAAGCTGGACTTTTAATTCTGATACTTGCATGATTTGTTGGAGCCAATAAAAAAAAAATCCTGCTGTTTTGGACTAACGTCCATATTAGCTGGTATACAATGGTTACATAGAATGAACAATAATGTCATGGCTGGTCAGACTGTTAAGCTATCCTGCAAATTCTTCCATTACCTCATATGCAGCCCTTGGGGAATAGTGTGAAGGCACGAAAACAACATAATCTCCTAAAGCCATTTCATTTCCGCAAATGTTAAGTCCAAGCACAGACAGGATTGGCCTGTTCACGTTTAAGATTAGATCTGTGAAATCTGAAATGCAGCAAAACAGGAAAAGATGCCCACTTACAGAGACCCACAACAAAAGACTCTGCCCAGCAGTGCTGTGTTAAGGACTAGCAAGTATTTACTACAAAATGGAAGCACAATTGCGCTGGTCTGAACCACGGCAAAATAGGGACAGTACAATTGATCTTAGTGCTAAGGAAAGGAATTACCTGGTTCTCCTCTTCCAATCATTATCTAATGATTAATTGATGCAAAGTGAGGATTGGACCAGGACAGTAGATGACGTCCCCACACTTAAATAACCTGTTAACAATCATAGAATCATCATCATAGATTCTATGATTGTTATGTGCAGTGCAGAAGGAGGGCATTCGGCTCATCGAGTCTGCACAATAACAATCCCACATAGGCCCTATCCCTGTAACCCCACATATTTACCACAATAATCTCTCTAACCTACGCATCCTGAGATGACAAGGGCCAATTTAGCATGGCCATGCACCTAACCCGCACATCTTTGGACTGTGGGAGGAAACTGGAGCACCCAGACGAAACCCACACAGACACGGGGAGAACATGCAAACTCCGCACAGGTAGTGACCCAAGTTGGGAATCAAACCCAGGTCCCTGGAGCTGTAGGCAGAAGTGCTAGCCACTGTCCCACTGTGCCACCTTAAAAATCTTAAAAATGAAGAAGGAAGCACTTGAGAAATTTTAAGTCCATCATGCAAACCAGCCTCCCATCCTTTGATTCTGTCTACACTTCCCTCCACCTCGGAAAAGCAGCCAGCATAATCAAAGGCCCCACTCACTCTGGACATTCTCTCTTCCACCACCTTCCGTCGGGAAAAAGGTACAAAAGTCTGAGGTCACGTACCAACCGACTCAAGAACAGCTTCTTCCCTACTGCCATCGGACTTTTGAAAGGACTTATTATATATTAAGCTGATCTTTCTCTACACCCTAGCTATGACTGTAACACTATATTCTGCACCCTCCTTTCCTTTGCTCCTACGTACTTTATGAATGGTATGTTTGTGTCTGTATAGCGCACAAGAAACAATATTTTTCACCGTATTCCAATACAAGTGACAATAATAAATCAAATCAAAAACTATGTACGTATAACACCGTGGGTCATCTCACTGCACTCTCACTGACACTCGGACAGGATTATGGGCTCACATTCTAAGCCTGAATCCAAAGTGACTGAGAAGCAAGCATCCCACTAAGTAAACCAAGCTTGTTATTGCTGAATTCTTGTTTTCAGATGAGGAAAACAAACTCCACTTTCCACTGTTGGAAAAAACTTCCACATAAGCTCATTCCAAGCTGCACGCGATTTCTGGCTGTGGTCTTAAAGTTTCCACCACTTTCAGCTCTAAGTTTTATTTTCATTCTTTAATGGCATCTGAGCATCCCTAGCAAGGCCACCATTTGTTGCCCATTCCTAATTCCCTTGAGAAGATGTGACGAATGAAACAAAATGTTGCCACTTCTTTGTTTTGTCACTCTTCTTTGTTTTGTCACTCTTTTGTTTTGTTCATTTTTCTGTAATGGTCATTAGACCATGGGGAAAAAATCTTGTAATCCTTGTAAAACATCTAGGTGGCACAGTGGTTAGCACTGCTGCCTCACAGCGCCAGGGACCCAGGTTCCATTCCGGCTTGGGTCTGTGCGGAGTCTGCACGTTCTCCCCTTGTCTGCGTGGGTTTCCTCCAGGTACTCCAGGTTTCTTCCCACAGTCCAAAAGACGTGCTGGTTAGGGTGCATTGGCCATGCTAAATTTTCCCTCGCTGTACCCGAACAGGTGCCGGAGTGTGGCGACTCGGGGATTTTCACAGTAACTTCATTGCAGTGTTAATGTAAGCCTACCTGTGACACTAATAAATAAACTTTTTAAACTATAAACATGCAAACTAAATGTTTATATTTGATTTGTAATGATTGACAGAGCTGTCTAGTGTAGCTTGAGTTGCTCTTAAATATGGCTACATACAAATGTTATAATATAATTGCACTGCTACACTGAACTGTAATACATTTTAAGCTACTTTTCTATTGTCTGATTTCATTTCAAGTTGCTATATCCTTTAGTTGTACTTTTTCCTAGCTGAGTACAGCCAAGTACAGTGGAGCATTGAGCATTAATATGCTCCTAAATATAATACCTGGTCAACCCTAGGATCAATATTCATCCTCACATCTGTTCAACCACAAACCAGCTTCTATCTCTGCAACATTGCTTGTTCCAGCCCCAACTCCCCTTCTGTAACCAAAACCCTACTCTGTGCTTTTGTCATCTTTGACTCCTCCATAACCTTTCCCTTGAGTCTCCCAACATCAACCCTCTGAAGTCTTGCGTTCCCAACAACCCATCTTCTCTTTAGTGTTTGAACTCCAGCACATCAGTTCCAAAATTTCCTCTTTTATTCCAAATCCCCCGATGGCATCACCTCACTCTACCTTTAGTTATCAGTTTTCCATCCCTATATTCATTCTTCAATTGGAATTCTCCTCACTCTCACTGATCCACTCTTATTTATTCAGCCCAAACCATTGTCCTGGGGAACTCTGTATTCAACTTATTCCATTAGGTTACCGCTCTCTCGATTTTAAAATCCTTTTCAAAATGATTTTCTTCAACCGTGCCTTCTGTGATTGTTATGATCTTATGACTGACTGGAAGGACCGCATGACAGGATTTCAAGGTTTTAGACTTTTACTGTAATAAATAAACTAAAAGTAACACTGTTCAAACTCAATTCAGTAATCGAATGAAACTCAACAACAGAAAAGATCCCCCATTTAACTTTTAAAATGACTGAAAATCCCTCTCCACAATTATATTTTATTCTATCCCTTAAGGGGACACTTCATCCTCCAGGAACCAGTCAAAAAGTGTTCTCCTCTCCTGATGGTCTGCTTCCTTTTTCCTTTCCTAGCCAATTCTAATCCTTGAATTGACGTTCACAGTGAGGGTTAATCTGAATATGCCTCCCTGCAGCCAAACCTAGGCAAATCTTCCAGCCTTGTTTAAATTCTCACAAACCTGGTCTCTTCATTTTAACTTTGGGCGGCACGGTAGCACAGTGGTTAGCACTGCTGCTTCACAGCTCCAGGGACCTGGGTTCGATTCCCGGCTTGGGTCACTGTCTGTGTGGAGTTTGCACATTCTCCTCGTGTCTGCGTGTGTTTCCTCTGGGTGCTCCAGTTTCCTCCCACAGTCCAAAGATGTGCGGGTTAGGTTGATTGGCCATGCTAAAAATTGCCCTTAGTGTCCTGGGATGCGTAGGTTAGAGGGATTAATGGGTAAATATGTAAGGATGTGGGGATAGGGCCTGGGTGGGATTGTGGTCGGTGCAGACTCGATGGGCCGAATGGCCTCTTGCTGCGCTGTAGGGTTTCTAAGTTTCTTACTTTCTAAGTTTCATTCTGAAAGCGAGTATTCTGCACAGTGAACACTATTCTCACTCAGTTTCATTGACATGTTTCTGTCAGATTCAATGGCCAATTAGGAGCTCCTGCAATCCAATTGTCTTCCAATGGAATATTTCCTCCTCAAACTCATCCTATGGTGATATGAATCACATGGGCCTTGTAGAATGCTAGTTAGTGATCCTTTAGAACCCCAACTCCATTCTACCCTGAAATTGAGTAGACAGTTTAAAGTATAACTATTTACAAAATCTGACATTCCTAACCCACCTTGGTCGTTGTCCACAAGCATGAACATTTTGAGCTTCCAGTAGAACAACCTAGATCCCCCTTTAAACTTTAACAATCAAGACACCCAAGCGAGTTCTTGGGCAGAATCCAGAACAGGTTTCATGACCCCCTTCATTCATCCATTTTGCCCTAAATTAAAGAGACAGGCCCATATTTATTTGTAAAATTCTGATTTGAGGATCTCCATTATTATTAAACTTGCTTTGTATCGATTGTACCCTTTTTCTCTTTTATTGGAAGATATTTTGAGATGTCTTCCTACACATCAGGCATGCAGTATAAATGCCAGCAGTGATTACCATTGCTGTAAAACAGAAAATGGTCAATTGGAAATGATCAAATTCAAACCTGGCCAAATCAATCGCTGTAACTCAAGTTTGCAATAACAAAATCAATTAATCATCCTTTCAGCAAGATGTGAGGTGAACATTTTTCAAACAAAAAAACTTCTTCCAAAAATTTTAGAAACAATATTATGGAATTTAAAAAGAAAGTCAAAAATGTTATTTCTGCTGCAAAATCTCTGGTGTTATCTCGCTGAGTTAGGGGAAGGCTGTTTTATAATAAGAGAACCATTTTGCCTCAGGACCACTGATTTGCAGTGTGTAAATGTTATATATTTAAGTTGTTGCATGATTGCTTTAAAAACTGGTCACATGACTTGATCATGAGTTCATAGGAAGTTTCACAGGCTTCTGTCTTATTTTCATTTTATGTTGTGTGTGTTACTTAAGTTTACATATGCAAACCAAAGGGCCTAGTGGTATTATCATTAGACTATTAATCCAGAAACTCAGCTAATGTTCTGGGGACCCTGGTTCGACTCTTGTCACAGCAGATGGTGGAATTTGAATTCAATCAAAAATATCTGGAATTAAGAATCTGCTGCTGACCATGAAATCATTGTCGATTGTCGGAAAAACCCATCTGGTTCACTAATGTCCTTTAGGAAGGAAATCTGCCGTCCTTACCTGGTCTGGCCTACATGTGACTTCAGAGCCACAGCAAAGTGGTTGACTCTCAAATGCCCTCCAAGGGCAACTAGGGATGGGCAACAAATGCTGGCCAGCCAGCAACACCATGTCCCATGAATGAATTTAAAAAACCCATCTTTTTCAATTTGTGTAAAACCCACAACCCCAAACATAGAAGATTGCAGAAATAAAATTGACGATGAGTTGGGATTTTGTTTTGTCGACAACATCGAGAAAATCTCCTAAGTAGTTTTAAAAGAAAATTGTGATTCCTCACACTTCGAATATTGGAAAGTTGGGAAAAATCAACAATAGGATTAAACAGTGAAGTGCCAGTGATGGAAGACATCAAGTCAACAGTTCCCAGGGTAAAAAGGGGAGTACTGGGAAGACAGTTAAAAAAAAAACTCAGTAGTCTCGAGTTGCTAATGCTTGCAAGAGAAACAGTGGGTAAATTAGGTGCCATGGGTCCTTTCAATGAAGGAAATGAATCATGGAATTCCAATGTCGAGCGTTTATATACTTTGTACAAGCAAATAAAATTGCAAACAAGTTGCTCATACCAGCTTTTCTCAGTCAATAGGAAGTAAAACCTTCAAATTTCTCTGGTGCTTGGTTCATCCAGCAAAGCCAGGAGCCAAAACTTATGCTGACTTCACAAAGATCCTTGAAGAGCATTACTCTCCAAAGCCGCTGGTCATCGTGGGATGGTTCAGGTTCCACTGAAGGAATCACGTAGAAGGTCCATTTGTGGGAACTCTAAAAAGGCTACTGTAACATTATGAGTTTGGTGAGTCATTAGAATATTTTTTCGAGATTGTCTAGTTTATGGTTCTCAAAATTAGGCTATCCAAAGAGGATTACTTACTGAACATGCTTTAACTTTAAAGACAGCAGTAGAAATTGCAGTGTCCATCGAACTGGCCGCTAAAGGGACTTCACAATTTAGTGCAGGAATGAAGATCCACAAGTTGGGAACTGTCCATAAGAAGTCAAAACAGCAACAAGCGTGTCACAGATGTGTTTTTTTTAGCAAAAATAGGTCCAATTTCTTACACTGTTCAAACAAAAGGAGAATTAGTTTGGCGAAGCCTTGCTGGCCAATTGTCATCTTGAAATTATTTCTCAGAATCATCTCCAGAAGCATCAACTTCTTTATTCTTTATTCCCTGTAGCATTTGTGAATGCTACTACGGAAGACATGGTTGAATCTGAGGTGCTTGATGATTGTGTTTTTGCTAGTGTACCACGTGAGAATTAGTTCCAAGGGAAGAAGTGTCTACTGTCATTCCAAATCATACTTTAGGATCCAGGACAGCCACATTCCAGACTGTCATATACAACTGAAAAGGAAGAGATGCTGTGCATCTTTCTTGCTGAGTGTATATAATGAATAATGGTGCATCGTACTGTGTTTTGAGTATCATTGATCCTATGTATAACTTCGTAGCAATTTGTTGTCATGACCACAGAAGTAAAGGGGGAGGGATGTTATATATTTAAGTGGTTGCCTGATTGCTTTAAGAACAGGTCACATTACTTGATCATGGGGTGTTTCACAGGGTTCTGCGTTTTCTGTTCCATGCTTAGAGTAGCTCTTTCAATAAACCTATTGTGTATTACTTTGAATCTATGTGTGCAACCCACATCTTTTTCTTTTTGTGTAAAACCCACAACTTCTAATATAGGACATTACAGTAAGTCAAACACTGACAAAATCTCAATTAATAAATTGTCAAGTAGTAAATGGGTGTGGAGATGTTACACTACCAAGTGTAAATTTCAATTTCTAAAATTGTGATATTTTTGTAACATTCGTATTGATTGTGGCATAATGTCATTCCATTATTTACTCTAATGTCAGTTGTTGCTAAGTTACCTGTATCAGTTATTGATGCCAGAGTGACATTTGGATAGACGGGAGCTAAACAGAGAACCAGTGTGGATTGTAAAGGATAAATCATGCCTAACAAAGCTAGTTGGATTTTGTGAGTTAATAACCAATGTCAGGGGTACAGGAATGCCAATGAATAATGTTACTTATATGGAATTCTAGAAGGCGTTCAATAGGTTTTACATTGGGGTGTTAACAAAAACGAGTACATGAAGTTGGAGGCAAACTATTGGTTTGGATCAGTAATTGGTTAGGACGCAAGTGACAAGAGTGTTGGGAAAATGGACACGTACATAAGTTAGCAGAATGTGACTAACGATTTCCCCTTGGAATTTGTACTGGAGCCTTAGCTTTTCCTCTATATTTATAAATGACATGGAGGAAGAAATACTGGGCCATCATGTGTCTAAATTTACTGACTACACTTCAGTTCAGTTGGGCAGTAAATATAGAGTTGGGAGCAGCATGTTGCAAAAAGACATTGGTAAATTAAATAAGTGGGTAAAACTGTGGCAGATGGAATTCAATGTAGGAAAGTAAAAGGCTATCCACTTGGAAACTAAAAGTATTTTCTAAGCAGTGAGAAGCTATCCACTGTGACTGAATAGAGAGATTTAGGGGCCCAAGTAGAGAAATAACTAAAAGTTAATGCACAGATTACACAAAAGCATTGACTTTTATCTCAAACAAATTGGGATACAATTATGTTAGAGCTGTATTGAGCTCCAATCAAACCTCATTCGGAGTATTCCATTCAGGAAAAACATATGTAATGGCCTTGGAGTGGGCGAATCACAGATTCCCCAGAATGATACTGGGGCTAAAAGGGTCAAATGATGTGCTCACCCTGTATTCCCTTGAAATGTAGATAAAATAAGAGGTGATGGAATCAATAGGGGAAAACCTTTTGCTTGGGGAATCCAGAACAAGGGGGCCTAAACTTAAAATTATAGTTAGGCCTTTCAGTGGTGATGTCTGAAAGCATTTCTTCAAATAAAGGATGGTAGAAATCTAGAATTCTCTTGCGTCACAATACTGTTGATGCTGGGATTTCAAAACTGAGACTGGTAGACCATCATTGCTTAAAAAATATTTTTAGGTTCCAAGTGGATAACCTGTTACTTTCCCACATTGCATTCCACAGTTTTACCCACTTATTTAATTTACTAATGTCCTTTTGCAATTTTCTGCTCCCATCTCTATTATTTACTGCCCATCTAAACTTACTCTAAACCATCTAAACTTGTAGATCTTTAAGCAAGGGTGTTAAAGGTTACAGAGTCAAAATGAGTTTAGATAGAGATCAGCTATGATCTAGTTGAAGGACAGAACAGCTTCAAGGGGCTGAATGCATCACCTTCAATAGCCACGCCAATGCAGAAGCAGCCTCAATTTATCGTGTCTTGGATATGCAGCCCCATTCCTTAGGTCAAAATCCTCAGCCTTCCATATGCAGCAGCATTGTGGGAGCACCTTTTGTTTTTGTTTATTCATGGGTCGTGGGCATCGCTGGCTGGCCAGCATTTGTTGTGATGTGGAGATGCCGGCGTTGGACTGGGGTAAACACAGTAAGAAGTTTAACAACACCAGGTTAAAGTCCAACAGGTTTATTTGGTAGCAAAAGCCACACAAGCTTTCGGAGCTCTAAGCCCCTTCTTCAGGTGAGTGGGAATTCCCACTCACCTGAAGAAGGGGCTTAGAGCTCCGAAAGCTTGTGTGGCTTTTGCTCCCCAAATAAACCTGTTGGACTTTAACCTGGTGTTGTTAAACTTCTTACAGCATTTGTTGCCCATCCCTAGTTTCCTGAGAGCAGTTGAGAGTCAACCATATTACTGTGGTTCCGGAGTCACATGTAGGCCAGACCAGGTAAGGACAGCAGATTTCCTTCCCTAAAGGACATTAGTGAACCAGATGGGTTTTTCTGACAAACAATGGTTTCATGGTCATCAGTAGATTCTTAATTCCAGATATTTTTTATTGAATTCAAATTCCCCATCTGCCATGGCGGGATTTGAACCCGGGTCCCCAGAACATTCGCTGAGTTTCTGGATTAATAGTCTAGCAATAATACTACTAGGCCATCACCTCCCCTTCACATGAACTGCAGTGGTTTAGAGAGGCCCTACCCACTATCTGGAGGGGAACTAGAGATGGCCAATAAATTTTGTCCTTGCCACTGACACCTATATGATGCATTTTTAAAAGTCTTCGCAGTCTCTCTCATGTGGTTAAATCAAACAATATAGATAAGTCACATTGGACAGGCCAAAATATCTCAGTTCTAATGCTTCACTGGAAAATCGCATAACTCTTGAAGATGCTGATCTCTACGGAGGGTCAATTAATTGGTTTTGTACTGTTCAGTCTGGTGAAGCTTTATTGCAGTGTGTTGACGAAACTGGCGACAGCGGCATTATCTCAGTCAGCATCAGCAGACTTTAATAATCACTGCAGCGTGACGCTTTGATCAACAGCCATCCCCATAAATCTGGGAGGGAGACTTGTTTTTCTTCAGGTTGTCAGCCACAAATGCTTTCAACATTTTTCAGCGCATTCTTAAACCAGTGAACCAGAAACTCTAACACTCTTTGGCCGTTTGGAAGTCAGCATAACTGCAGAGTCAAAAGGTAACTTTCAAAAACTTTCAGTGCTGAACAAGGTCTATCTGAGAATAAGTGAGAACATTCAAGGGATGAAATGTTCTTTAAAACAGAAGGTGTGCACAAGATAGTAAATATTGTGCCACACTTTGCTCTAGCGGAACATTTAATGGCATCTGACGTTAGTTAGACTTGTCCTTGCATCTGAGTTTGTGAAATTTTGCATGGCTAGTTGGTGCAAGTATGAGCTGGCAATGTCACAGCAAGAGGAAACCAGCCCTCTGGAGCCTAAGTGAACAAAGCAAGTACAATGGATCTCCTTATCTGCAGGGCACACATACAAATGTGCTGCTGACACAAAGATAGGCAGCATTTTTAAAAAAAAGTTTATTTATTAATTTCACAAGTAGACTTACATTAACACCGCAGTGAAGTTACCATATCATTGGCCATGCTAAGTTGACCCTAGTGTCAGGGGTTTAGCAGGGTAAATATGTGGGGTTATGGGAATAGGGCCTGGGTGGGATTGTGGTCAGTGCAGACTCGATGGGCCGAATGGCCTCCTCCTGCACTGTAGGGATTCTATGAGTCTACTGTGAAAATCCCCTAGACGCCACTCCGGCACCTGTTTGGGTACACTGAGGGAGAATTTAGCATGGCTAATGCACCTAACCAACACATCTTTCGGACTGTGGGAGGAAACCGGACCACTTGGAGGAAACCCACGCATCATGGGAAGAACGTGCAGATTCCGCACAGTGACCCAAGCCGGGAATCGAACCCGGGTCCTTGGTGCTGTGAGGCAGCAGTGCTAACCATTGTGCCACCGTGCCGTCCCAAAGCATAACTTTACAAGGAGATATTGAAAAATTAAGTGAGTGGGAAAAACTGTACCATATAGATTTAAATGTAGGCAAATCTGATATAATTTACTTTGGATCTAAAGAGAATGGAACAAAGTAATTCCTAAGAGGTGAAAAGATAGGGAAAAATAATGAAGGTCCAAGGAGACCTGAGGGTTCAGGATCATTGAATTTTCACAAAGGTGTGCAGAACAAAGAACAATACAGCACAGGAACAGGCCCTTCGGCCCTCCAAGCCCGCGCCACTTCCTGGTCCAAACTAGACCATTCTTTTGTATCCCACCATTCCCACTCCATTCATGTGGCTATCTAGATAAGTCTTAAACATTCCCAGTGTGTCCGCCTCCACCACCTTGCCCGGCAGCGCATTCCAGGCCCCCACCACCCTCTGTGTAAAATACATCCTTCTGATATCCGTGTTAAACCTCTGCCCCCCCCCGCCACCTCACCTTGAACCTATGACCCCTCGTGAACGTCCCAACCCACCTGGGAAAGATCTTCCCACCGTTCACCCTATCTATACCTTTCATAATTTTATACACCTCTATTAGGTCACCCCTCATCCTCCATCTTTCCAGTGAGAACAACCCCAGTTTACCCAATCTCTCCTCATAACTAAGCCCTTCCATACCAGGCAACATCCTCGTAAACCTCCTCTGTACTCTCTCTAAAGCCTCCATGTCCTTCCGGTAGTGTGGCGACCAGAACTGGGCGCAGTATTCCAAATGCAGCCGAACCAACGTTCTATACAACCGCAACATCAGACCCCAACTTTTATACTCTATGCCCCGTCCTATAAAGGCAAGCATGCCACATGCCTTATTCACTATCTTCTCCACCTGTGACGTCACCTTTAAGGATCTGTGGACTTGCACACCCAGGTCCCTCTGCGTATCTACACCCTTTATGGTTCTGCCATTTGTCGTATAGCTCCCCCGTCCGTTAGTTCTACCAAAATGCATCACTTCGCATTTATCTGGATTGAACTCCATCTGTCATTTCTTTGCCCAAATTTCCAGCCTATCTATATCCTTCTGTAGCCTGACAATGTTCCTCACTATCTGCAAGTCCAGCCATTTTCGTGTCGTCCGCAAACTTACTGATCACCCCAGTTACACCTTCTTCCAGATCATTTATATAAATCACAAACAGCAGAGGTCCCAATACAGAGCCCCTGCGGAACACCACTAGTCACAGGCCTCCAGCCGGAAAAAGACCCTTCCACTACCACCTCTGTCTTCTGTGACCAAGCCAGTTCTCCACCCATCTAGCCACCTCCCCCTTTATCCCATGAGATCCAACCTTTTTCACCAGCCTACCATGAGGGACTTTGTCAAACGCTTTACTAAAATCCATATAGACGACATCCACGGCCCTTCCCTCGTCAACCATTCTGGTCACTTCAAAAAACTCCACCAGGTTAGTGAGGCATGACCTCCCTCTCACAAAACCATGCTGACTATCGTTAATGAGTTTATTCCTTTCTAAATGTGCATACATCCTATCTCTAAGAATCCTCTCCAACAACTTTCCTACCACGGACGTCAAGCTCACCGGCCTTTAATTACCCGGGTTATCCTTCCTACCCTTCTTAAATAACGGGACCACATTAGCTATCCTCCAATCCTCTGGGACCTCACCTGTGTCCAGTGACGAGACAAAGATTTGCATCCGAGGCCCAGCGATTTCATCTCTCGTCTCCCTGAGCAGCCTTGGATAGATTCCATCAGGCCCTGGGGATTTGTCAGTCTTTATATTCCCTAAAAAACCTAACACTTCGTCCCTTGTAATGGAGATTTTCTCTAACGGGTCAACACTCCCCTCCGAGACACTCCCAGTCAACACATCCCTCTCCTTTGTGAATATCGACGCAAAGTATTCATTTAGGATCTCCCCTACTTCTTTGGGCTCTAAGCATAATTCCCCACTTTTGTCCCTGAGAGGTCCGACCTTTTCCCTGACAACTCTTTTGTTCCTAACGTATGAATAAAATGCCTTGGGATTCTCCTTAATCCTGTCTGCCAAGGACATTTTGTGACCCCTTTTTGCCCTTCTAATTCCTCGTTTGAGTTCTTTCCTACTTTCTTTGTATTCCTCCAGAGCTCCCTCCGTTTTTAGCTGCCTGGACCTAACGTACGCCTCTCTTTTTTCTTTTTGACCAATCCCTCAATTTCCCTGGTTATCCACGGTTCTCGAATCCTATCCTTTTTTGCAGGCACATGCCTATCCTGCAGCCCTAACAACTGTTCCTTAAAAGACTCCCACATGCCAGATGTGGATTTACCCTCAAACAGCCTCTCCCAATCAACAGCTGCCAATTTCTGCCTAATCCCACTAAAATTAGTCTTGCCCCAATCCAACACCTTACCCTTGGGACACCACTCATCCTTTTCCATCACTATCCTAAAGCTAACAGAATTGTGGTCACTATTTGCCACATGTTCCCCTACCAAAACTTTGAAGACCTGACCGGGCTCATTCCCCAGTACTAGGTCCAGTATAGCCCCCTCTCTAGTCGGGCTATCTACATATTGTTCCAAAGAACCTTCCTGTACGCATTTTACAAATTCCTCTCCATTCAGACTCCCAGCCCTATGCGATTTCCAGTCTATACCAGGGAAATTGAAGTCTCCCACTACAACAACCCTATTTTTCCTGCACCTATCCATTATCTCCTGGCATATCCATTCTTCCACTTCCCTTGGGCTGTTGGGGAGCCTGTAGTATACCCCCAACATAGTGACTGCGCCCTTCCTGTTTCTGAGCTCCACCCACAGCGACTCGTTACACGACCCCTCTGAATTGTCCTCCCTCTGCACCGCTGTAATATGCTCTCTAACTAATACTGCTACTCCCCCACCTCTTTTGGCCCCTCCTCTGTCTCGCCTACAACACTTGTACCCCGGAATATTCAGTTGCCAGTCCTGTTCCTCTTTCAACCAAGTCTCTGTCACCGCAACCACATCCAAATTCCTCGTAAGCATTATGGCCCTAAGTTCATCTGTCTTACCTGCTACACTCCTTGCATTGAAGTAGACGCGCTCCAGGCCCAGTGAGGTCATCGTCCCCCAGAGTACTCCTCTTCTTTGCCAGACTTGTCCTGGCCCCAAGCACGTCCCCAGCCTCTACACTTGTAGACATAATGTTTTGATCCCCACCCCCCTGCCATATTAGTTTACCCCACCCGAACTGCACGAGCAGAACTCCCAGCCAGGATATTCGTGCCCTTCCAACTTAGTTGTGACCCATCCTTCTTGTACATGTGCCCTCCTCTCTTGAAAACTTCCCAGTGATCCAGGAATATGAAGCCCTCCCTCCTGGACCAGTCCTTTAGCCAAGCGTTCAATTGTACTATCTCCCTATTCCTAGCCTCACTGGCCCTAGGTATTGGGAGCAGCCCAGAGATTGCCACCCTGGAGGCCCTACTTTTTAGCCTATTTCCCAACTCCCTGAATTGCTCTCGTAGGATCCCCCTGCTCTTCCTATCTACGTCATTTGCACCAATGTGTACAATGACATCCGTTTCTTTATTCTCCCCTTTTAATATGCCTCCTATCCGCTCGGAGACATCCAGTACCCCAGCACCAGGTAGGCAGACTACCATCTTGGAGTCCCGTTCGCACCCACAGAATCGCCTGTCCGTGCCTCTAACCGACGCGTCCCCCACCACTATTGCTCTCCTAATCCCTCTCTTTCCTTTCCGGGCCACAGAGCCTGACTGTGTGCCAGTGACCTGGTCACTGTGGCTTACCCCTGGAGAGTCATCCTCCTCCACACTATCCAAAACAATATACTTGTTTTGGAGGGGGACAACCACAGGTGACCCCACCACTAATTGCTCACTCCCCTCCCCTCTCACACCTGTCTCCTCCAAGGAACGATCCTTGAAAGTACTTCAAGGCTCTTTCTTTCCTGATACCTGGTCATGAATTGGGAATGCTAACGTTATAACTCTCGTAGCAGAGGGAGGGAGCATCACTGCTTGCCTTCAGCATCATCCTTTTATATGTGTTAATTCCTCCCATTCCTGCAAGGTAAAGGAGTTGTGGGTGGGTTTGGGAGGGGAATCAATTGGGGTTGGGGTGGGGTGGCAATTGAGTGGGAGCCAACCATTATGATGTAGAATGGTGGAGCGGGCTCGAAGGGTTGAATTGCCTGCCCTTGCTCCTCATTTCTATGTTGGTCCCTCCTGTTTCTCGCCTACACGCTGCCCTAGCCTCAAGACATCTTCCAAAAACACATTAGCTTTCACACATACACTCAATTATACCTCTCTGCCATCTCTCTTAACCACTAAATTGTCTCAAAATTGTCAGATTGCTTTCCCAACATTCAACACTAGATGAGCAAAAATTCCCATCAATTCAATATTGGGAAGACTCCTGTTGTTAGAGTCAATATAAACTGCACAGTGAGTTCTTTTGGAGACCTTTGCAAGAAAGTACTTCAAGGCTCTTTCTTTCCCGTCACTTGACCATGATTTGAGAATGCTAATGTTATAACTCTTGTCGCAGAGGGAGTATCACTGATTCTCTTCAGCATCATTCTTTATACATGCTAATTCCTCCCATTCCTGCAATGGAAAGGAGCTGTGGGTGGATTTAGGAGGGGGATCGATCGGGGTTGGTTGGAGGGGAGGGTGGGGGGTGGGGGTAAGGCAATTGGTTGGGAGCCACCGATGATCATCGACTGGAAGAAGCACCTTTGTGCCTCCCAGTTCCACATTAAGGATCACTATTAGGTGGCAAATAGCAACAACTGGGAGCACATCACAGGAAACACAATTATGGAGTAGAAATTGGACCACATTCTACCCATTATCTGGGTGGAAAATGGGCGGGAAAATTGATAAAATAGGGCAAAAGTACCAATTACAAATGGCTATGTGTTGCACTCCAGAATATACTTGAAATATGCTCGCCCCTATATGTGATTTTCCTTTTTGGGCACATTGGTGGCCACCTAAAACAGGCTTTAAGTCCCTGCTGCATGCTAATATGGGGCCTAATGTAGGTTCAGGAACTTGCTTCCTGAAAATGAGCATCTGCTCCGCTCAGGTTTTGCTGCCGTGGACACTGGTTCACAAGTGACCATTTTGGCCTTTAAACTTCCACCTGGAGCAGGATTGTTCCTCCTCCCTCTGCAGCACGGCTGAGGGCGACTGTTAGCCATGATCCTCCCTTTCCATTCTCCTTCCCCCTATGTGGGAGGTACCTAAAAATTGATTCAAACGCTGTCTCTGCAACAATGCAGATGCTGGCAACGTGCCCCAATTATCATGAGGAATCCCACGAGCCAAGCTTCCGGCCTCCTGGTTTGGATATTGCACGACTGAAGAGGGGCCATTTCCCTACCCCACTGGGTATACAATCGTGGCCCTACAATCGTAGACTAGTGTGTCCTCCGTGAGCACTGTCCGTTGCTGGAAGGCCAGGAATGTGGAATCAACCCTTGTATTTCATCTTGTATTCTTTGTTTAAAACAACATATTGGCCCTGAAATTATTCCATGTGACAATAGCACACAAGCACATAATACAACAGTCTGAAATTCCTTGCTCCATCATTGGAATTAACTCATTCAAATGGTATGTGTCCACTAGAACAGCAGAAATTTCAGATAATTGTGTTAAGTATTTGTGTTATCCTACAACATGATTCAGAGACATTTGTTCTGTTACTTAGCTGTTCTTGTCTTTCTTCCTATAGCTAAGATATTGCTGTAGAATATGTGTAAGAACACAATTCGGAGACTCCATTATCCGCTAAGTTTTGCCTCCATGATGACGTACAATGGAACCTCCATTATCTACTTTGTTAGTTTCCCCTTGCTTTTTCTATGACCGTCACCTCTCACAAGGCCACCATTGACGAGGAGATTCAACACCAGGTCAGGTGTGCCAGCTCAGCCTTCTACAAACATGGACCTCCCCAAGTCTTAGTGCACAGAGAAGTTGTGGTCACCATATTCCTATACTGAAATCTAGACTGTACCAGCGACATTTAAAAGTACTAAAGACATTCCATCATTGATACCTCCACCAGATTTAATGAGGGGACTATTGAACAAACCCTAGTGTCCTTCTTGAAGCCAGCTCCACAAGTATTCCGGCAAAATTCCTGCAGAATCAACTTCAGTGGTCTGGGCACTGTGTCCACGTGGCCATAAGGCATCTTCCCCGTCAGGTCCTGTTTTCTCGAATCTCAATATTCCAGAGAGGACAAAACAAAACGCTTGAAAGACGTTCCAAAGCTCTCCTTGAAGTGCAGCAGCATTGATGTTAATGATTGGGGAGGAGCTTGTTATAAATCATTCAGAATGGTGACAACATGCCCTTCAAGCTAGATCACGCTTTCAGACAATGATGAGACAGAGCAGCGGCTGAGAAGGAAAGAAACCAAAGCAAAGCTCGCATTCCTGATCCCACTACCTCATGGGACATCCTGCCCATCTGCCCAAAGATCTGCGGTCCAGAATCGACCTGTTTGGACACATGGCATAAATGCATGACCTTGAGTAGGCATCATTCTCAAATTGAGGGATAGCTGATGAGGAGTTTTACTCATTCTAAGAGGAACAATTTCTGTTCCCTGACACTTACTTGACAAGAAAAACTTTACCTGGTGCAGTGGTTTCTATTTTAACCTATTTACCAGATTAACCAGTGTTTTGGAGCAAATTCTAACATTTAGCTTTGGTATTTTGACTATACTGATGAAATATATGAACTAGATCCCTGTGTTTGCATTGGCGTTCTTACCAAGTAAGCAAATTGTAAACCACACATTTGCTACAAGGCATTGAGGATAAGGAAACTGGGCTTGTTGATTTTTAAGGACAGGGACAGATCAAGTTCATATCGGCTTCCTTCGAAGGTGCTGAAATTCTGTTTTGTCCCTGGGTGGAAAAGTAGCAGGTTACTGGTCAGTAGAGTGGACAATGGGGACAAGGTCAGTCTAATGTGGTAAGGCCTGCCTTGGAAGGCGATGGCCTAGTGGTATTATCGCCAGATTATTAATCCAGAAACTCAGCTAATGTTATGGGGACCTGGGTTCGAATCCTGCCACGGCTGATGGTGGAATTTGAATTCAATAAAAAAAATCTGGAATTATGAATCGATTGATAACCATTGTCGATTGTCAGAAAAACCCATCTGGTTCACTAATGTTCTTTTAGGGAAGGAAATCTGTCATTCTTACCTGGTCTGGCCGAAATGTGACTCCAGAGCCACAGCAATGTGGTTGACTCTCAACTGCCCTCTGAAATGGCCTAGTAAGCCATTCAGTTCAAGGGAACTAGGGATGGGCAATAAATGTTGGCCAGCCAGCGACGCCCATGTCCCACAAATGAATAAAAGTTGTCGGGAGGATGAGAGTTGATGCGAATCCATGCTGAAGAAAGGCATCCAAACTGTCAGCAGTGAGAAGTTATCGATAACCTTAAACGGAAGCACACTGGCTCCATTACGAACTAAAGATAGGCTTGGAGATATTCCTGGAAGTTTCAACACAAGACCCCCTTCCTCCAAACACTGCCCAATCAAACAACAATTTTCTAATTCTACGAATTTATATAACTCTTGATGGTCATTCCTGGAAAATGAAAAAGCCTCAGTGATTTTCTGCTTGCCAACAGTCCTGGAGATTAATCTGTAATTCATGACAATCTTGGAATGTCTGCAATCCTAACAGAAGAATGAAAGAAAGATAAAAGATACCTTTTCCTTAGCCCTACTAGGACCTCTCTGTTGTCCTCAGAACAGTGTAGCATTGCTCTGATTTTCAGGACTCCTGTTAGGGTGGATGCAACTGTTGTATCCCCTCAGGCACGGGCTTCTGCCTTGAGTATTCAGATCACCATGCATAAGATCTATATCCCAGCTCACGGATATTGTAAAAGCTAGCAGAGTTGGTTCATAGAATCCTGTAATGTTGAAGGAGGCCATTCGGCCCATTGAGTCTGCACCGACAACAATCCCACCCAGACTTGATCCCTATAAACCCACATAACCCCCCCGACACTAAGGGGCAATCCCACCCAGAACTGTTCCTCATAACCCCAGGTATTTAGTCCGCTAATCCCCCTAACCTACACATCTTGGGACACTAAGGGGCAATTTAGCGTGGCCAATCCACCTAACTTGCATATCTTTGGAGTGTGGGAGGAAACCGGAGTACCCGGAGGAAACCCATGCAGACATGGGGAGAATGTGCAAACTCCCCACAGTCACCCGAGGCCGGAATTGAACCCAGGTCCCTAGCATTGTGGGGCAGCAGTGCTAACCACTGGGCCACTGTGCCGCCCGTTGATATGAATCTCAGGTCATATAGCAAAAGCAACTTTAATTAGGTTTTTCAGGTTCTACATTGATTCCACCCATTGTCCAACAGCAAATGTACGCCAGGATCCTCCTTGGGGAAAAGCTCCAGTGATGTGGGATTTCTGCTCGCCCTTCTGAATTCTACCCTGACCCTTCCTCGACCCCTACTGAGTTAGGACTTGTTCGGCATGCATTATCATTAGGCATTGCAGTAGAAATCCTGCCACCAAGAGAAGTGAAGAGGAGAATCTCAACAGTGTTGGAGCTGGGACACTACCACAGTGCCAGAGAATCGGTGCAGTATCGCAGATCCGAAGGAGTGTGCCAAAGCTAGGAATCATCTCACTGAAGGCCTCGGCCAAATATGTTGCCCTTGACAGAAAAGTGTTGGGAGTACAGACTGGATGAAAGGGAAGCTGATACAAAGGCCCCTTTCCTCCATCGAATCAGCAGGGTGGACCTCAAGGATGTTGCCACTGATCCCTGGAATGCACTTTCCACATGGTGGCCCCAGGAAGCAGTGTTACCGCAGACTGGAAGGAAAATTGTCCGCGACCCTTGGCCCTTCTGATTTAAATGTCAGCCCCTCCCACACCAGACGGCAAATTATATACATTGAATGGGTCAGTAAGTGGGGTGGTTATTGGTTTGGGTGGGGGTGGGCAGGGGATGGCAGATAGGGAAAGAAAATCCAGGGCAATTCCAGGAAAAGTATGGGATGGAAATACAAATAGGATTGTAACGTGGGCACATTTAACTTCACTTTTCCACTACTCAATTCCAGGTTGGATCCTAGAGACAAATTCCAATCATTGGAAGCTATCTTGATGTTCAGGCTGCTGACTGGCGAGGCTATTGGTCCACCATCCATTTCTACAAAGAGGCCCCCATGGCTCTGAGGCACTGACCTCATTTACATGCATCAGATGAGGCAAAGGAAAATGTCCTAAGCTATTTCCAGAATGATAGGTCTGGAGTGGGGTGGGTGGAAAGGGGAGTGGTTGGGGGCAACATTGGCCAAGATTATTTCTGTGCAACCCAGAGATCCAATCCAATCCAATCCCTTTGAGGCCCACAAAAGTAGTTCTAGATTTGTGTTTGCTAGATCTCTACCCTTCCATTAACTTGGAATTTTGCAAAGTCTGCACTGCGTCCTGAGCTGACAACTGTGTTCCAACTTGCATCCTAAGACCCTGATTTCCATATTAAACATGACCTGCTGCCTGAAATAGGGGGATCTTTAGGACAGTCAAAGGTAAGTTCCTATTCAAATGGTACTGGCCCCATCACTGGCATTAACGCAGTGGTCAGGCTACAGACCCCCTTTGAGGCTGTTGCCATCAGATTAAAGCCACGTGAAAATGCCTGAAAATTAATTCCAGATGACGAGAATAGAATCCCTACAATGCAGAAGGAGGCCATTCAGCCCATTAAGTCTGCACCGATTCTCCAACAGAGCATCCCACTCAGGCCCTTTTCCCGTAATCCCATACATTTACCATGGCTAATTTTCCCTAACCTACATATCTTGGGACACTAATGGGCAATTTAGAATGGCCAATCCACCTAACCTGCATGTCTTCAGGCTGTGGGAGGAAACCGAGCACCCAGAGGAAACACACGCAGACACTGGGAGAACATGCAAAATCTACACAGACAGTGACCCGAGGCTGGAATTGAACCTGGGTCCCTGGCGCTGTGAGGCAGCAGTGCTAAGCACTGTGCCACTGGGTTGACTCTAATATAACCATTCAGATTCATTTCCCCTTCCCTAACTGTATTCCATTTTGCAATGGCCAACTGTAAACTGAACTTGTGTATATATAGCTTTTTACATCTCAAAGAGCTTTACAGCCAACTTTGGCTTCATACAATCACACAAAATCTAAATATATTTCATGGTGTGAAATTGGAGACAGTGATATATTTAACCATAAAATTTAAAGATTTTCATACAGAAAAGACAGGAGCTCCAATTAAATCTCTAAACGGTGGACAGGACCTAATGCCTAACTCTGTTTTAAGGAATGGAGTCTATCTCACGGGTTAGACCCCCTCGTTTCAGTTTATTGCTTCATATTCATGTTGGATCCATTTTCTTCTGTTCCCAACTTCTCTTAGAAATCAAACCTACCTCTTTACATCTCCCAGAAATAATCTAATTGAAGCCAACATTCCCTCACCTCCTCCTCCCCAACCAAAATATCAAAGTCAACAAATGAGTACACAAATTCAAACTCATCCTTGTGCAATATTAAGATAGGATTACAAACAGGAAGAGACCATTCAGCCCTTCAATCCTATTCTGCCACCACTCATTGACATCATGGTTTTAAAAAAGTAAAATTTAACGTTTATTTATTAGTCACAAGTAAGGCTTACATTAACACTGCAATGAAGTTACTGTGAAATTCCCCTGGTCGCCACACTCCATCGCCTGTTTGGGTCAATGCACCTAACCAGCACGTCTTTCGGACTGTGGGAGGAAACCAGAGCACCCGGAGGAAACCCACGCAGACAAGGAGAGAAAATGCAAACTCCACACAGACAGTGACCCAAGCCGGGAATTGAACCTGGGTTCCTAGCGCTGGGAGGCAGCGGTGCTGACCACTGTGCCACCGTAGATTTTGATCTATATTTTAACGCCATCGATCACCTTGGTTCCATAGCCCTAATTACCTTCACCTAACAAAAAAAAATCTATCTACGGTTTAAAATTTTCTATTGTTCTTGCCACAGTAGCAGTGATGGGCAACCTAGGCTAGTGAGTGGGCTATGTGAGTGACCTTCCTTCATCTCAGTGGCTGCAAGATTGGGTATGTTCACTATGACCCTTCAATAAGATTGAATGCATTTAATACATACCAAATATTTCATAACAAGCTATAAAAAATGTTTAATCATTCATATATTAATAGAGCTGTCATCAACTTCAAATGGTAAAAACTAAAGAATTTTTCTGCTTGATTGGATGCAGAGGGAACGCATGGTTCTCACATTCTGTGCTCTATGCAATCTCATACATGCACTTCGCTTCACATGCCCTTGCTTTCTGTGCATATCCCTTCAGTTATACTGGATACAAGCCAGCAGAATGTAACAACTCTGCACGTGGGCAACAGTCAACAAATCATCTCATGGGCCACACTCAGAACCCTGATGGGCCGAATGTGGTCCCCTGGATCGGAGGTGGTCCACCTCTGCTCAACAGCATTTGGGGCGGAGAGTTCCAGACAACTAACAGGCAGAGGAGGCTCCACAAATATCCCCATCCTCAATAATGAGGGAGCCCAGCACATCAGTGCAGAAGATAAGGCTGAAGCATTTGCAGCTATCTTCAGCCAGAAGTGCCAAGTGGATGATGTATCTCGACCTCCTCCAGAGGTCCCTGGCATCACCGATGCCAGTCTTCAGTCAATTCAATTCACTCTACATGAAATCAAGAAACAGCTGAAGGCACTGGATACTGCAAAGGCTATGGGCCCTAACAATATTCTGGCAATAGTACTGAAGATTTGTGCTCCAGAACTATCCGCAGCCCTAGCGAAGCTGTTCCTGTATAGCTACAACACTGGCACCTACCCAACAGTGTGGAAAATTTCCCATGTAAGTCCTGTCCACAAAAAGCTGGACAAATCCAACCCTGCCAATTACTGCTCCTCCGTCGATTCTCCATCATTAGTTGAATTATGGAAAGTGTCATTGACAGTGTTATCAAGTGGGACTTACTCAGCAATCACCTGCTTCCTGACGCCCAGTTTGGGTTCCGCCAGGATCACTCATTGTGACCTCATTACAGCTTTGATTCAAACATGGACAATAGAGCTGAACTCCAAAGGAGGTGGCTATGCTTGATGTCAAGGTGGCATTTGACCAAGTGAGGCATCACAGAGCAGAAAACCTGAGGTCAATGAGAAAACTCCCCACTTATTGGAATCATATCTTACACAAAAGAAGATGGTTATGATGGTTGGAAGTCAATCGTCGCTGTTTCGGGACACTGCAGCGGGGGTTCCTCAGGGTAGTGTCCTAGGCCCAACGATCTTCGGTTGTTTCATCAATGACCTTCCTTCCATCATAAGGTCTGAAGTGGGAATGTTCGTTGATGATTGTGTTCAGCACCATTCGCAACTCCGCAGATACTGAAGCAGTCTGTGTCCATTTACTACAAGGTCTGGATGATCTTCAGATTTGGGCTGATAAATGGCAAGTAATATTTGTGGTCCCAGGCAATGAACGTCTCCAGCAAGAGAGAATCCAACCATGTCCCCTTGATATTCGATGGCATTATTATCAGTGAATCCCACACTGTCAACATCCTGGGGGTTACCATTGACCAGAAACTGAACTGGACTAGCCATATAAATACCGTGACTATAAGAGCAGATCAGAGGCTGGGAATTCTGCAGAGAGAACTCAATTCCTGACTTCCTAAGACCTGTCCACCATTTACAAACATATGTAAGGAGTGTGAAGGAATTCTCTCCACTTGCCTGGATAAAGGCAATTCCAACAACACTCAGGTCAAAGCAACCTGTTTGACACTCCATCCACCACAATAAACATTCACTCCCTCCACTACCAATGCATAGTTGCAGCAATGTGTAGCATCTACAAGATGCACTGCAGGAACCCACTAAGGCTCCTTAGGCAGCACCTTCCAAACCCAAGACCTTTGCCATTATGAAGGACAGGGACAGCATATGCATGTGAACGGCAGCACCTGCAAGTTCCCATTCAAACAGCACACCATCCTGACTTGGAAATACATTGTCATCCCTTCACTGTCACTGGGCCAAAATCCTGGATCTCCCTCTCAAACAGCACTGTGGATGTACCTACTTTACATGGACTTCAACGGTCCAAGAAGGCAGCTCACCTTCACCTTCTCAAAGGAAATTAAGGATAGCCAGCAATGTCCAAATTGAATGAATAAAAAAAGATATTCACCTCACTGAAGAATTGTTTTCTGACATCATTCTGGAACAGCCGAATTAGACCCCATAGCAGGGGTCTAACATGCCAGACCTGCGGAGTTTTTCTAGCATTTTCTGTTTTTGTTTCAAATTCCAGCAACTGCAGTATTTCGCTTCTATTTTTAAAATAATGCCCCACCCCAGCCTATCATGGAAGCAGTTTTTTTACTATTCAAAATAGGAAATAGTTTTTTTACTTATAAATGTTTTTATCATTTTAAACATCTTAAGCAGATCAGCCCTTAATCTTTTATATTGAAGGGAATGCAAACCTAGTCTCGGCAACCTGTCCTCATAATTAACCCTTTAGATCCAGTATCATTCTGGTGAATCTGCACCACGATGGAAATATATCGGCGTTCCTTCACAGTTGTCGGGTCAAAATCCTTGAATTCCTTCCCTAAGGCTTTGTGGGTCAACCCATAGCATGTGGGCTGCAGCGATTCAAGAAGACAGCTCACCACCACCTTCTCAAGGGCAACTAGGGATGGGCAATAAATGCTGGCCAGCCAGCGACGCCATGTCCCACGAATTAATAAAACAAATCCCCCTCCCCTTGCCCCCAAGGCCCATTCATCATTCCTGGGGTGCAGTGCCCAGAATTGAATGCAGTCCTCCAGTTGACCAGAGTGTGACCAGAGCCCTCTTATACTGTTGGAACATAACCTCCATCTTTTGACTTCCTGTCATTTTAAGATAAAGGGTAAATGTTGTTACAAATTAACTTTAATACTAGGATTAAGCAGTTAATAAAATTGCTAAATAAGTTCTCATCGGCGGGACCTTCTGGTCCCGCCTGGTGGCAGGGGGTGGATAGAACAGAAAACCCCATTGGCAGCGGCAGGACCAGAAGACCCTGCCTCTGGCCAATGGCATCTTTTTAAGTTTTTAAGAGTTGTCCAATGCAATAAACATGACTACAGAGACACTATTTTAGTACTAATTTTAGAAACAAATGCCCTGCACACAACAAAGATTAAAGTACTCCATTTCTTTACTTAAACACCTACCATTATTCAGTACAAAACACAGCGATTTTTCTATTTCTCCAAAGCTTAGGATGATTTTAGCTGACTAACCACATCTACTTCAGCTTCTCGTTTTGTCCAGCGGTTGTGAGGAATACTCTAACTCCACCAGTGGTTGCTGAGAATGCTGATTCACACAGTGAGACACACCAGACTCGTCCCCATCCACCAATCTCCATGGTTGGATGCCACCTGACTTTTGCTAAGAAATGCCCTGTTGGAGCTCATTATTCATTCTTCTGCTGGCCTGGAAAGGTTGCTGTGGTCAAACTGGCCACAGCGACCGCTCCCCATTTCAAACAATGATACTCGTGATTCCACAATGCAAAGTTCTGGCATTTTCACCCATGTTGCATGTTATTCTAGCAAATGACCCATTGGCAGTAAACAGGGAAGTAAAGCACACACACTGACCAAAAACCACTCGCACTCTCAGATTGTCATCTTCCCTCAAACCAACAACTGCTAACAGCTTAAAGTACACATGAATATGCAAATAGCCACATAGAATCCCTAGAATGCAGAAGGAGGCCATTTGAACCATCGAGCCTGCACCGACAATAATCCAACCCTATCACTATAACCATATGTATTTACCCTGCTAATCCCCCTGACACTAAGGGGCAATTTAGAACAAAGAAAATTATAGCACAGGAACAGGCCCTTCGGCCCTCCAAGCCTGCCCCAACTATGCTGCCCGACTGAACTAAAACCCCCTACCCTTCAAAGAACAAAGAAAATTATTTAGCATAGCCAATTAACCTAATCTGCTCATCTTTGGAGTGTAGGAGGAAACCAGAGTACCCAAAGGAAACCCATGCAGACATGGGGAGAACGTGCAGACTCCACACAGACAGTGACCCGAAACCGGAATTGAACCCAGGCCCCAGTGAGGCAGCACTGCTAACCACGGTGCCACAATGCTGCCCCCATGTGGCTAGTGGCAAACATATTGGACAACATTGATCTTGTGTGTCTGTTAAATATGGATAAACCCTCATGTCATATTTTTAGATAAAACAATCTATAAATTGTGAAATCAAAATAGCATTAGTTTGAAGTAAATGCCTGAAGAGCTGGTTTGATAAATGATCAAGCTTTCTAAATAAATTGTCGGTCTGGAGTTCACATTTCTGTTTAAACTGTATGTAACGTGGGACTTGCAATCAGAAGTGGGCAGCGCTGCTAACTTTAATTGACACTGAGGCTAAGTTTGAAGTCCCTACTATCACCCTGACTGACATCAGCAGACGGCACAGATCAGAGATTCAACTTGGGGCCTCTGTGATTCAATTGAATCATTGGGGTATTGTAGTAATTTCTGTCTTTGGAATGCTATCAGGTGTGAACTGGATGTATTGTCAGATTCGCAGCTTAATTAAGCAGCAAACAAATAATTTAAAACTACACAGTATGGAAATTAAACACAACTTCACCATTCTAAGTCTAGCTGCTTTATCATGTAACATCACACTATGAAATAATTATGTACCATTGGGGATATGTTTTCAAAGTTCATTATTGTATTTTCCATCACTATGATCTTAATAGGGTCACAGATTTCTGCAGCAATGGTTTGCCTCTTTAGATGGTCACTAATTGTTCTTTTAATTTAAATTATGCTATGGCTGCAGGGTACCCACCAAGATCCACGTTCTACATTGAGGTTTCGAAAGGTCTAATGTCAGCTGACCTTTACCCTCCGTGCCCCTGGCTTAGGAAAGATAAATAAGACTGGATCTCACCAGATAAGACCACAGCAAAACTTATTTGGTGCATTTGCGGCTATCGGGTAATTTCAGAATCAGGGTGACTTGTGATTTTTCTCAACTGTTGAATGTCACCAATTTGTAGGCCCGCACAAGGAGAATGGGCACTGGGGTGACATTGCCAGCTGGGGTCCAGTGGTACCACCTTGGCCGCTGAGGCAGAAGCTTGTGGATTGAGGTCTTGCTCCGGAGACTTGAGAACAACATCTCGACCAGTAGTTCCCAACATTTTGTGTGTCATGGCAGACCTCAAAATAACTGAGGCGCAACTCCAATTTTCTTCAACTGAACTACCCTCTAACAAAAGCCTTCCATCTCGAAAACCTCCTAAAAACAAGCCATGCTGCCATCTAATATAGTTTCCATTAATTTAAGCAGTTTACAGTGAATGCCCTATCACCAGTGTCAAATACAATACTTTTTATGAAAAATGTATACAATTTAAAAGCGCTTTCCATCAAAGTTTTCAGTTGTTCCCACAAAATAGTAAACAAGCTCAATGTCGAAGGGCGTGATTTTACATAATTCACCATTTTTGCTGTTTGGTTTAATAATTCAGTAAAATCAGGTGGTCGAGGCAACAACGGTTTCACAGTGCAGGATACGGTGGCTGACTTGCATATCCGGATTCTGTTCTTTTACCTTACTTATGAATCCTTTGACTTTACCCACTATGGAAGATGATCCATCCAGTTAAGATTGTTTTCCTCCAGATAAGCAGTTGTGATACAAAAGATGTCCTCTCCAGTCACGTGACTGGACAGTTCTTTGCAAAAGAAGAAATTTTCTTTGGTGGAATCCCTGTCAACGTACCTGCCATTGAAGTACCTGTTCAATATCAACTGACGTTTTGTCAATACGTTGTTCGATTGTATTATCAGAAAGAAGAACTGGGTCAATTTCTTTGCCACATCCAGAATTTAAGGATTCTTGGTCTTATGATCAGTGTTGATATTGATAGGGCGGCACGGTAGCACAGTGGTTAGCACCGTTGCCTCACAGCGCCAGGGACCTGGGTTCGATTCCTGGGTTGGGTCACTGTCTGTATGGAGTTTGTACTTTCTCCCCGTGTCTGTGTGGGTTTCCTCCGGATGCTCCGGTTTCCTCCCACAGTCCAAAGAGGTGCGGGTTAGATGGATTGGCCATGCTAAATTGCCCCTTAGTGTGAGGGAGATTAGCTAGGGCAAATGCATGGAGTTATGGGGATAGGGCCTGGGTGGGATTGTAGTCGGTGCAGACTCGATGGGCCGAATGGAAAGCGGCCAAAGCATCTCCTGCTCACCCACTTGCTAAAATAAAGATAAAGTAATTGGCCAGGTGCCAGGTTTGCATGTATAAAGAATGACTACGCTACTTTCTAGTGGGTGTTTTCACCATTCTGCAGAGCAGATTAAAATGAATGGTTGTAAGAAGGGATTGAATCAGCGGTTACATCCCCTGGGTCATTTTAATTGTCTCCCCAGCTGCCAGACCAAATTATTTCACAGTTAATATCGCGTCTTCCTTTAAAGACTCTCCAGCCCATTTGGCATCAACCTTAAATGTCTTTTGACTTCCTGCCATTCACGTTCGGTTGTTTTTTCTTCCTGTATCTGCTTCTTTCCTTGTCTTATCCATCCCTTTTTCAAATTCCTTTCATGTTATTGTGTTTCATTGTGCCAAATGTTTCCTATTTCATATGAGGTTGGAGTCAATAGTGCACCCCTACAGTTTCTTTGTAATGATCTCGCTAAGGCCAGTGTTCCAATTCCAACACCATTTATTTACAACACGCAGAAGGTACTGCTTCTGCGGCCACAGTGTACAGGTCAAGCTCTTCGACTGCTGGCCTGAGTGGAGTCAGCTGGTTTTAAACCCTCTCCCAGTGCTCCTTCCCTTTTGGGTGACCATCCACATGCTTAATAGGGGAGCTCATATTTTACAAGGCCCACAGAGAGATCTATTGACAATCTCCGTGGTGATCCATAGTCATTAACAAGACTTTATTTCTACTTTACAGTCGGGGGGATTTTCATAATGTATGTACGTGGAAGGGTGGGATGGTTAGCAAGGACCAGAAATGTTAAATGTACATTTCTGAATCGAGTGTCAGCTGTGGCTCAGTTGTACCAGTCTTGACTCTGAGTCACAAAGTCCTAGATTCAATCCCAATAGAGGATTTGAATACAAAAGTCTATGCTGATGCCTTAGTGCAGTTTTGAGGAAGAGTGCCATTGTTGGAGGTGCTGTCTTTCAGATCAGATGAGGTCCCATTTGATTGCTTGGATGGATATTAAAGATCCCATTATTCTGAAGAGGAGCAAGGGAATTATCCCCAGTGTTCTTGCCAATATTTCTTCCTCAATCAACATCGCAAAAAGCAGATCATTATCATTTGTTGTTTATGGGAGTGGTGACTACACTTCAAAAAATACTTACTTGACTGCAAAGTGCTTTGAGACATCTGGTAGTTGTGAATATTGTATATAAATTCAACTCTCTCTTTCTGATAGATCAGCGCTGCTGGTGTCTAGCTTGCCACGAGTAGCAGGTTTGGCCAGAGGCAACCTGTAAAAACTTTGGTCCAAAACAATTTCATTATCACTATATGTAAGACTATACATCATTTATGCTCCAAGTTATCTCAGCAACCGCTCTTGGCAGGTTGGCTGGAACTCACTGTAGACAACCCGTTTCAGCATTTTAAACTCTGGTCAATACGTTATATTAACTGGAAAGGTGGGTAGCATATTTAAATTCTTCACCTCCAAAGCATGTTAGACCCTGAAGTTTTAATGGGAATTCTCCTGATCTCCTCCTGTAACCTTCCAGAGATCATTACATAAATGGCTACTTTCAATCATTTTTGCCGGAACTTGGGAAGACCTGGAAAACTCCTGCAGAATTCCAAGGTCACTAAGTTTTGGATTCAGCTGCCTGGGAAATGTTCATTTTATTTTATTTATTAGTGTTACAAGTAGGCTTACATTAACACTGCAGTTGTGTTACTGTGAAAATCCCCTCGTCGCCACACACTCCGGCGCCTGTTCAAGGACACTGAGGAATGCACTTAACCAGCACGTCTTTCAGACTGTGGGAGGAAACCCACGCAGACGCAGGAAGAACGTGTAGACTCTGCACAGCCAGTGACCCAAGCCAGGAATCAAACCCGCATCCCTGGCACTGTAAGACAGCAGTGCTAACCACCGTGCCACCCCCTATTGAAGTGTGTAGTATAACTGAGTTCAAGAAACAATTAAGTGTATTTTCGAACAGCAAAGGAATTGAGGAATATGTTTGGAAGCTGGTAGGTGGAGTTAATCTATAATGGGACAAATATATTGGTTAGCCTAGTTGGTCACCCTAGTTGTTTACTGTTCCAAAAAAGGCTTTTTTTGTTTTGCACAGTATTATATAGTGTCTTCTCCAGATTTTTAATGTTAATTCCAATGCAAATTCACAGTCCCAACATTAACCCATGTTTATTAAAATGTATCAGTATCACTAAGAAGTTCAACAAGCAAGCCTTTTTTTCATTGATATATGAGTTTCCAAACTCCGGTAAGTCTTGAAATCCTCCCGCCCCAGCCTAGTTATTCTTGCAATAAGGACAGACAAAACCTTGCAATGATTGTTTTGATCATCTAGGCGACAGCTTAACTGGAATGAATGCTACGAAACTGAGAATTGCTTTCTGCGCTTGCCTCTACTTATCTTTCAGGCCTTCCAACAGTAGGTGGTACTGCTGCTGCTCCAAGCTGTGTTTCCCAGCCCTGTTTGCCTGAGTGATGCAGCAGGTACATTTTTCCTTTAGATTTATTAACCTTCCATTTTCTATCAAGTTTTAATTTAATTTAATGCATCAATTGTCTTTTCTAATATTTTTCTTGTTGTTTCATTTAGCTCATTTCTTTTACTCATGCTTTCAGCCAACTTCATAGACTTACCCCTGTCCTCCCATTTGTCGAGCCTCTGGACTCAGGCTGTCGGACCTTCTCCCACTTCCACCCCCACACCTTCACCCACCCCACAATGAGACTTGGCGCCAAATTTGGGACATTTATCTATCCTCATAGAATCCCTACAGTGCAGAAGGAGGCCATTTGGTCCATCAAGTCTGTAAGAACATAAGAACATAAACAATAGGAGCAGGAGTAGGCCATCTAGCCCCTCGAGCCTGCCCCGCCATTCAATAATATCATGGCTGATCTGAAGTGGATCAGTTCCACTTACCCGCCTGATCCCTGTAACCCCTAGTTCCCTTACCGATCAGGAATCCATCTATCCGTGATTTAAACATATTCAACGAGGTAGCCTCCACCACTTCAGTGGGCAGAGAATTCCAGAGATTCACCACCCTCTGAGAGAAGAAGTTCCTCCTCAACTCTGTCCTAAACTGACCCCCCTTTATTTTGAGGCTGTGCCCTCTAGTTCTAGCTTCCTTTCTAAGTGGAAAGAATCTCTCCACCTCTACCCTATCCAGCCCCTTCATTATCTTATAGGTCTCTATAAGATCCCCCCTCAGCCTTCTAAATTCCAACGAGTACAAACCCAATCTGCTCAGTCTCTCCTCATAATCAATACCCCCTCATCTCTGGTATCAACCTGGTGAACCTTCTCTGCACTCCCTCCAAGGCCAATATATCCTTCCGCAAATAAGGGGACCAATACTGCACACAGTATTCCAGCTGCGGCCTCACCAATGCCCTCTACAGATGCAGCACTGTACTGGTGTACTGGTGATGTACTGGTTCTCTGACAGAGTAACTTACCCAGGCCCTCTTTTCCCCCCTGTACCCATAACCCCATGTATTTACCCTGCTAATCCCCCTAACCTACACATCCATCTAACCTAGACATCTTAGGACACTAAAGGGGCATTTTAGCACAGCCAATCCCCCTATCCTGTTCCTAACAGCCCAGGTATATCGATCAATGGACTCATGACTCATGCCATTCCTTCCTGGTTTGTAATCTACCTAACCTCCTTGTCCGTTCTCCAGGTCCATATCTCCATTCTAACTGCTCCGTTGACAATTTCCTGGCTCTGGGAAACAATTTTTAGTGTTTATATCATTATGAAAGGAACGTAGCATGGTGTTCTTTCTAGAATGCTTTTTGAATTTTAAAAAGACAAATTGCTGAATTTTCACTTCTGGGAAACCAGCAAAGCTTATAATGAGATGGAGGATAGGACTTTCTAAAATGCACTGTTGAGCGCGATTGGGATGGGTTATAAAGGAATAGGGGGCTGATGGTGAGGGACAGTTTGGGGGTGTTGTAGACTGAAGGGTTTGCTGGGATATATGTAGGAACTGATCAGTTAAAAGAATAAAGACTTGGGTGGGGTGGTGCCATAAGAATGGAACCTTGCTAATGGGGAGATGATGACAAGAAAGGAATAAAGATTGGCGGATAAAGTTGGTGGGAGGTGAGAAGAAAACCGTGAGCACAGGGTATGGAGAGGAAGGAGGAGTGCAGAGAATGGGGTTGAGTAAGAGGGAATAGATAGTGGGGTGGTAGGTGATGCAAGATAAGTGACAGAATGTAATATTAGGTGACAAAACATGTAAGAGTTTATAATGATGCAGGGTGTGAGAAGGTGGTGCAAAAAGAGAGGGTGTTGGGGGAAGGGGCTGGAAGAAACAAGAGAGTTAAAGGGATAGAGGGATTTTGCCATGAAAAATACTGAAACTAGATCCTGGCTCATCCATTTACATTTTTTATTATTTGAATAATATTCCGTATTCCTGTTTGGTGAAAATCATTTGTAGTGTCCCTGAATCTTTAATTATGGAGTCTTCATCCCTGCCCAAGAGCGTGAAGTTGGAAAATTACCCCTATCAAAAACTTCCTGGAAGGAATCCAATGGTGGTTCAGTAGCTGAAATGGCCGATGAATAACTGAGACAAAGAGACCAGGCTTGGCTTCTGCCCAGCAATTCCTGGTGTGTGCTGAATTAACTGATCTTAGCTGGACCTGCATTGGAGACACAACCACTGAACCCAGCGTCCTTTAGCTGGCGAAGGGCAAAAATAAAAGAATGAGCCAGGGCTCTTGATGGAATGTGTGTGGGGCTGGGTGCCAATTCAAAGCTGCTGGTAGCTGGATACCGTGGGGCCACAATTCTGTTGATTTTCTCTGAATTACAGAAGGGCTGTTGGCAAAGTTGGGAGTGGAGTGGACAGGGGCAATACTAAAACACAGCAAAGGGGAATACAATGTACATTGGGAGCATCAGGAATGAATGGGATAGCGGGTGGGGTTGGGGCATTTAGGCTTGTGGGTGCAAGTGACCCTCATTCTGACTACACCAAGTGGGGGATTTTGGGGTGGGGTTAATGACTGTTCTTTGTTTCATTACAGAGTGTGATGATATCTGAGGGAGGAGAGAGGTTGCCAGCTGCCAATCAAAGGAGCAGTTAGATATGCATGTCAAGGGAGGGGGAATAAAAAGAGAGAGCAGTTGTCAGTCAAAGGAACATTTGGATATAGGTGTGTGTGGAGGGGGGTTGGATATAGGTGTCGGGGAACAGGGAAATAAAAAGGGAGAGCTGTTAGTCAAGGGAACGCTGGATATGGGGAAGGGGAAGTGGCTGAAGCTGCCAGTTACAGCAGCAATTGCAGTGTGTGAAGGGGGTTTGGATATAGGTGTTAGGGGAAAGGGGAAGTCTTTCTCCTTCTGAGTACATGTACCAACCGACTTAAGAACAGCTTCTTCCCTGCTGCCATCAGACTTTTGAATGGGCCTACCTCACATCTTTCTCTGCACCCTAGCTATGACTGTAACACTACATTCTGCACTCTCCTTTCCTTCTCTATGAACGGTATGCTTTGCATGTACAGTGTGCAAGAAACAATACTTTTCTTTGAATACTAATACATGTGACAATAATAAATCCAATCAAAAAAAGTGGCTGAAGCTGTCAGTGACAGCAGCAGTTGGATATGGGTGTGTGTGGCCGGGGCTTGGATATGGGATATGGGTATCAGGAGAGAGGGGGTGGATAAAAAGGGAGTGCAGCTGCCAGTCAAGGGAACAGTTGGATATGGGTGTCAGGGGAAGAGGGAAGTGGCTGAAGCTGTCAGTTACAGCAGCAGCTGGATATGGGGGTGTGTGGTGGGGGATTGGATATGGATGTTAGGGGAGATAAAAAGGTGGATAAAAAAGGGAGAGCAGCTGCCAGTCAAGGGAACAGTTGGATATGGGTGTTGGGTAGAGGGGGAAGTGGTTGAAGCTGTCAGTTACAGCAGCATATGGATGTGTGGGGGTGGGGTGGATGTGGGTGTGGAGGTTGGATATGGGTGTCAGGGGGAGAGGGGGTGGATAAAAAGGGAGTGCAGCTGTCCGTCCAGGGAACATTTGGATATGGGTGCCAAGGGGAGGTGGGGGGGGGGGGAATGGACTGAAGCTGTCAGTCACAGCAGCAGCTGGGGATGATGTCAGCGTCTGAACGCTGATTCCGGTTCAGGCAGCAGGCAGTGTGGGGAGGCAGAGTTTAGAGGCAGTCCCCCGGCCTGAGAGCAGCTCTCGTCTCCGGGGCACCGAGAAGAGGCAGCATGATGGACAGTGACGATGATAATGTGGAGGAGACAGTGGAAGGTGAGTAGTGGGAATGTGTGCGGGTTTGTCCCACACAGCCCCCTAACCTCCCCCCTGAAAGAAGCCGAGCAGGAGGGAGGGACAGTGCGGTGCAAGAGATACCCGGCCCCCCAAATCACGCCTTTTAAAAGCGACTCTTTTATTTTATGGTAATCGAACAAAGCATCGCAAACGTGCGCTGGCGAGAGAAAACCATTCGCAACGACCCATAACCAGCGCGATTTTACTTTCCCTAAATAAAATAAATGTTCCAAAAAAAAAGTTTATCTTGGGGCAGATCTTGCAGGATTTTTTTTTGCAATCGACTAAAGGTGCCAACAATAAGAACCAACAAAAATCTTAAATTCTTCCCGAAAAGAAACGTCATAATTTCCTGGAATTAAATGGATATTTCATTTTATTTAAAGAAAAAGTAACTGGTTTAAAAAATGAATGTGTTGGGCTACTTTAACAGTTATGTAATCTGGATTATTGTGATGCAGGCGTTTCGAGTCAGCCGTGCAGAGTGAAAACACCAGTGTTCTGGTGCGGGGAAACTACAGGGTGATAATTTGCTGCGAACCAAAATTCACCGTCAGGGAAAGAGATCTGGGAAACCTTTTATTCCCTAGACTCGCTCCACAATGTAATCTTTGCCTCTGTTCCCCAGGGGGTTGGGGTGGGGGGTAATTGCCACTATTGTTACCAATTTGATCATGCGATTCTCTGCCTCCATCAGTATTTCAGGCCAATTGATAAGATCAAAGTTTCCCCATTTTAATTTTAAATGTTACCAGCAACCGAGAGAGCAAAAAGGGGGGGGGGGGGGGGGAAACAAATCTCTCTTCCCCCACCCCCCCCCCCTTGTCATTGCGTGTTGATTTCACTCGTGACAAATAACCCGGAAAGAAAAGTCACCACCTCCAAACTGGATCTCACCTGGATAAGAAAACCATTCTTGAGCCTTTCTCCCGAACAAGTGAACAGGATCTTGGTGGTATTTATAGTCAGTAGCAGATACTTAGTGCTTTAATGTTGCAGTAACGTGCAATCTTTTTGGGGGGGGGGGGGGTTAAAATTATGCATTTTATTTTTTGTGTGTTTGTCCGAGGTTCAGTAAGTTTAAAATGTTCCTATTGTAGGTCCCTTGGATGAAGATAACCAGCCACATGGGTTCTGTAAAGTTACCTATGCCTCTAGTGACAGATTTGAAGGGCATTTTGTACATGGTGAGAAGAATGGTCGCGGGAAGTTCTATTTTTTTGATGGCAGGTAAAAAAAAATCACAAGTCCATCAATTTGAAACTTATTACTTGTTGTTTTAGATATATTTGATCCATCGGAGAGGTTTTTCTCCTAACTTAATTTAGCAGGATTTTTGTTTGTTGTCTGTGGTTTGGATTGTGTACATTTGCGTGGGGGATGGTCACCTTCTGTTCAGCCACTTGCTGTTGGACTTGGTGCCAGCAAAATTTTGCATTTATAGTCTGTGAATGCAGGAGGTTCACATTCTGTAATGGATGTTTTATTTAAATTGACTGTTATAGACATTTGATAGTGTGTGCTTGCTGTAGTGTAACCTCAACAAATTTCTGCTTTGCAAAATTGAAAATAATGTATTTTATGTTTTGACACACCTCTATGATGACAGTTAATGATCCTTCTCCAGGTACCATGCCCTAAGAGGGTGTTGGCAACCATGGACTTAGCATTGAGCTAGTCCATGATTGTGCTTGGCAAAGTACTGCAGTGATTTGCCATTGCCTCCTGCAGTGTGAAACTTTTCTCTTCTTCCAACACACCTGCCATCAGGTGTATTGGAAGGATTTACAGGCTGATGATCAACCTGTTTGGCCATGTTATGAATTCACCTTCCTTGGCTCAGTCCTGAAGTGGGACTTGAACCCAGAGCCTCTGGCCTAGAGGTAGGGACACTACCCACAGTGCCATAAGACCTCCCAGTTCAAAAGAGTTGAGTTCTAAATCTTTTCAGCTGCCGAGGGAGGTCTCTTCTTTCCCATTTTCTCTTTATTCAATGGTGTCGGTCTTCATGAAAGGAAGGATGGACATTTCCAAGAATGGTGTGAGTGCTGCCTTGCTGAGCAGAAGCTTTGTTTGTATCACGAAGAGCGCATTGAGGTCCTTGTCTCCTAATGTGTGCACAGCAGAATCGTGTAGTAATCTTGGGTGTATTAAGACAAAATGCATTGCATGCAAGAGAAGAGAATGACCTCAGTAATTATTTATGGAGTTGTGAGGTAGGGAGGAAGACAAGTCTTTAAAGCTGAGTACATGGAAGAAAAATGTTGTATGATCCAAGTGACCAAAATACTATATTGCATTATTACATTTTAATAAATCTTTTGGTTTGAGGACAAAATGGTGGGCTAATGAAATCACATTTAATATGTTTATATCTGTACTTATTTTCTGCAAGCAAAACTTAACTTGCTATGATTTTTATTTTTCACATTATAAATTCCTAAATCACCATTTATAATTGGATATACCTAGGTTGTATTATCTTGTTACTACATTGTAATAGGTTTGGCCACCGCATGCCTACAAATCACTCCAAGGCCAGAATTTTACCGCACTGCCCGCCATGGGCATCGGAGCGGGCGAAGGTGGACAATGGGAAGGTCCATTGATCTCGGGTGGGATTTTATGATTTCAGGATGAGCGAGGCCATAAAATCCCGCCCCAAATATTTTCTGGAGTTTCTCCATCTGAAATTTTTTACTCTCGGCAATTCAAAGTTTAAATCCCCAAGTTGAGGATTTTTATAAAAAATAAAAATTCCAAGAAATGTTAAATTTAAAAGCCTCAGTCTTTCCCGAAAGCTCTGAGTTTTTAACTCTTTTTCAGTTTAGTTGTGCAGTTTGAGCCTGTGCCGTGTACCTAATTTCCCACAAGTGCCATAAGACCTCCCAGTTCAAAAGAGTTGAGTTCTAAATCTTTTCAGCTGCCGAGGGAGGTCTCTCCATCAACCACACTGATGGAGTATTTTTCTGCAGCTTCCAAAAATTTTTATTGAGGGAAATGCGTGTGTATTGATCAGAATTATAAATGAGATATAAAAAAATTATATTGTATGAGCTGCATGTCAGTTTGTGTTCCAAAAAACTCTTGCAGAAGTTGAACTTGAGTCTTTCTTCATTCAAAAAAGAATCTGAACACTAATGTCAATTAATTATCTCATCTATGCGATGGTTACAGTTTTTTTTTTAAAGTCAGTCTAGCCACTTGCATCTGAGACAGTTTCTAATACCAACAAGACAAATAGGGAGAAAAGCCTGCATGAGTTGAGAGAGTGAGACAGAGGAAGAATAAAATAATTAGAGAAAGGTGGGCAGTTTCCCTTTTCAGTTTTATTTTTAAATAAAATGAGAGCAAAACAAAACCTTTGGAAACTGGGAGGGAAGAAAGCATAGAATAGAATCCTACAGTGCAGAAGGAGGCCACTCGGCCCATCGAGTCTGCTCCAACCACAATCCCACCCAGGCCCTATCCCCATAATCCCATGCATTTACCCTAGCTAGTCGCCCTGATACTACGGGACAATTTAGCATGGCCAATCCACCTAATCTGCAAACCTTTGGAGTGTGGGAAGAAACCGGCGCACCTGGAGGAAACCCACGCAAACAAGGGGAGAACGTGCAAGCTCACACAAACAGTGACCCAAGCCGGGAATTGAATCTGGGTCCCTTGTGAGGCAGCAGTGTTAACCACTGTGCCACCTGGCAGGGGAAGCAGAAGAAGACGGAAACAGATTGAGCAAGGGGAGCCTCTTTGCACCTACTTCTGGGGGCAGGGCAGTAGAAGTAATGAACCTAATGCAATGGCAGTTTAAGTGAAAGAGGTGGAAAGCTGGCAAGGCCAAGAGGAACTAAAATTGAATGGGCTGGAAAATGAGCAGTTGATTCTATTCTATCCATTTCCCACCAGGAGGCTAGGTTAATAATATGTCCTGGTGTTCCAGTTGGAACTGTTGAAATTTGAGGCTGGAGATGAGGGTTGGCACCCTCTTGAACTGGCAAAGAAATGTGTGTCCATAATGAGTCTGGTAATTGGGGTCAATTGGTGGTTTTAGATTCACCATTTCTATGAAATTGGATTTTATTCCAAATGATAAAGTGTGGGATAATATTGATGATATCCAGATATTTCCATTGTTAGTCACTCAAAACTGGGACATAAATAAATGAGCTAGCTGACTTGCAATACTACTTACTAGGCAGAAAAGCACGTGCTGTTATCTCGTCTGTCCTGTTGATGGAATGGACAAAGATATTTTTGATACGATTCTCGGGTCTTTTATAATATGTGCAGGAATAAATTTACTAAACTGACATCTTCTTGACACTTTGAGCAATGATTATTCAACTTGGAGTGGCAGAAATAATTTTGAAATTAGGGGCATTACCGACTATGAAGGTCTTTGAACCAAAAGTTAAATCATGCAGCTGTTAGTTTTAAACAAAAATGTAGAACACTTGACACCCAGCAAGTCAGCAGCATAAGTTGAGAAAACAGCTCAGTTGACTTTTCGGGTGTAACCCACTGGTTAAATGAGAACAAAACAATGGTAAGGAGGAAAAATACATGTAAGAAAGACATAGAATGATTTACAGAGTGCTACAATAGGATCAGGAAATGGTTAAAATGTAGAAGCAATTATGTATAGGAGTCAAAAAAGAGATGAGATTAATCAAGGAAATAAGGCACATACATTCCTCACCTCAGAGTTTCTCAAAGTGATTTGAAGTGTGGTTCACTGCTGTAATGTAGGAAATACAGCAGTCAGTTTTCACAAAACAAGCTCCCACAAACAGCAATGAGGCAATGACAAAATAATCTTTTTTTTAGTTGATTTTATTTTTATTTCCATAAATATACTTTATTCACAAAATGTAAAAGTACATTACATTGACTATTCAAATTTGACGTTGCATAAAGTGTGGTGCAGATCAGTTTCTTTCACTATATACATGAGCTGCCTAATTACAGGTTATACTTATAATGTACATTTGCATTTCATGTCAAACCATTTTCTGGTAGTTACAGTTTGAAGCATCTCAGGAGGTGGGTGAGGGGAGGGGGCTGCTGCTTAGAAAGTGGCCTTTCACCATTGAGACTTTGTAGCAGCTGCACTGAGCTTTAGTGTGGCTCTCGGCACATAGTCCTAAGACCTTAAAATGGCCAGTCTACGACACGCTGTTTGTAGTGAGGTTATGTGTGTGTGTATAATATATTGGCCTGGAGACTGAGGAGAAAACCCTTGCTGTTGAAATAGTCATGGGATCTTTTCTGTTCACCTCACAGTGAAGACGGGGCATTAGTTTAATGTCTCATCTGAAAGGCAGTGCCTTTGACAATACAGTAATCCCTCGGTATTCGATTGGAATGTTAGCCTGGAGTTTGTGCCGAGGTCTCTGGAGTGGGATTGGAAGCTGCAATCTTCTGACTCCGAGAATGCTACCAACTCACCCATGGCTGATGTACAAGATATGAGTGCAAGAAGAGCTACACCGAGACAAGTAAATAGAACGGGAGGCATGCAAAACCAACAATTTAAATGCTGCAGTAGCCTGGGAATCAAGCAGAAGTAAATTAGGTTGACATTCAAGAGTCCAGACCACACCAAACTGTCGCTCTTTCTTCCCCCCCCCCCCCCCAGCACAGATTCACTCCTTTCCATTTCAAGAAATGCCAACACATGAAGATCTTTGTCATTTTGTACTAAGAGGCAGATTTCTGGACACAGCTCCATATCAATAAAGAGTTTAGTTAGTTTCTCAGGAGTGTAAAACTCTTTGAGCAGCTAGATACATTGCAAGGCCATGAAATGACCCAACATAAGTGGGAGACTTGATGCTTTACGCCACCTCACCGGTAAACTGCCCAATGAGCCAGCCATGTTGTTCTGTGTGAGTGAGGAGGACAGTGAAACGGCAGTTATAGGACTGACGACAATGGGCTCCTATGTTTGTAATGTGGCGAGGCAAACCCATTAGTGTGCGTGTTAAGATATAAGAGAGTTAGTTATATGGTCACTGCTGATAGGGATGGAGGAGGAAAGGTAATGAAACAACACTCTTGTAATTGTTTTAATACTGCAGTTGCAGCTACCTTGTGACGTTACAAGTCTGTCCAGTGTGATATTTTGTACCCTGCTGGCACTATGTAAATAAGATGATGTGGTGCCATTTAGTGTTTGGAACAGTGAAATAAACAGGACTGCAGTGCTTGTTTGTTTGTTCCAGTGAATTACATAAACTGATCATGAAGGTCAAATACTTAAAATGTTGAGACTGGCTTTTGTGATTAATACAATTAATTTATTCCAATTGTTGCTGTACACTGCTAACCCTTTGAGTATTGTGTTTTCCATGCTGTTAAATTTACTTTTATCCATCCAAAGTCAGAGTGACATTTCCAGTTGCCACTCAGTGATGGTTTCAGGGAAAATAAACAGTGGCATACGTCATACCTACCCCTCCCAAATAGGAACAAAATAATTCTTGTTATCCTCTCACTTTTTCAGGACAAGTATCTCATCAATAATATTACTGTGCAATTAGCCAATTTATTGTGAATATTTTTTCCCAGTTTGCAAAGTAAATATGTTAGGAGGACGAGGGCAGGGAGAGAGAAAAAAAGGGTGGCACAGGTGTTAGCACTGCTGCCTTTTGCCGCACTGCGTCAGGGACCCAGGTTCGATTCCAGTCTTGGGTGTCGGTGTGGAGTTTGCACGTTCTCCCCATGTTTGCGTGGGTTTCCTCCGGGTGCTCCGGTTTCCTCCCACAGTCCAAAGTTGTGCAGGTTGCGTGGATTGGCCATGATCAATGCGCAAGATGGTGATAGGGCCAATATGGAGGAGTGGGCCTAGGTAGAGTGCCCTTTCAGAGGATAGGTGTAGACTTAATGGGTCGAATGGCCTCCTTTTGCACTGTGAGGATTCTATGTGAAATAAAGAGTACCTTAATGCTTGTTGGAATCCTCAATATGGCACAAATGTTTGTCACAATGCCAAATAGACAGTATAATTGGGGTACAAAATGCTCTTCCCCTACACCCAGTTTATGGAAGTATAAATTGACTGCATCATTTTGTTTGTTACTGTCATTTTTAAAAAGATTTCCACAGTGGATTTTGGAGGCGAGTTCTGACCTGGTTCTCCCATTTTAAAATTTAAAACCAAAAATGTGATCAAAAAATATATATTTTTTAAAACTGTGAACCTCAAAGGTTCGGAAAGCACTGACTGCATGAGTGATGTGGTAACACCATGTTACTGGTTTTGGGGGTGTAAGGAGAGAGAAGTCAAATGGATGTCTTTGGCTGCCCAGATCCTACGGGTGTCATTGTCAATGACCAAGTTTAATTAGCAGGTGGTTGAATCCCAAAAGTAACTTAAAACAGAGTTAAAAGGCAATAGGAATGCCTGACTAATCAAAGTTTACCTACTCGCTGCTTGCCTGTATCATTATCGAGTGCAGCTAAACTCCTAAAGCTCAGGTCCCTGCTTTATTATTTGTGGTTCCTGATTCTCCTTCAGCTCTGGGGTCGTATTAGCTTTATTTTTTTCTGAGTGATCTTCAATGCTTGGCAATGGCCCACATTGTATGATCCATGAAAGAAAATGCAGTTGCTCCAGCAAGCCTCATCTCCACTGCTGGAAGATCAAGATGTTAATGTTCAGCTCTTATTAGCCAAGAAGTAAGTAGTATCATAGAATAGAACCCTACAGTGCAGAAGGAGGCCATTCAGCTCATCGAGTCTGCACCAACCACAATCCCACCCAGGCCCTATCCCCATAACCCCATGCATCTACCCTAGCTAGTCCCCTGACACTAGGGGCAATTTAGCATGGCCAATCCATCTAACCCGCACATCTTTGGACTGTGGAAGGAAACCGGAGCACCCAGAAGAAACCCACGCAGACACAGGAAGAACGTGCAAACTCCACACAGACAGTGACCCAAGCCGGGATCGAACCTGGGTCCCTGGCACTGTGAGGCAGCAGTGCTAACCATTGTGCCACCATGCCACCCTAGTACTTGTATAAAATGATAGTTCCCTTGCACCACCACCCCCCAGCCTCACTGCTCTAGGCAAGAGACCACAAGCCCGAAAGGGTTAAATTATGAGGATAGGTTATATAGTCTGGGCTTCCATTCCCTTTAATGTAGAATATTTAAGGATAGTGTAATTGAGCTATAGAAAATGATCGAGGAGGTAATTTTAGCTTCTCTGGCGTTTGGCCATTCACACCCTTTATTCTCTCTAGGGACTGACACTAACAGCCCTTTACCCTGGTTTCTGTGGCTATGACTCATCTTTCATTCCCTCACCCTGCAGTATAAATATCTCCCATTTTCCATCCCTTTTAGCTTTGACAAAGGGCCATCTGGACTCGAAACGTCAGCTCTTTTCTCTCTTTACAGATGCTGCCAGACCTGCTGAGATTTTCCAGCATTTTCTCTTTTGGTTTCAGATTCCAGCATCTGCAGTAATTTGCTTTTATTAAGGAGGAAATAGGCTTGGCAGAAAGAAAATATTTCTTAGTCCAGAATGAAGGTGCATAACCATTAAAAAAAAACGCTAAGTCATTCCAGGTTGATGTCCAGAAGAAATTTCCCGAATAGAGGGTGGGTGATGAAAACCTGGAGCTCTGTTGTCCAAAAAACTGTTGAGGCTAGATTTGGGAAAAAAATCAACTGAGATTGAATTTTGTTTTGTTAAAAAAGATTATTAAGGGTTAGAAACCAAACGGGTTTGATGAAGTTTAGGATTTGGATAACCTATGACCTAATTGAGTGGTGAATGAATCATAGAATCCCTACAGTGCAGAAGGAGGCCATTCGGCCCATCAAGTCTGCACCAACCACAATCCCACCCAGGCCCTATCCCCGTCACCCCACATATTTACCCCGCTAATCTCCCTAACCTATGCATCCCAGGACACTAAGGGCCAATTTAGCATGGCTAATTAACCTATCCCGCACATCTCTGGAGTGTGGGAGGAAACCGGAGTACCCGGAGGAAACCCACGCAGACACGAGGGAGAATGTGCAAACTCCACACAGACAGTGACCCAAACCGGGAATCGAACCCAGGTCCCTGGAACTGTGAGGCAGCAGTGCTGACCACTGTGCCACCTTGCCACCCCTTAGTTGAGCTTCCCCTACCCCTATATTCTTACAACCCATTTGTTATGTTTTACTCTCGTATGGGAAGCCGCAAGCTCTATTGAACCTGTAAGTGTTGATTGCTACAAGTAGGTGGCAGAGTTTGAGGGCAGCTTGTCACATTGCGTGCCATCCTGATGTTGAAGAGGTTGGTACCAAGCAGGTGGTTTTTTTAGTTCATGTTATACAAGTTTTAGCAAAGAAAATGTGACCATCATTGTTGGTACTCTTTCCCTATACTCATATCCTGGCTGAAAACTTCCTGGGTGACTTAATTTAAAACATTCTGCCCATCTGAGTTCTTTGCTCTCCAGTGCCACCTTATGGGGTGAAGATCTACACCATTTGGGATCCTGGTGCTTTGGCAGAGCATATTATTTGTCTAAAATTTAAAAACAGCAAATGCTGGAAATACTGAGCAAGTCTGACAGTGTCTGTGGAGAGCGGAGCAGTTTCTCTTTCCACAGTTGCTGTGTAGTTTGCTGAGTGCTTGCAGCAGTTTCTGTTTTCACTGTTGCAGACATTTCCTGACTCTTTATTCCTTCTCTTATCTCGTGAGTAAGTTTGACTAGAAGTCGGGTATAGTACCACAGAAGCCAGTGATCCTCCGGTCCTTTCTATGTGGGACATTATGTCATCAGTATTCTGCTATTTAACTGTGTAAGTTGTCACAGTTTAATCCCATCCTGTCTATGCCCAATATTCCCATGTGCATTTCCAACAGGGGTCACTGGACAGGAGAAAGGGCCTCAGCCAGTTTACCTCCACATAGTTTAAAACAGGGCATTCTTTGAATATATTAAAATGTGCAACGCGTGGGTTCTCCAAATCATTTGCGAATCAGCAAGTTCATATGATATAGGAGCAGAATTAGGCCATTCGGCCAACTGAGTCCGCTCCGTCATTCAATCATGGCTGATATAATCCTCATCTCCATTTTCCTGCTTTCTCCCCATAACCCTTCATAAGCAAAGATCTATTTGAATGGTCTGTTTCTCTACTGTAAAAATTGAGTAACTTTTACATTGGGTTAGGAGGGGAAAATCTGAGTTGCTTATGCTTTCCATCAGGGGGTCAATTAATAAGTGTATCAGATAAGAGGATACACCATGACAGTCTCTTTGCTGGAATAACCTGATATTCTAAGCTCAAACATGAGGCACTTTGGCAAGGTACTCACGTATCACTTGTGAAATTGTTCTTTTAGGAGGGGAGGGCAAAGGATGTGTGAAAATGTGGAATAGCTACTTCAAGTGTTTGTCTTGTTTCTAACCAGCTGTAGTACCATGCGTTATGGCACATAAAATTATCCTTGGAATCTACGCTTTCTAGAAAACAGAATACATATCCCTCTTTTTCAAAGGCGCAGCACGTTCTGCGACCTGGCAATTGCAAACAAATTTCCTGCATATTGTCAAACTGGATCTAGACTGTTAGTGTGACCATGGTCTGGAGTCAAAAAATGTTCCTGGGGTGATGGGGAAAAGCTAGTAACTTCAACCCCTCTAATTTCCACCTTGTTTTGCAGTAACTTTGCTGCACTCTTTTAACACAAATGAAGTGCAAAGGTCCATCTTGAGGGTTTTATTTTGCCCGTGGCACCAAATATAAGAACTGTCACTGGATGAAGAGATTTTATAATACTGATGGCAGTCAGACAGCACACTTCTACAGGCCAGTGATGTGTCTCATTTGTTTAACCTCACGAACGTTACCCAGCCATTGCAATAGGTCAGAGGTCTAGAAATACTTACAAATGACTCTTTTCATCCCATTGGAAAGCACCTCCCTCTCCTTTCCCTGTTGAGGCCCAGTCAAGAGCAGTATCTTCTTGTGTGATGAGTAGCATTTTGTTGCAACATGTTACGTCAGCTGCTTGGAGGAATAAGTCGCCCCATTTTGGATATGATCTTTGTCATCCGTAAGACTGACACAGAGCAAAACTGAATGAATGTAATGGATGTGCGCAATATTTATTTGCTGGTAAAATACCCACATCTAGTTCTCGGGTGGGGGGAAAAAATTGCATCTCTCCTGGTTTTGCAGATTTGCTGTATATTATGAACCATAACGTTGAAGAGTCCTGCCTCTGCTGTTCTAACTTACCTGAAAATAAATAGGCCAAATTAAGAAAATTGAAAGTGGCAAGGGAGGGTTGGAGGTCAGATAAAGCATTCTTTATCTCAAAATCAAATTAATTGCCCCAATCATTCCTGTATTCAGCAAATCTAATCCAGTGTGCAACTTAGAGTGAAACAACTGCTTAATTAGGATTCTAATTATTAATGAATTATTGTATGCGTGTGTGTGTGTGTGTGTGTGTGTGTGTGTGTGTGTGTATATACAGGCACCTCCCTCCTGATTTCTAAGTTAGAACTGAGATCATGTGAAATTGGTTGCATCTAGCTTTGTAAAATCAAGCGCAGCCAGCACGGAACATAATTCAGTCATTTTGAAAATCTACAGTCTAACAAAATTATTCATAACCCAAATGAATATTTGATGTGAATTTATCAATTGTTCTTGTAGTCAAAACCAGCAAAGGACTTAAAAAAATTAAGTAACATCATATATCCCTTTTTATCATTTAGCACACTGGAAGGGAACTGCATTGACGATGCTTTACAAGGACAAGCTGTTTACATCTATGAGGACGGGAGTACCCTCCATGGTACCTACATTGATGGAGAATTGAATGGCATAGCTGAGGAATATGATTCAGAGGGACAGTTGTCCTTCAGGGGTCAATACAGGGATAATGTTCGATGGGGTGTTTGCTGGATGTACTTTTCGGTAAGCTTCAGTTAAATGGTGAAAGGCATTAAAAATTGTGGCTAACTTGCACAGAGACCAGAGGGCTGCAGTTTTCCTTCCACAGCCCCTGTTAAATTATTTGACCTTATCCAAATCCGTAGTTGGTTGGCTTTAATTGGGCTCAACAAATATTGTTCAAATATAAAATGCACCTGGGCTTTCATGAACAAAGGGTCAAATTTGCCTGAACACCGTGTACAACATGCAGCTAGATTTTTGCAAAGCTGTGGTCAAAGTGAGCAGACCCCATCAAGCTGCAGGATTTGATTCCCAAATTAGAATTGAACCTCATAGAATCCCTACAGTACAGGAGGCGGCCATTTGGCCCATCAAGCCTGCACCGATGACAATCCCACCCAGGCCCCATCCCTTTAACTCCATGTATTTACCCTGCTAGTCTCCCTGACACTAAGGGGCAATATAGCATGGCCAATCCACGTAACCTGCACATCTTTGGACTGTGGGAGGAAACAGGAGCACCCAGAGGATGACACGGAGAGAATGTTCAAACTCCACACAGAGACAGTGACCCGAGGCTGGAATCGAACCCATGTCACTGGCGCTGTGAGGCAGCAGTGCTTGCCACCATGCCTCCTATTCATTTTGGCTAACATTAGAGTTTTTTTTAAAATGTAAAACACCGTGGCTTAACACAGTTTTTTGAGTCAAAACTGTCCTCACCTTTATATCTTTCACTTTCTCTTTGTTTGTTTTATTTATCCTCCTGTTTTAAAATAATTCCGAGCAGAGTGCGTCTGCCAAAATGGCCAATCCAGCTGTGTCTAGACTAGAAAGAATTGCCTCCTTAATAAAACTTTATGCTAAATTGAAATATGAATATGTAAAGCTGCAGCTGTTACATAAGGGACCCATTCACACCCAAGTGTATTGAGTGGCCAACCCCCCCACATTTATTGACTGATCAATTGAAAATAGCACGTGACACCATAATGTAGAATGCTTCATAAACAGGGGTTCCAAAACCATGGGTTACGGCCACCGGATGATCATTTTTGGCCACGAGCTCTGAGGCAGCCATGATGACTGTAAAACGCACACTCTGGTAAGGGTGCAAATTTCACCCCACCCCCACAGTTCATCCACAGGGCAACTTTTCAGTGCCCTGATTGGTGGTTCTTTCTTGTCCTGATTGGTCATTCGGTTCAACACTCTGACTGGCTGATCAGTGACTTCCATTGATCTGCTTGTAGTTCGAGGGGACACTTTGTGCACTGTGGCAAAATGTGTAGCTACTGAGGCATGCCAGAGCCTTCAAATCAGTTGTTGACAAAACCACATGCCCGCACGCAACCGTACCTTTCCTTTCAACGCTATCATAGAAATCATAGAAACCCTACAGTGCAGAAGGAGGCCATTCGGCCCATCGTGTCTGCACCGACCACAATCCCACCCAGGCCCTACCCCCACATATTTTACCCGCTAATCCCTCTAACCTACACATCCCAGGACTCTAAGGGGCAAGTTTTTAACCTGGCCAATCAACCTAACCCGCACATCTTTGGACTGTGGGAGGAAACCGGAGCACCCGGAGGAAACCCACGCAGACACGAGGAGAATGTGCAAACTCCACACAGACAGTGACCCGAGCCGGGAATCGAACCCGGGACCCTGGAGCTGTGAAGCAGCAGTGCTAACCACTGTGCTACCGTGCCGCCCTATCCAACACTTAAAACTTAAAGTTTATTTATTAGTGTCGCAAGTAGGCTTACATTAACACTGCAATGAAGTTACTGTGAAAATCCCTTAGTCACCACACTCCGGCACCTGCTCGGGTACACTGAGGGAGAAATTTGCATGGCCAATGCACCTAACCAGCACGTCTGTCGGACTGTGAGAGAAAACCGAAGCACCCGGAGGAAACCCACGCAAACACGGGGAGAACGTGCAGACTCCACTCAGACAGTGACCCAAGTTGGGAATCAAACCCAGGTCCCTGGTGCTGTGAGGCAGCAGTGTTAACCACTGTGCCACCCCCTTGCCCGTTCTCTCCCCGCACCCTCCATCTCTCTGGGGTCGGATCAATTTTCGAGCATTAAAATGGTGCCACAGTGGGAAAACATTTGGTAAGCACTGTTTGTAAGTTTAGAAATACTGACAGCAAAACAACCTGTATTGTTACACATGTATAATGTACCCTAACTTCTAGATAGATTTTTAGCAGAAAAAAATGTGCATTACATCAGAAAATGATGGCAGGTCAGGAGGAAGAAAAACTCACTCTTGGGATTACCACAACCTTCTGTCTCATACGAGAGTGCTACCAACAGAGCAACAGCTGACTGAAAGTTTTTGGAGAAAACTGGCAAACAAAGTTAATGATTTAAAAAAATATATATTTTGCTTTCGTGTTTTCATGGCCTTAACTCGGCCTTTTGGCTAAGGTCAAGCCCAAAATGGGGTGCAATGCTTCATTTTATCAGCTTGTCTGGGACTCTGAATGGGGAGGAATTTGTAAAATGCGTACAGGAAGGTTCTTTGGAACAATATGTAGATAGCCCAACTAGAGAGGGGGCTATACTGGACCTAGTACTGGAGAATGAGCCCGGTCAGGTCTTCAAAGTTTCAGTAGGGGAACATGTGGCAAATAGTGACCACAATTCTGTTAGCTTTAGGATAGCGATGGAAAGGATGAGTGGTGTCCCAAGGGTAAGGTGTTGGATTGGGGGAAGGCTAACTTTAGTGGGATTAGGCAGAAATTGGCAGCTGTTGATTGGGAGAGGCTGTTTAAGGGTAAATCCACATCTGGCATGTGGGAGTCTTTTAAGGAACAGTTGTTAGGGCTACAGGACAGGCATGTGCCTGTAAAAAAGGATAGGAAGGGTAGGATTCGAGAACCGTGGATAACCAGGGAAATTGAGGGACTGGTCAAAAAGAAAAGAGAGGGGTACGTTAGGTCCAGGCAGCTAAAAACGGAGGGAGCTCTGGAGGAATACAAAGAAAGTAGGAAAGAACTCAAACAAGGAATTAGAAGGGCAAAAAGGGGACATGAAATGTCCTTGGCAGACAGGATTAAGGAAAATCCCATGGCATTTTATTCATATGTTAACAAAAGGGTTGTCAGGGAAAAAATCGGACCTCTCGGGGACAAAAGTGGGGAATTATGCTTAGAGCCCAAAGAAGTAGGGGAGATCCTAAATGAATACTTTGCGTCGGTATTCACAAAGGAGAGGGATGTGTTGACTGGGAGTATCTCGGAGGGCAATGTTGAACCGTTAGAGAAAATCTCCATTACAAGGGAGGAAGTGTTAGGTTTTTTAGAGAATATAAAGACTGACAAATCCCCAGGGCCTGATGGAATCTATCCGAGGCTGCTCAGGGAGACGAGAGATGAAATCGCTGGGCCTCTGACACAAATCTTTGTCTCGTCACTGGACATAGGTGAGGTCCCAGAGGATTGGAGGATAGCTAATGCGGTCCCGTTATTTAAGAAGGGTAGGAAGGATAACCCGGGTAATTATAGGCCGGTGAGCTTGACGTCCGTGGTAGGGAAGTTGTTGGAGAGGATTCTTAGAGATAGGATGTATGCGCATTTAGAAAGGAATAAACTCATTAACGATAGTCAGCATGGTTTTGTGAGAGGGAGGTCATGCCTCACTAACCTGGTGGAGTTTTTTGAAGAAGTAACTAGAATGGTTGACGAGGGAAGGGCCGTGGATGTCATCTGTATGGACTTTAGTAAAGCGTTTGACAAAGTCCCTCTTGGTAGGTTGGTGCAAAAGGTTGGATCTCATGGGATAAAGGGGGAGGTGGCTAGATGGGTGGAGAACTGGCTTGGTCACAGAAGACAGAGGGTGGTAGTGGAAGGATCTTTTTCCGGCTGGAGGCCTGTGACTAGTGGTGTTCACAGTAAGAAGTTTAACAACACCAGGTTAAAGTCCAACAGGTTTATTTGGTAGCAAAAGCCACACAAGCTTTGGGACCTCTGCTGTTTGTGATTTATATAAACAATCTAGAAGAAGGTGTAACTGGGGTGATCAGTAAGTTTGCGGACGACATGAAATTGGCTGGACTTGCAGATAGTGAGGAACATTGTCAGAGGCTACAGAAGGATATAGATAGGCTGGAAAGTTGGGCAAAGAAATGGCAGATGGAGTTCAATCCAGATAAATGCGAAGTGATGCATTTTGGTAGAACTAACGGACGGGGGAGCTATACGATAAATGGCAGAACCATAAAGGGTGTAGATATGCAGAGGGACCTGGGTGTGCAAGTCCACAGATCCTTGAAGGTGACATCACAGGTGGAGAAGGTGGTGAAGAAGGCATATGGCATGCTTGCCTTTATAGGACGGGGCATAGAGTATAAAAGTTGGGGTCTGATGTTGCAGATGTATAGAACGTTGGTTCGGCTGCATTTGGAATACTGCGCCCAGTTCTGGTCGCCACACTACCAGAAGGACGTGGAGACTTTAGAGAGAGTGCAGAGGAGGTTTACTAGGATGTTGCCTGGTATGGAGGGGCTTAGTTATGAGGAGAGATTGGGTAAACTGGGGTTGTTCTCACTGGAAAGACGGAGGATGAGGGGAGACCTAATAGAGGTGTATAAAATTATGAAAGATATAGATAGGGTGAACGGTGGGAAGCTTTTTCCCAGGTCGGTGGTTCACGAGGGGTCATAGGTTCAAGGTGAGGGGGGGGAGGTTTGACACGGACATCAGAAGGACGTATTTTACACAGAGGGTGGTGGGGGCCTGGAATGCGCTGCCGGGCAAGGTGGTGGAGGCGGACACACTGGGAACGTTTAAAACTTATCTAGATAGCCACATGAACGGAGTGGGAATGGAGGGATACAAAAGAATGGTCTAGTTTGGACCAGGGAGTGGCGCGGGCTTGGAGGGCCGAAGGGTCTGTTCCTGTGCTGTATTGTTCTTTGTTCTTGTCTCTCTTGTGGAGACCTTGAATTGGTTTCAATTGGATTTTGAATTTGGTTTTTGGAGCAAGCAAGGAATGGATTTGGGTTTGCCCAGTCCATTCTGAGCATTGACTTTGTAACATTAAGGATGGAGTAAAACATTTTTTAAAAACTCTGTTTTCTACTCTGGTCAGATGTGTCTGCGAGCTGTGGCCATAACTTTACTAGAATTGCAGCAGAAACTCTTTTTATGCATGGTAATAGTTGTTTTTGTCTGCACGTCTCATGAAATTATGGTGGCGACGTGTAAACAGTTCTGAGGAGGTTCTCCGTCTGTTTCCCCAGATTTTTCTTCGAAGAAAATACATATGTCATTACACCTGTGAACATTGTGTTTTATGAATCATGTGTCATCTTATCTTGTGTGACAGGATGGAGGCGGCATTGTCGGAGAGGTGAATGAAGATGGGGAGATGACTGGTGATAAAATAGCTTATGTTTATCCTGAGGGCAAGATAGCTCTGCTTGGAAAATTTGTTGATGGGGAAATAATCGAAGGACACCTGGCAACTCTTAAAGGTGTAACAGAGGGGAAACCCCAGTTCGAGCTGTCTCCAGCTGGTGAGAAGTATTGATTTATCATTACACTGTTTCATCACATAATCTAATAATGCACACACATGTTTTCAATATTTTTAAAACATTTTTAGGAATTTATGACTTTGTTTATGCTACATTTAAAAAGATGTGTCAATTTGAACATATTTTAAATTATACATTTGAAAAATATTGGTGGATGTGACAATGGGATCTCACTTCCTGGCTCCCCAGCGTCGGTTTTTGGGGGGCGTACCCCAAGGAAGCATTGGGGAAAGCATTGGGGAAGTTCCCAGGTAAATGTTTAGCTAGTAAGTTACTAGAAGGGCTAACTTCCTAGTCTGAGAAAGGACATTCTTGCTGTTGAGGAAGGTTCACCAGACTGATTCCCAGAATGGCAGGACTGATATATGGAGACTGGATTGACTGGGTTTGTACTCACTAGAATTTAGAAGAATGGGGCGGCACGGTAGCACAGTGGTTAGCACTGCTGCTTCACAACTCCAAGGACCTGGGTTCGATTCCCGGCTCGGGTCACTGTCTGTGCGGAGTTTGCACATTCTCCCTGTGTTTGCGTGGGTTTCCTCCGGGTGCTCCGGTTTCCTCCCACAGTCCAAAGATGTGCAGGTTAGGTTGATTGGCCAAGCTAAATTGCCCCTTAGTGTCCTGTGATGCGTAGATTAGAGGGATTAGCGGGTAAATATGAGGGTTAGAGGGATATGGGGATAGAGCCTGGGTGGGATTGTTGTTGGTGCAGACTCGATGGGCAAATTGGCCTCTTTCTGCACTGTAGGGGTTCTATGGTTCTAATGAGAGGGGATCTCATAGAAACATATAAAATCCTGATGGGACTGGACAGGCTAGATGTGAGAAGAATGTTCCCGATCTTGGGGAAGTGCAGAACTAGGGGTCACAGTCTAAGAATAAGGGGTAAGCCACTCAGGACTGAGATGAGGAAGAACTTCTTCACTGACTTGTGAATCTGTGGAATTCTCTACCACAGAAAGCTGTTGGGGCCAGTTCATTACATATGTTCAAGTGGGAGCTGGACGTGGCCCTTGTGGCTAAAGGAATCAAGGGGTATGGAGAGAAAGTGAGAGTGGGATACTGAAAGTGCATGATCAGCCATGATCATATTGAATGGCAGGCTCGAAGGGCCAAATGGCCGCCTTCTGTACCGATTTTCTATGTATCCCCTGGACAATTGGGTTGCTCTGAGAACCATCTGACAAAGTGATTTAAATCGCTAATGCTGAATGTTTCTGCCAGTTTTACACTCTCATAGTTACTCTGAAAGGGGGAAAAAAATCACTTCTAACTTCACTACTTTAAAGACCCAGACAGAGCCCTGCCATTGGAGCTGTCCCAGTATCTGACTCTAAACGTCTAAATCTCCAGCCCAACATCCCATTCAGTTACCTTAGGAACTTGTCTTCTCCCATTCAATGGGACCTTGAAACTCACCTGCTCTATGGCAGATAGTGTTGTAAAAAGTGGGGGGTGCCCCCTTCACTCTGCTCCTTTTGCACTTCGCCCCTGGAGCCATGGACATGCTTCGCTTTTTCAGAATCAACTGGCCTAAGTCAGGAAGGTTGGGTGAGAAAGGCACTTTACAATTTAAGCGCAGGTAAGTCAATCCACTGCTGATGCCAGTCTGAGAAAGTTATGGGCCAATAGGATAGGCTAGATAATGTTTTATTCCTTTGGCAGCATCTGTGGAGAGAAACAAAGTAAATGTATCAGATTAATGACCTTTCATGTGGGTTCTGATAAAAGATCATCCTGAAGCATTAAATCTTGCTTCGAACTCTCAGATGCTGCCAGGCCTGGTGAGTAGTTCCAGCATTTCAGAATTCCAGCATCTCGGATACTTTGCTCTTTAAAATTCCCTTACTCTCTCCCTACATCATACATCATCGATTATAAGCATTTTAAGGTTGGATGGTGTAAAATCACAGAAGAGGGGGGGAAATGGGTTAATTCTGGGTCCCCTGTGTTGGTAGCCAAGTGGGGAGTGGCGGGGGGAAGGATGGAGTTGTGTGTGGCATGCTGGAGGTGCGGGGAATGGCGGATGACTTGTCCTTCATTGTCAAAGATAATGATCTATGATGTTCTGACCTTGTCAATTAAGCCATGATGTGGAAGTGCTGGCGTTGGAATGGGGTAAGCACAGTAAGAAGTCTCACAACACCAGGTTAAAGTCCAACAGGTTTATTTGGCAGCACTAGCTTTCAGAGTCTCAGGCTCCTTCATCAGGTGAGTGAGGGTTACAGATAGTGTGTGTCAATATGTGTGATCTTCTTGGAGATCCTCTCCACTTGGAGCCACGCTATCTGTAACCCCCACGACTTGCCTGGGCTTGCAAAATCTCACTAACTGTCCTGGCTGGAGACGATACACATCTCTTTAACCTGTGCTTGGCCCTCTCTCCACTCACATTGTACCTTTAAGACTTGATTACCTGTAAAGACTCGCATTCCAACCATTATCTTGTAAATTGATTTTGTGTCTGTATATGATCTGTTTGAGAACACAAGTCCTCACTCACCTGATGAAGGAGCCTGAGACTCCGAAAGCTAGTGCTGCCAAATAAACCTGTTGGACTTTAACCTGGTGTTGTGAGACTTCTTACTGTGCTTGTCAATTAACACAAGGAAATTAGGACGGTAAGGAGGAACAATAAAAATAACTAGTAAAATATTCTACACATACTTAAACATCAAAGGAAAGGTGAGAATAGTGATAGGCCCACTAAAATACTTGTGATAAATTCAACCGGTAATAACACTGAAATGCCAGAAATATTAACTCAGCAGGTCTGGCAGCGTCTGTGGCGAGAAAGAGTTAACATTTCGTAGAATCTGTAGACAGATCATTTAGATCCATCTACAGATGCTACAATGGTTCTGCAGAAGGGTCATTAAGATCCAGAACATTAACTCTTGTACTCTCTCCACAGATGCAACCAGATCTTCTGACTTCATCCAGCATTTTCTGTTTTTAGTTCAGATTTTTCAGCATCTGCAGTATTTTGCTTTTATTGCAGAAATAATAAGATAGTTATTTTATCTCTGTATTTACCAGGGAAACTAACACTGGACATGACATTAGAAGATAGAAAAGGATGTAAAGACATTTAAGATAGAAAAGGGGGGGGAGGAATAATTGATGAACTGATTAAACCTCTGGGTCGAATGGATTGTATCTGCGCGTATTTAGAAAAGAGATACCAGAGGCACTATTACAACCGATAGAAAATTCATGAGGAAAGGGAACAGTGTCAGAGGACCGGTGGACAGCTAAAGTGATTCCTGTATACGTCAGTCCTGGGCAATACAGTAAGTCCAGAGAAATATAGACACATTAGCTGTCTAAGAAAGATAATGGAATCTCATGAAATATGTGATAGAGGAACATCTAGAAACTGAAAATATAAGAATAGTCAGTACAGATTCCAAAAGGGGAAGGTCATGCTTGACCTATCCTGCTTCTAAATTATTTGAAAAATATTGAAATAACAGGGTAGATGAAGGTAGTTCAATCAAAGCATTCGAGAGGGCATTGCAGGCAGGGGAATGGCACAAAGTCATAATGCTCATTTGGAGAGCCAGTACAGACATTGTGGGCTAAATGTCCCCCTTCTGTGCCGTAACCATTCTGTGACGTAATGTATTTGGATCTTGGAACGGTCTTTGAAAACATATTGCACAGTAAACCCTGATGAAAGTCAGAGCATGTCGAGTCAGGGGAGAAGTAGCAGAATGGATAGCAGGCTGTATGTTAAACAGAAAACCAATAGTAGAGGATAAGAGACTTAGTAAAAATTGACACGGTGTACGTTCCACAGGGATTGATGCTGGGACCACTGCTGTTCATCACTCACGTAAACAATTAGAGGTTTGGGATCGGAAGTAAAGTTTCAAAATGAGCTGCTGATATCAAATTAGTGGGTACAGTTGATACAGAAGAGAACTGCGACAAAATACTGGAAGATATTAATAAACATGAAAAATGGCCATTTAATTGGCAAATTAACTTCAATATAGATAAATGTGATGGGGTACATTTTGTTATGAAGAATAAAGAGACCACATTATCATTGGACAGGATCAAAGTGAGAAATCTAAAACTAATGAGGCAGATTAATAAGGCAATTTAAAACAAAGAAAGCACTGGGGTTACTTTATAGATTAATAGAACTGAAAAGCGGACCAGTTAAGTATATCTAGAATCTTGGTTAGACCACACTTGGGAGTACTGTGAACAACTGATATACCCCAAAAAGGATATAGAGATGGTAGAGCAAGTTCAAGAAAGATTTACGAGAATGATGCCGGATTTAAAAGTTACACCCATCAGCAAGGTTGAACCGGAGCTCTTTTCTGTAGAAAAGAGAAGATTGAGGAAAGGCCAGATAGAGCTCTTCAAGGTTAAGGAAGGATTTGATCGGGTAGATGTAGAGAAGATGCGATAGTCATTAATAAATCCAAAAGGAAATTGAGAAGAAACCTATTTACCCACGGTGGTTAGAATATGGAGCCGATGAGGTGAATAGCATGGATATTATCAAGGGAAAACTAGATATGCATATGAGGGAGGAAGAAAGAAATAGATTTCATATGTTGATGGAGTTAGATGAAGAGAGGTGAGAGGGAGCTCATGTGAAGCATAGACATGTGCAAGGAACTATTAAGCTGTTTCTGTGCTACAAATGTGTAGTAATATTTTAAGTTGTGGGCTCTCGTAAGACTGCAAAGTTAATTTCATGATGCATGTAGTATGTGTGGAAAAACAACACATGGGCTACTTTTTCCTTGATTAATTGTCTTATTCTCTACTGACACAGATGTTTCTCTTTTCGAGACTACTTATTGACCAAGTCTTGGAGTATTCAAATTCCAAGCTGCTAATTTTAAATATTTTAGTTTCCCTTATTGATTCAGTCTCTGATGTAGGATTCCAATTGGAACTGACCACTCTGCTAGTGGGACCGACACTGTTTAGGACCCCTGTTTCAGATCTCTCCCTCCTACTGTGGAAATGAGCAGTGTGATTCCATATGGGCTTGCCAAGCTCTACTCCTGCTTGCACCCACAAGGGAATGATCCTAGCCCTAAGCCACCTATGTGCACTTTGGGTTTTCAGTTTCCAGTACAGTTCCCGGTGAATCCACACTTATCTTGAACTTTGGGCTCAAGGCAAACACTGGTTGTCTCCTTGTCACTTGCGTACATCCTCCCAAGAGGTTTATCTAACCAGTTTAACCTGCCCGCTAATGCAATTGCTCAGGTTGTGGCAATCATGGTGGACAAATAACTCTTCCGTAGGTAAGACCAAACAAAGAGCCCATCACAGAGGAAGAGGTTGACTTCAAGTTTAAGAACATAAGAATCAGAAGCAGGAGTCTGTAACAAAGCCCTTTGAGCTTGCTTTGTTTTTTTAAAAAACGCCATATCACAGAATTGTTATAGTTCAGAAGGAGGCTATACAGCTCATTGTGTCTGCACTGGCTTTCCAAATGAACATTATGACTTAGTGCCATTCACCTGCCTTTTCTCCGTAATCCTGCACATTGTTTCTATTTCAATAATCATCCAATGTCCTCTTGAATACCTCAAAGGAATCTGCCTCCACCACACTTCAAGGCAGTTCATTCCAGACCCAAAATACTTGTGTGAAAATTTTTTTTCTCACATCACATTTGCTTCTTATCACTTTAAATCTGTGCCCACTTTGTTCTCAATCCTTTAAGGAGGGGAAACAGTTTGTCCCTATCTACTCTGTCCAGCCCCCTCATGATTTTGAACATTTTTATCAAATCTCCTCTTTCTCCTCTCCAAGGAGAACAGTCTCAACCTTCCAATCTATCCTCATAACTGAAGTTAACCATTCTTGTAAACCTCTTCTAAACTCTCCAATGCATTCACATCAATCCTAAAGTGTGGCACCCAGAAATGTATGCAACACTCCAGTTGAGGCCTAATAAGTATCCTCTACAAATTCAGCATAATCTCCTTGCTCTTGCACTCTTATGTCCCTATTAATAAAGCCTAGGATAATGTATGTTTTATTAATTGCTCTCCACCTGTCCTGTCACCTTTAATGACTTATGCACATATACAGCTCTTGCACCTCTTATTTTATACTGCCTCTCCATGTTCTTTTATCCAAAATGAATTGCCTCTCACTTCTCTGCATAGAACTTCATCTGCCGCCTATCTGTCCACTCCACCAAACTTTCTATATCCTTTTGAAGTTCCACACTGTCCTCTTCACAGTTTACAATGCTTCCAAGGTTTGTATCATCTGCAAACTTTGAGATTGTCCCCTGCACACCAAGATCTTGATCATTAATATGAGGAAAAGCAAGGGCCCCAATACCTAGCCTTGGGGAACTCCACTACAAACCTTCTTCCAACCTGACCATTGCTGTGTTTCATTTACTCAGCCAATTGTGTATCAATGTTCCTACTGTCCTTTTTATTCCATGAGCCATAACCTTTCTCCAATCTGTTGTTTGGCACTATATTAAATGCTTCTTGGAAGTCCATGTACCCCACTTCAACAGTAATACCATAATTGACCTTTCTGTTACCTCTGCAAAAACTCTGCCAAGTTAGTTAAATACTATCTTCCCTGTATCCATGTGACTATTAACTCTATTCTGAATAATTATTTGTAGTAGCTTACCGCCCTGATCAAAGTTAAACTGATTTCGGTCTGTAATTAAGAACATAAGAACATAAGAAATAGGAGCAGGAGTAGGCCATCCAGCCCCTCGAGTCTGCCCCGCCGTTCAATAAGATCATGGCTGATCTGAAGTGGATCAGTTCCACTTACCCGTCTGATCCCTATAACCCCTAATTCCCTTACCGATCAGGAATCCATCTATCCGTGATTTAAACGTATTCAACGAGGTAGCCTCCACCACTTCAGTGGGCAGAGAATTCCAGAGATTCACCACCCTCTGAGAGAAGAAGTTCCTCCTCAACTCTGTCCTAAACTGACCCCCCTTTATTTTGAGGCTGTGCCCTCTAATTCTAGCTTCCTTTCTAAGTGGAAAGAATCTCTCCACTTCTACCCTATCCAGCCCCTTCATTATCTTATAGGTCTCTATAAGATCCCCCCTCAGCCTTCTAAATTCCAACGAGTACAAACCCAATCTGCTCAGTCTCTCCTCATAATCAACACCCCTCATCTCTGGTATCAACCTGGTGCACCTTCTCTGCACTCCCTCCAAGGCCAATATATCCTTCCACAAATAAGGGGACCAATACTGCACACAGTATTCCAGCTGCGGCCTCACCAATGCCCTGTACAGATGCAGCAAGACGTCTCTGCTTTTATATTCTATCCCCCTTGCGATATAGGCCAACATCCCTTTTGCCTTCTTGATCACCTGTTGCACCTGCAGACTGGGTTTTTGCGTCTCATGCACAAGGAACCCCAGGTCCCTTTGCACAGTAGCATGTTGTAATTTTTTTCCATTTAGATAATAATCCAATTTGCTATTATTTCCTCCAAAGTGAATAACCTCGCATTTGTCAACGTTATACTCCATCTGCCAGATCCTCGCCCATTCACTCAGCTTGTCCAAATCTCTCTGCAGACCTTCTACGCCCGCCACACGATTCACTTTTCCACTTATCTTTGTGTCGTCTGCAAACTTTGTTACCCTACACTCAGTCCCCTCCTCCAAATCGTCTATATAAATGGTAAATAGTTGAGGCCCCAGTACCGATCCCTGCGGCACGCCACTAGTTACCATCTGCCAACCAGAAAAGCACCCATTTATTCCGACTCTCTGCTTCCTGTCGGATAACCAATCCCCAATCCACGCTAACACCCTACCCCCAACTCAGTGTGACCCAATCTTCTTCAGCAACCTTTTGTGAGGCACCTTATCAAACGCCTTTTGGAAATCCAAAAACACCGCATCCACCTGCATCCACCACATCCACCTTCCATCAACCGCACTAGTCACATCTTCATAAAAATCCAACAATTGCTGGGCTTACTTACACCCTGGTTCAAAAAAGGTTGTAATGTGTACCTGTCTCTTCTCCACACCATTGGACTTAGATAATCCATGAAAAAAATTTGATTCAAATTCCCTTCTATGTTAGATGGAAAAGGATTGGTTAGCTCAGTTGGCTAGATGACTAGAGGTTGGTGCAGAATATTGACTATCATGGACTCAATCCCCGTATAGGCTGAGTTAGCTTTCGGAACCTATTTTCTTTCCTTGCCCAGTAGTGATATCATGGTATAAGCTAACCCCTGCACAATGAGGATGCTAGAGGGGGAGAATGATGGCGAAACAGTCAGGGTTCACCATCATTGTTCTGCTGAAACTGAAAGCAACTTCTGGGATGGAATTTTACCAAGCCGCCCACCCCGGGAATTGTAGCGGGTGGGACACGGACCATACAAAGGTCCGTTGATGCTGAGTGGGATTTCCCGGTCTTGGGGCGAGTGCGGCTGGAAAATCCCGCCCCTGGAGTCTGCATATGTGCAGTTAAATGCAGAAATCCAGAAGTTGCAGTCAGTGTTATGCTTCTCTATATAGAGTGCACTGTTGAAGACCCTGCAGTCTACAATTGATGAGAACTTCCTCTTTTATACGATTAATATCAGTGTAACAGTCTTGAAAATGTTACATATTGTTGATTGAGGTATAACTGGGTTTTCAATGTTGCACAAAAGTTCATAATTGTTGCTGAGATATCTCTCTGGCCCTGAAAAACTAATTTTATATTTACAGAATATTAAAATTTCATCATCAGTTCCACATTTGTAAACTAATGTTTTAAAAGTTTGTTCACATCTCAGTTTCTATATTAAACCCATGTATATGTCCCGAGCATTTATTTTGAACTCTAAATTTTTAATTAAAACCGAAGGATAATATGTTCATTGAACTTCCTGGTTTGATGTCTGTGAGTCTCCTTCAATGTGATTGGCTGCTTACCCTGCTTGATGACATGACTTGGCTGGACACTTGGAGATCCCCTTGACTTGGTGCCAGATTCAAACAAACACTGGGAAAAGGGAAATCTGGAGATTACCAGATCTTTGTGGGCAGCTTTCTTCAAGCTCATTGGTGAGCAACGTCACCTTCATCACTGACCACACAATCCAAGCCATTGTGTAGATATACAAATCTTTGAAGCGTGCAGGACAAGTTGAGAAGGCTTTTTTGAAAAAAAGCATATAGGATCCTAGCCTTTATAATTAGATCCATAGGGTACAAAAGAAAGGAAGTTATGCTAAACAATTATAAAACACTGGTTCATAGAATCTTACAATCCCTACAATGCAGAAGGAAGCCATTCGGCCCATCGAGTCTGCACCGACCACAATCCCACACAGGTCCTATTCCTATAACCCCTCATATTTACCCTGCTAATCGGCCTGACCCTATAGTTAATTTAGCATGTCCAATCAACCTAACCCACACATCTTTGGACCGTGGGAGGAAACTGGAGCACACGGGGAGAATGCAAACTCCACACAGACAGTGACCCAAGGCCAGAATTGAACCTACGTCCCTAGCGTTGTGAGGCAGCAGTGCTAACCACTGTGCCACCGTGCTGAGGTCTGACGTCAGTTGGAGTATTATGTTCAATTCCGGTGACCACATTTTAGGAAGGATTTAAAGGCTTTGCAGAGTTTCTATAGAATGTCTACAGTGCAGAAGGAGGCCATTTGGCCCATTGGGTCTGCACTGACTCTCCAAAAAAGCATCTAACAAAAGAAACTACGAAAGTATGAGTCACGTGTTGGCTAAGATAGATTTGGGAACTTCATTCATCCATGACGGTGGATAAACAATGAGTAATAAGGAACAAATGTGTGCATTGCAACAGGTGTACATTGCTTTCTCGCGCAATCATAGCTTACAAAATAAATTAAGGATAGTATTAGATGCAAAGAGGAGCCCTATAAAGTTGTTAGAAAAAGTAGCGAACCTGAGGATTGGGCTATGTTCGGTATTCAGCAAAGGTGGACAAAGATTAAAAGGGGAAAATAGAGTATGAGAGTAAACTTGCAAGTAACATAAAAGTGGACTGTAAAAGCTTCTAGAAGTATGTAAAAAGAAAAAGATTAGTGAAGACCCTTACACTCTTAAACTGAAAAAATTATAATAGAGAACAAGGAAATGGCAGAACATTTAAACAACTACTTTAGTTCTGTCTTCATGGAGGAAGTCACAACTTCCCCAAAGAGCGAAGGAGGTCAAGTGTAGGATTGCCCAGTCTTTTTGCTCAGGGGGCTACATTTGCATATTTTTCACTCAATGGACCGATGAACAAATTTCAAAGTGTGGATTGGCATTGGCACAAGAATAAACTGAAGTTGAGCTTTTAAGGAAAGCAGCAATAGTACAGCAATGTCATAGCAATAAAGAGTTTTAAAAAAGTAATAAAAATAACCAGTGTGCGAGAGGGTCAGTGAGTGGTTGCATGTGTGTGTGGTGGTAAGAGTGAGGAAGAAACCTGAGACAGGGCATGAGACAGACTCACACTCAGCCACTCGCTCAGCCATGGCACCTTCTCTTCCCGGGGCCCGCCAAATGCCCTCCTGGGGCCTGGCAAAATTTTGTCCTCCCTGGGCTTCAGGTCAGATTTACTTGGCTCCTCGGGCAGTATCCTTGCCATTGCTTTGCTTCCCTTGGCCCGGCAGCCCTCAGCATACTTGCCAATGCCGGCGTTCGTTGCTCCTCCAATCAAAGAATGTTTCTCTCCTACATTTGCTGCTGATAGGCTCACTAGCCCACCTATCAGAAGCAAAAGCAGGAGATTTTACCGTGATTGGAGGAGCAGCTCCAAGAAGATTCTTCCATTGAAACTCTTTGACCAGCATTTTGAAAACTGGTGGGCTTTGCAGGCATTTGGCCCCTGTGCCATACTTAGAACAAGCGTGGTCTAGTCAGAAGGAGGAATTGGATGAAATTAGTATCACTAGAAAATAGTGCTGGACAAATTGATGGGACTGAAAAGCAATAAATCTCCAGGGCCTGATAATCTACACCCCAGGGTACTAAAGGAGATAGCCATGGAAATAGTGGATGTATTGATTTTCATCTTCCAAAATTCTGTAGATTCTGAAACATTTTCAGCACATTGTGGAGTGGGAAATGTAACCCCCCCCCCCCATTTAAAAAAAGGAGGGAAGGAGTAAACAGAATTACAGACTGGTTCACCTAACATCAGTAGTAGGGAAAATGCTAGGATCTATAAGATAACAGGACACTTCGAAAATATCAACAGGATTAGACGAAACAAACATGGATTTATGAAAGGGAAATCATGTTTGCAAAACTTACTGAGGTTTTTGAAGATGTAACTAGTAGAATAGATGAGGGCGAACCAGGGGATGTGGTGTATTTGGATGTTCAGAAAGCTTTTGACAAAGTCCCACTTAAGAGGGTAGTGTGTAAAATTAAAGTGCATGGGATTGAGGGTGATATATTGGCATGGATTGATAGTTAGTAGACAGGAAACAGAGTCGGAATTAATGGGTCTTTTTTGAAGTGGCAGACAGTGACTAGTTTGCTACATAGTTTTGCATCTGGCAGCAGAATGTATTAAGTCTCCTAAAACAAACTGACATTGAGCCACATAAGGACAGACGACCAAATACTTTATCTTTCTAAGATGTAGGTTTTAAGGAGTGTCTTAAAGGAAGGCAAATTGAGAGAAGGAACCTTGAGACTCAGGCAGCTGAAGGCTTGGCTGCAAATGGTGGGCCAGGTGAGGTCAGTGGAATGCTGATAGCTGAGAATTATAGTACTGGACGAGGTTACAGAGTTGGGGGGGGGATTTGAAAACCAAAATCGAGGCTTTGCTGAACTGGGATCCAATGGGAGTCAGCAAGGAAAAGGGTAATGGTGAACAGAACTTGCTATGAATTAGGAAATGGGCGGCAGAGTTTTAAATGAGGTTAAGTTTACAGACAGTGAAAGTTGGCGGGGCGGGGGGGGGGGCAACCATGAAAATATTGGAATTGTCGATTCTGGAGGTAGGTTAACAAAGGCATGGCATTTAGTTAAGATGTCCATTAAAACTGATGATTGTTTTGAAAGACATGTATAGACAATTTAAGCAATGTTGCCTGCAAATCTGATCAACTGTTGATATTTAATATCCTTCTTTCTCTACAACAGGTCCAGTTTACACCTTCGACAAGTCCACCTCTTTCTGCATTTCTACAGATTGTCTCCTTCCTGACCCTTATGAAAATGAGAGGTTATTCAAATTTCTTCCCTTCATAAACCAGCTTTTATTTTTAAATGTTACAATTATTTATAGTCAGAAAAAGAATCATGTTTTGCCGCCTTGTGAGTGGTGGTGCTGTCGGTATGAAATAGTTGCTCGGATTGTGAAAATAGAAGTATACCGTATTCATAAGATTTAAAAACAGCAAGGGCAAGGAAGTGCCCATTTTTGAGCTTGAAATGGGAGCATGCATCCCAACCTGAAGGGCAAGGAACCGCAAGGTTGGCCCAGAATTGGGCCTGATCAACTTTGTCTGAGTAAGCTGCTGGTGACTGTTACACCATCACAGACAGCTCATTCATTTACTAAAGATCAGGCCACTGGTCTCTCTAGCAGCAGTCCAAAGCTAAGCACTGAGGGAACAGAACAGAAAGTGGGCTAATCCCAAATTGTTCACGTGTGCAGTAACTGCTCTGGAGCATTCCTGCTCCTGACTCCACGTCAAATTTAAAACAAAGTTTGCCTTATTGTAGCTAGCCTCTTAGTAGAATGAGTCCATGCCTGGAAAACCTGAGCAGACCAAGCCCAACGTTTCCCTTGCTCAGGGCTGTCCTGATTTCCATAGGAATCCTAAAATCTGCATTGATCCCTTCATCAGCACATGCTAAAGGCCTAATGTCTGTTTCGGGTAGTCGCCCCCCAGATGCCCTATTTTTTTTAAAACAAAAAGGCCAGCTCCAATTTTGGGATAGATGTCTTTTTCTAGGTCTTTGTGGGGATGAGGTGTCAGGCACAGTAGTTAGCACTGCTGCCCCACAGAGCCAGGAACCCAAGTTCAATTCCGGCCTTGGGTCACTGTCTGTGTGAAGTTCGCAAGTTCTCCCTCTCCCTGCGTGGGTTTCCTCCGGGTGCTCCAGTTTGCTCCCACTGTCCGAAAGACGTGCTGGTTAGGTGCATTAGTCATGCTAAATTCTCCCTCCGTGACCCAAACAGGCGCCGGAGCGTGGCGACGAGGGGATTTTCACAGTAACTTGATTGCAGTGTTAATGTAAGCCTACTTGTGACACTAATAGAGCCTGGGTGTGATTGTCGGTGCAGGCTCGATGGGCCGAATGGCCTCCTTCTGCACTGTGGGGGATTCTATGATCTTATGATTCTCAAAATTGGCCTTTGTTGTGTGAGTTTTAAGATGGGCGCAACGAGAAACAATATCTACCCCCCAAACATTGGAAATACACATCTGAAAAGAGAAAGGTGGAGGGGTCTTGCACCAATCATTAAGTAGACTTTTTAACATTTTCAGATGTAAATGGACACTGTATATTTCCAGCTCTTTTTGATTTTATTTCAGAAATCCAGCATTCTGCTTTCTTTCTGAATGTATTTGTGTCTTTGGGGACTGTTTTTGTGGGTGGGGAAGGGGGCGGGCTTCTTTCCTCCTTTGGTCAGCCTTAGTCTTTCCCAGGCTGTTTTCTAGTGGGTTCTTTTTCAAATGTCTTGTCTGTGGTTTTCTTTGAGGCCTAATCCCTTTAATGTCTTGTTTGTCTGCTGCAAGTATTGGGTTAGCTTGGCTCCCCTTTGCTCTGTCAGCTCCGCTCTACATTGTGTTTCAGGTGGAGCTCATTCGGCTTATCACTAAAATATATTGAAATTCCTGACTCAGATTTCATGATAAATCAGTTTTATTTATAAAAATTATTTTCAATCAGTGATCTGGAGTAACACCCACTTTCATGTAAAAGTTGCTTAATTGTGGTTTACTAGTTTTTAATAGATCGTTCTCATTTAAATTAGTATTTTAAGTTTATTTATTAGTGTCACAAGTAGGCTTACATTAACACTGCAGTGAAGTTACTGTGAAAATCCCCTAGTCGGCACCTGTTCGGCTACATTGAGGGAGAATTTAGCAAGGCCAATGCACCTAATCAGCACACCTTTCGGACTGTGGGAGGAAACCGGAGCAAACCCACGCAGATACCGGGAGAACGCGCAGACCCCGCACAGACAGTGACCTGAGCCGGGAATTGAACCCGCTGGCGCTGTGAGGCAGCAGTGCTCGCCATTGTGCTGCCCCCTAGCATGTTTGCAAATTGTAACAATTTACTGCATTGGTATCCTCTAAGACCACTCTGCTTGAAGCGAGAGTAATTGTCAAAAGGGGATCTAAATTTATGGATTCCTGAGTGCATTCTGGAGAGTCTCGAATGCTTTATTTAATTCATCTTCATGAGCTGACTCGTGCTGAGAAAAGTGATTGAGGTCGATATTTTTCTTCACCACCTGGGCGTCAGGCGGATTGCAAAAAGGAGCATCATACAGGGAGGAAGAAATGCTCCCCGTTTCTCAAGTGATGCTTAATGGCCTGTCAGTAAAGACAAAAACCTACCCCATCAATTCCAGAATGAACACTGAACCCATGTGATGAATAAATGAACATGAAGTAACACTTTGTTACTAAAAGTGAATAAATTGAGATGTCATGGATTCTTTGTTAATAGATATTCTACAGCTTTGTGACTTCAATTATTAAAGAGTTGGGAAGGCGTTCAAATTTACATTAATTGATAATGACATGAGACCTAGAATTTAGAACACCAAGCAAGAGAATGTACCTGATGACCGATGGCCTGGACCTATCTCTCTGGAAAATGGGTATTATGGACTTTGATGTAGAAAGATTGTTTCCATGAAGTCCATTGGTAAGCATAGCTTTGGACCACTGAACCCAGGAGAGATGGATCTTCTCTCCATCTTGCTGAAAAGTATTTCACCAAAGGACGAGTATAGAAAATTAAAGTTTTTAAAATGAGTTGAGCTGAGCTTAACTTTAAGTTACCACTGCAACGTGTTTGTCCAAGTGTGGTTCAGATGCAGTTGCAAAGGCAAGCTTATCTATCCACTGGTCAAGATTAACCAACTACCTCCTTTCATTGTACAAAGCAAATGCTGAGTTATAATTTTAATATATTGAAGGGATTGCACATTTTTATCAAAGGACTTTCATAAATGTTGTTTCTTACTTCTCCTAAATTAGGGTGTATGTTGCTGAGTCTCTTATTCCTGATGCTGGGGAAGGTTTATTTGCAAAAGTAGCAGCAGAACCTGACACAGTCATGGCTTTCTACAATGGAATGCGACTGACTCATGAAGAGGTGAGAGGCACCATCCCAAGGTTTCTAATGAAGGTAGAATTTACCAGTCAAACAGAATGCAGAAAAGTCTAGTTGTTTCATAGAAAATCACTTGTCTTTCCAGGTAGATTCTAGAGACTGGTCTCTCAATGGGAATACTATATCATTGGATGGTGATACTGTGCTAGATGTTCCTGAGCCTTACATCAGTACAAAACGCTACTGTGCATCATTGGGGCACAAAGCAAATCACTCCTTTACTCCCAATTGCAGTTATGCGACGTAAGTAGTTGCTATTGTTTTACAGCTGCAAACAATACTCTAACTTTATTTACATGTACACGTTTTTATAATGGGTAATCGCTTTGAGGAGAGAAGGTAATGATAGAAGAGTGATCATTTACTTTAGTTTTAAGTAACTATACAATCTTTGGATTGGAATAGATTTTAGCCTGGGCCTATTTTTGCAAAAGAACTCAACAAGTATTCCCATAATGTCCAAAGCTATAGAAAGGATAAGAAACAAAGTTTGTAACTTTGGTTATGGTCAAATCATTGTTGTGGGAGACTCAGCAGTGATAATGCTGTTGAAAGTCAGGGAACCTTAGTTAGATGTCATTCTTGTTGGATTTGGAGATGGTGTGGTGTAAATGTTATCTGCTTCTTTTTAGTTCTTCCAACTAGTGCATTTTTGCCAAATACCACAGCTAAGATTCTAAACTCTGAGGAGAAATTTGTTCTTTTTTTGGGGGTGAAAAATTGATGTTGGAGGGAAAAGTTTTGGGTCATTGTCTCTTGTGCAAGATCTCCCCTGAATGGGCCTTGGTTGGCAAATTAGAAGCCTCTGACTTTTAGCTGTACAAAGCACCCACCTGAAATGGGCTTTGGGTGCCCTGACTACTCAAATAGGGGCCCTATTGATTGAAAGTAGTCATCAACTGAGGACACGCATCCTCCCTCCAGTTGTTTCAGGTTTATGGCCTAAGCAGTGGTCCACAAAAGGGACTGTTAATGATCACTCACAAAAAAATGTAGGAAAGAACTTTTTAAATTTTAATTTTTGGAGGAACAGGACTTCTTCCCTTGGCTCCACGGGATTCATGCTGGTCTCGGCCCATCCACCCCACATCTTGCCTCCCCGTCTTCAGAAAAGCTTGGGCTGCAAGATAGCTAAATTTTCTAAGGCCCTGGGTGGAGGGCTGCATATGAGTTCCAATTTTGATGAGGCCTTAGGCTCACATCTTCAAGTGCACATTGCAATCACACCATCAATCTCATGCCAGAAATCAGTAAACTTCTCCCTCTGTTTAGGATGTAAGGCATCAATGTGTTGTCTCCTCAATCATCTTCAAAAGGCAAATTATTGTTTACTGAGCTGTGGATATACTTGAGCTCTAGAAACTGTAGGAGCACAAAATGAACTAAGAGCAGATTTGACACCTACTATGAATAATGAAACCATAGTGTTTTCTCATATGTTTTTAGAATAGGTCTTGGTAATGAATAATTAATATATGGTACTACCAGTAGTGTAAAAAAAAACAATTTTTAAATCTCCTCAGTAAACCTACTTCTTAATTTTAACTTGTATAATGCCCATTTAGCTGATGTTTATTGGGTGTGGGTCTTCCTGGCATTTGGCACTAATACTACTATTCTGATGCTAAGAAATGCAACAAATTATTCTTACTTTCCTTCCAATTCATTTGTCCAAGAGAGCTTCTTGCTTCACTGTGCAACATACTTGAATTAAGCCACTTTTTAAAAAACGAAATTGCCTTGGTATACATCATTGTAAATTTTTCTGTCAAGGTTCATTCATCCTCGGTTCGGACCTATTAAAAGCATCCGCACCATCCGGATGGTACAGGAGGATGAAGAGCTTACCGTGGCTTATGGATACGATCACTATTCTGCAGGCAAGGGTGGCCCAGAAGCTCCTGACTGGTACAAGCTTGAACTGCAGGCCATCCAACCTGTTCAGCGGAAATGAAATTTATGCAGCTTTCTCTTTAAGCAACTAGCAAAAGCAGAAGAAGCTATGCACTAAAGCTACATGGAACTGCCAGATCAGGACCTTTTAAAATGCTCTGTTCTTTGAATTATCATTCACCTTGTATTTAAATTAGTCAAGGATTAACTTTTGCAAAATACATAAGGCACCTGAGCAAGTAAATATACATTTGCCTTTAGCATATGAAAGTTTGTTATGTAGCAGTAAACACTACTAACCTACTAATTGTGCAGTGTAGCTTGTCCTACTTGGTAGTCTTGGCCATTTTCACTGTTTCAAATTAAGATGGGTTTTTAGCCAAATGTAACTACACGCACTATTTATGGGTTTATGGTGCTCACCTCTAAACTTTCTTGAGATACTATCAGTAGCAGCTGTTAAATTTTTAGTTAATCTGATCGTGAATACGGCGTCATTCAATATTTTCAATGGGGTTTCAGTGAAAGCTAACACTTGTGCAATTTGTGTACCCTGTCCACTTTAAATTGTGAATAACACTTGGCACAATCAGATAACGTTTGTTCTCCAAAAGTTAGCCTGTGTCTGGCGAAAGCATCTTGAGTTGCATATCCATATCACTAGGATGACGTACTGTTATTTATAGGTCTTTTCCTGCTAGTTAAGTGATGAGTTAAGAATTTTTTGAATAATGTTCAAGTGCATTAGCTTGCATATGATTTCTCCCCTGGCCCTAGTTATGTAGTATTTAATACTAATGTATTAAATACAGCGATTGACAATAATGTTGCACTCTCTGGCATTCAGATATAGTAGCTTAACTCAGTGAATGGTCTGACCTTGTTGATAAAGTGTGAGATATCATTTTTCCATTTTCTGTTCATTTCACTCCACTGACTAATCAAAGCCAGCAACTGAAGCGTTATCCAAATAGAGTATTCTTGTGTTAATGTGACAACATTATTTCAAATCAAGTAACATTTAATCTTGCTTCAGGTGTAAAGCTATAATCTTGGCCACATGCAAGCAATTTTTTTCTAAAGAACAGTAGCACAATCTAAACTTCTGTTTCAGTACAGTGCTTTTTTTTCCCTGAAAGCTTGACTAGTTAAGCTCTGCATTTTGTAACTGCTGTTTGCAGCCTTACTAAAATTACATCGTTTTGTTAACGTGACAGGGGATAAAAGCTTAACGGGTGCGAGTACGAGAGAATGGAATTATTCCAAAAGTTTACAGATATCCCTCGCGTGGTGTGAATCCTCGGTGTATTAAATGAAAAACGTGTGCATTTTATAAGAGTGTCTGGGTGAGTGTGAGAATTGTTTTGGTTGCCGGGGATGGGAAAACATTTGTAATATGTTTTGGTTTTGACAAAATGAATTATGCTGTGATCAATATATGAAGTTAATAACTTGATATAGAACAAGAGAATTTGTTTTTCTAATGGTCGTTAAAGAAAAAAGTGGTAAATTGTGAATAAATGGATTTTTACCGTGAAGATAGAAACATGTGGAAAGAACAAATTATGGATCTAATTGATTTTAAAACTGTAATATATGTGTCAATATTTCAATGATTCTGACTGTGCATGGTTTGTTTTCAAACATGAAATACCTGTTCATTTTAAACCTCATCTTGTGTTGGTCACCCTTCTGCTTTAAGTCTGTCTTTTTTTATTGATTCAAAATGAGAAAGGGTTACAGTATTTCAGAGTTAATGTACATTTCAATCTTTCTACAGCATTGTAGCACTGTATCCATTATTAATGGCCTTTGTGGATTTGTCAACATATTGAACATCAAAACCTAGTGTAGAAGTTCTGCATTGCTGAATTAATTCACATTAGAGCAGTAGGTTGTCCATGGCAATAAATGCTCCAAGCTTACAACTGACTGGACTGTTCACTATTTTCCCACTTCCTGTAACTTTGATCCTATGATCTGCTTTTTTTTTTCAGTTACAAAGGGTGGATTATCAGCTGTTAATTTACTGGATATATAAATCACGTGGCTGTGATATTGAGCTACACAAGCCAAAGATCCAGGAGTTCAATCTCTGTTCTGTGCCAAGTTAGTTGATCTCCGATATAGCAGAAATGGAAGTGGCACAATTAGTTTTAACATCCCTGTCCTGAGGAGGAGGAAAAGGAAACTCAGCTACAGTACTTTATCTCCTACTGTGGAGGTTAGGCAAGGTCATGAGTGGGTCTATCTACAAAGTCCACTCTTGATCTTCAAATAGCCTGCTACCATTTGCTACAAGAAAGTTATCAGTGCCCATGGAGGCTACCGTTAAAAGTCTAAAATGAATAGAACCAGGCAGACCACCTGCATTGACCTAGGCACCGGAAACAGCAGTGGCAAACTCAGCCCTGTCAACCCTGCAAAGTTCTTGGGGACAGTGCCAACGCTGGGAGAGCCGTCTCACAGACTAGTCGGGCAACAGCCTGACATGGTCTGTAAGGTATGATTCAGTGAGTGTGACGATGTCCCAGATACCAGTGTCACCATTCCTAGGTATGTCCTGTCCCACCCGCATGACAGACCCAGCAGAGATAGTGGCATAATGGTATACAGTCGGGAGGAAGTTGCCCTGAGAATCCTCAACATCTGGACCCCTTGAAGTCTCATGGCATCGGGTCAAACATGCTGATTACCATGTACTTCCCTTCCCCCACATGATGAACCAATACTGCTCCATGTTGAACACCACTTGGAGGAAGCACTGAGGGTGGCAATGTTGCATGTACTCCTGGTGGGGGTCTGCAATGTCCATCACCGTGAGTAGCTCAGTAGCACCACAAACCGAGCTGGCTGAGTCCTAAAGGGCATAGCTGCTAGGTTGGGCCTGCGGCAGGTGGCGAGGGAACCAACAAGTGGGAAAAACATGCCTGATTTCATCTTCACCAACCTGCCTGCCGCAGGTGCGTCATCCATGACAGCATTGGTAGGAGTGACCAAAAGAGAAAATGTTGGAAAATCTCAGCAGGACTGGCAGCATCTGTAAGGAGAGAAAAGAGCTGACGTTTCGAGTCCAGATGACCCTTTGTCAAAGCTTGGTAGGAGTGACCACTGTACAGTCCTTGTGGAGATTAAGTCCCATTGTATTGTGTGGCACTACCACCGTGCTAAATAGGATAGATTTCGAAACAGATCTCGCACACCAGACTGGGCAACCATGAGGTGCTATAGACCATCAGCAACAGCGGAACTGTACTCCATCACAATCTCTGACCTCAAACTTTAGCATATCCCCCCACTCTACCATTACCACCAAACCAGAGGATCAACCCTTGTTCAATGAAGAATGCAGGTGGGCATACCTAAAGATAAAGTGCCAATCTGGTGAAGCTACAACATAAAGCCAGTGATGGACAGAGCTAAGTAATTCCACAACCCAACAGATCAGATCTAAGCTCTGCAGTCTTGCCACATCCAGTGGTGAAGGGTGGTAGACAATCACACAACTCACTGGAGGAGGAGGCTCCACAAATATTCCCATCCTCGATGGAAGAGCCCAGCACATTAGTGCAAAAGAGAAGGCAGAAACATTCGCAATCTTCAGCTAGAAGTGCTGTATGGATGATCCATTGGTGCCTCCTCTCAAAGTCCCCAACATTACAGATGCCAGTCTTCAGCCAATTCGATTCACTCCATGCTTTGTCAAGAAATGGCTGAAAGCAGTGGGTACAGCAAATGTATGGGCCTAGGAGGGAGTTGCCCTGAGAGTCCTCAACATCTGGACCCCATGAAGGCTTAAGGCATCAGGTCAAACATTGGCAAGGAAACTACCTGCTGATTACCACGTACTGTGTCCTTCCCCCACATGATGAACTAGTGCTCCTCCATGTTGAACACCACTTGGAGGAAGCACTGGGGGTGGAAATGTTGCGTCTACTCTGGGTGGAGTCTTCAATGTCCATCACCATGAGTAGCTCGGTAGCACCACAAGCAAGCAACGGAACTGAAGACTTGTGCTCCACATGTCCCTCACCAAGCTGCATTTGTACAGCTACAACAATGACATTTACAATGTGCAAAGTTTCCCGGGTATGTCCTGTACACACAATGGACAAAATGAAACTTTGCCAATAACTGCCCCATCAGAATACTCTCAGTCATCAGTAAAGTGATGAAATGGGTCATCAGTGCTATCGAGCAGCACTTACTTAGCAACAACATGCTCACTGTTCGGGTTCTCGCAGGGCCACTCGGCTCCTGATCTTACAGCTTTGGTTCAAACATGAACAAAAGAGCTGAACTCCAGGGGTGAGATGATGTCCTTGACATCAAGACAGCATTTGACCATTTGTAGCATCGAGGGGCCCTAGCAAAACTGGAACATAGAACAGAGAAAAACTACAGCACAAAACAGGCCCTTCAGCCCCACAAGTTGTGCCGAACATATCCCTACCTTCTAGGCCTACCTATAACCCTCCATCCTATTAAGTCCCATGTACTCATCCAGGAGTCTCTTAAAAGACCCTATTGAGTTTGCCTCCACCACCACTGACGGCAGCCGATTCCACTCGCCCACCACCCTCTGTGTGAAAAACTTCCCCCGAACATTTCCCCTGTACCTACCCCCCAGCACCTTAAACCTGTGTCCTCTCGTAGCAGCCATTTCCACACTGGGAAAAACCTCTGAGAGTCCACCCGATCTATGCCTCTCAACATCTTATATACTTCTATTAGATCTCCTCTCATCATACGTCTCTCCAAGGAGAAAAGACCGAGCTCCTTCAGCCTATCCTCATAAGGCATGCCACTCAATCCAGGCAACATCCTTGTAAATCTCCTCTGCACCCTTTCAATCTTTTCCACATCCTTCCTGTAATGAGGCGACCAGGACTGAGCACAGTACTCCAAGTGGGGTCTGACGAGGGTCTTATATAGCTGCATTATTATCCCCGGACTCCTAAACTCAATCCCTCGATTGATAAAGGCCAGCACACCATATGCCTTCTTAACCACCTCCTCCACCTGCGGGGCCAATTTTAGAGTCCTATGGACCCGGACCCCAAGGTCCTTCTGATCCTCTACAGTACTAAGAGTCTTTCCCTTTATACAGGAGTTGGGGGGAAATCTCCCTGCTGGTTGGAGTCATACCTGGCACAAAGGATGATGGTTGTGGTTGTTGGTAATTTATTTCAGTTCCAGGTCATCACTGCATGAATTCCTTAGGGATGGGCAATAAATGTTGGTGGAACCAGCGATGCCCACATCCCCATGAATGATTTTAATTCGTAAATTGGTACCTTCAGTAGAAAGGGGAAGGGGTGGAATTTGAGGATGCTATAAACATGGAACTATATCTTTTGATTTTCTCACGTTGATACTTTCAAGCTCAACAGTGGGAGATTTTGGGGGGAGGGGTGGGGGGGCAGCGGATCTAGCAGAAACCATGTGCTTCATCACAAATGGCAAGATCAGCCTGCAAGTCGAAGAAAACAACATTACTGTCCACTTCACATTACATCACTGCTAACGCATATATCGACTGTCGTATGGTTAGGCCTCAGGTGAAGTATCATGTATAATTCCGGGCACCAAACTTAAACCACCTCAATACCTTTTATAGGCCTATCAAGATTTTGATTTGATTTATTATTGTCACATGTATTAGTATACAGTGAAAAGTATTGTTTCTTGCGTGCTATACAGGTAAAGCATACCGTACATGGAAGGAAAGGAGAGAGTGCAGAATGCAATGTTACAGTCATAGCTCGGGTGTAGAGAAAGATCAACTTAGTGCGAAGTATGTTCATTCAAAAGTCTGATGGCAGCAGGGAAGAAGCTGTCCTTGATTCGATGATATTAGGAATGTGGATCTTTAGTCATGTGGGGAGATTGGAGAAGTGGGATTGTTCTCCTTGGAGCATAGAAGTAAGCATAAGGTGACTTGGAGATATTAAAAGCTATTTAAATTCACAAGAGAAAGTAGAGAAAAATTATTCATTAGGCAAACTGGTTGATTAAAATGAAGGTAAGTGAAGAGAAATTATTTCGGACAGAGGGTTGTGATGGTCTGGAAAGCATTAACTGAAAGGATGGTGGAATAAGATTTCATAGGAACTATCAAAAGGTAATTGGACAGATATTTGAAGAAAACTAATTTGCTGGGTTATGGAATGGGGGAAAGATTAAATTAGTTCTTTCAAAGAGCCGTGATGGGCTGAATGGTCCACTTTTTTACTATATGTTTCTAATGAGTATAAAGCTCTGCCTATCCAGCTAGCAATTTGAGAAGGACTGGTAAGGGGCAGAGGAAGACAGTTTATCTCTTGCATAATTATTGTACCTGGAATGATACTTGTACTATCTTATGTTAGAATTTGATCAAGATGTGAATGAGGAAAGTTCATTTGATGTAGTTTATATAGATTTTAGCAAAGCTTTTGACAAGTCCAACATGGGAGACTGATTGAGAAGGTTAAAGCACATGCAATTCAGGGAAACATGGCAAGATGGATCAGAAACTGGCTTCGTAATAGGACATAAAGGGTAGTGGTAGAATGCTGTTCGAGTGGCTGGAGGCTGGTGTCCGGCGGTGTGCCACGACGATTAGTACTGGGACTCTTATTGTTTGTTATATACATAAATGATATAGATGAAAATGTGGGGGGGGAATGATGAGCAAGTTTGCAGATGACACCAAGGTTGGTAGGGTGGTTAATAGTGAAGAAGGTGGTTGTAGATTCCAGGAAGATCTAGATAGTTTGCCAGAGCAGTGGCAGATGGCATTTAACCCTGTTAAGTGCGAGCTGATACACCTGGAAGAAGTAACAAGACAGAGGAACAGGTGGATCTTGGCGTACTTATTCATAGATCCCTGAAATCGGGAGAGCACATGAATAGGATAGTTAAAAGCAAATGCCTCATATGCCTTCTTATCAGTTGTGACATAGAGTGTAAGAGAAAGGAGGTAATGTTGGAGTTGTACAGAGTGTTGGTTAGGCCACAGCTGGAGTGTTGTGTGTAGTTCTGGGCATCTCACTATAGGAAGGATGTGCTTGCACTAGAGGGGGTGCAGAGGAGGTTCACCAGGAGGTTGGCTGGGATGGAGCATTTGAGCTATAGGGAGAGACTGGATAGACTTAAAACATTTTTTAGGACAGAGAAGGCTAAGGGGGGGACATGATTGAGGTGTATGGACAGGGTGAATAGGAAGCAGCTGTTCCCCTTGGTTGAGGGGTCAATCACAAGGGGGCATAGTTTTAGGGTAAGGGGCAGGAGATTCAGAGGGGATTGGAGAAAAAAAATCACTTGGAGGTGGTGGGAACCTGGAATGCACTGCCTGGGAACTAGAGGAGGCTGGAAACATTATAACTTTAAAGAAATCTCGACTTTTTTTATGATGCTTCTTGTCTTCCCTAGAGAATGGCAAAATCAGAAATGTCAATTTTTTAAATCATTCATGGGGACGGGGGATGTCATTGGCTAGGCCTACATTATTATTGCCCATCCCTAATTGCATTCTTTTTAAACAGTACGCTCCCATAAACAGTGACAAAAGTAAATAAATGACCAGATCATCTATTTTAGATATTGGTCAAGAGATAAATGTTGGCCAAGGCACCTATGGAATTCCTTTGCCCTTCTTCGGATTATGATGTGGAGATGCCGGCGTTGGACTGGGGTGAACACAGTAAGAAGTCTCACAACACCAGGTTAAAGTCCAACAGCTTCATTCTTCGGATTACACAGTGGAATCTTTTACTTGCAGATCAGCTGAAAGGAAGACAGGGCCTCAGTTTAATTGCAACTCTGAAAGTCTAGTTTTATCTCCTCACGCCGGCACAGTGGTTAGCACTGTTGCCTCACAGCGCCGGGGACCCCAGGGTTCGATTCCAGCCTCGGGTGACTGTCCATGTGGAGTTTGCACATTCTCCCTGTGTCTGTGTGGGGTTCCTCTGGATGCTCTGGTTCCTCCCACAGCCCAAAGATGTGCAGGTTAGGTTGATTGGCCATGCTAACTTGCCCCTTACTGTCAGGGGGACTAGCAGGTTAATGTGTGGGGATTTAATAGTGGAAAACGAGGAAATGGCTGAGACTTTAAATAAGTTCTTTGTGTCGGTCTTCACGGTGGAAGACACAAATAGTTTGCCGAATATTAGAGATCGAGAGTTGGTGGGAGGGGAGGTCCTTAATACAATTACTGTTACTAAGGAGGTGGTGCTTGGTAGACTAATAGGACTGAAGGTAGACAAGTCCCCGGGCCCGGATGGAATGCATCCCAGGGTACTGAAAGAAATGGCTGAGGTAATAGCAGATGCGTTAGTAGTAATTTATCAAAATTCGCTGGACTCTGGGGTAGTGCCGGCTGACTGGAAAACAGCTACTGTTACGCCGCTGTTTAAAAAAGGAAGTAGACAAAAGGCGGGTAACTACAGGCCGGTTAGCTTAACGTCCGTAGTTGGGAAGATGCTAGAGTCCATTATTAAAGAGGAAATAACAGAGCACCTGAATAAGAATGGTTCGATCAAGCAGACGCAGCATGGATTCATGAAGGGAAAGTCGTGTTTGACGAATCTACTGGACTTTTATGAAGATGTCACTAGTGCGGTTGACAGAGGGGAACCGGTGGATGTGGTGTTTTTAGATTTCCAGAAGGCGTTCGATAAGGTGCCTCACAAAAGGTTGCTGCAGAAGATTGGGGTACACGGAGTTAGGGGTAAGGTGTTGGCGTGGATTGGGGATTGGCTATCTAACAGGAAGCAGAGAGTTGGGATAAATGGGTGCTTTTCTGGTTGGCAGTTGGTGACCAGTGGCGTGCCGCAGGGATCGGTGCTGGGGCCTCAATTGTTTACCATTTACATAGATGATCTGGAGGAGGGGACTGAATCTAGGGTATTCAAGTTTGCTGATGACACGAAGGTGAGTGGGAAAGCGAATTGCGTGGAGGACGCGGAAAGTCTGCAGAGAGATTTGGATAGGGTGAGCGAGTGGGCGAGGATCTGGCAGATGGAATATAACGTTAGCAAATGTGAGGTTATCCACTTTGGAAGAAATAATAGTAAATTGGAGTATTATTTAAATGGAGAAAAATTACATCGTGCGACTGTGCAGAGGGACCTGGGGGTCCTTGTGCACGAATTGCAAAAACTCAGTCTGCAGGTGCAGCAGGTGATCAAGAAGGCGAATGGAATGTTGGCCTTTATCGCGAGGGGGATAGAATATAAAAGCAGGGAGGTCTTGCTGCAACTGTACAAGGCACTGGTGAGGCCGCAACTGGAGTACTGTGTGCAGTTTTGGTCCCCTTATTTGCGAAAGGATATATTGGCCTTGGAGGGAGTGCAGAGAAGGTTCACCAGGTTGATACCGGAGATGAGGGGTGTAGCTTATGAGGAGAGATTAAACAGATTGGGTCTGTACTCGTTGGAGTTTAGAAGGATGAGGGGTGATCTTATAGAGACATATAAGAGACATATAAGATAATGAAGGGGCTGGATAGGGTAGAGGTGGAGAGATTCTTTCCACTTAGAAGGGAAACCAGAACTAGAGGGCACAGCCTCAAAATAAGGGGGGGCCGGTTCAGAACAGAGTTGAGGGGGAACTTCTTCTCTGAGGGTAGTGAATCTCTGGAATTCTCTGCCCATTGAAGTGGTGGAGGCTTCCTCGTTGAATATGTTTAAATCACGGGTAGATAGTTTTCTGATCGATAAGGGAATTAGGGGATATGGGGAGCAGGCGGGTAAGTGGAACTGATTCGCTTCAGATCAGCCATGATCTTGTTGAATGGCGGGGCAGGCTCGAAGGGCCAGATGGCCTACTCCTGCTCCTATTTCTTATGTTCTTATGTAATGGGGATAGGGCCCGGGTGGGATTGTTGTTGGGGGTGCAGGCTCGATGGGCTGAATTGGCCTCCTTCTGCAATGTAGGGATTCTATCATTCTATATAACTGCCAGCCTAAATTATGTGCTCAAATCTACAGAACAAGAAACAGTTCCTAATGTCCAACGTGCTATGAACATTGGAATACGTCAACTGCATACACTAGTAACAAGCCATTCCTGCACCCTCTTTTAAGCTGCCTGAAAATTGATTGCAAAATCTTGAATTATGGCAAGTTATACTGTTGTGCCGACAGTGAACAAGGTATTTTTCAGCTCATCTACAATTTTAAACGTAGCTCATAGAGGTGAAAAGTCAATGTTCAATATACAATGATTTGGACATAGGAATTAAATGCAATATCTTCAAATTTCCAGACAACACTAAGCTCGGTGGTAGTGTGTGCTGTGAGGAGAATGCTAAGAGACTGCAGGGTGACTTGGACAGTCTAACTGAGCGGGCAAATTCTTGGCAAATGCAATATAATGTGGATAAATGTGAGGTTATCCACTTTGATGGCAAAAACAGGAAGGAAGATTATTGAATTGTGGCAATTTAGGAAAAGGGGGAGTGCCATGTGACCTGGTGGAACAGTCGCTGAAGGTGGCATGCAGGTACAGCAGGTGGTGAGGAAAGCTAATGGCATGCCAGCCTTCATAGCAAGAGGATTTGAGTATAGGAATAGAGACACCTTGCTGCAGTTATACAGTGCCTTGGTGAGGCCACACCTTGAGTATTGTATGCAGCTTTAATCTCCTAGGCTGAGGAAGGATATTCTTGCTGTTGAGTGATTCCAGCGAAGGTTCACCAGACTCATTCCTGGAATGGCAGGATTGACATATGAAGAAAACTGGATTGACTGGGCTTGAACTCACTTGAATTTAGAAGAATGAGAGGAAGAACTTCTTCACTCAGAGAGTTGTGAACCTATGGAATTCTCTATCACAGAAGGCTGTTGGGGCCAGTTTGTTAGATATGTTCAAGAGGGAGTTGGACGTGGACCTTGTGGCTAAAGGGATCAAGCGGTATGGAGAGAAAGCAGAAGTGGGATGCTGAAAGTGTAGGATCAGCCATGATCATATTGAATGGTGGTGCAGGCTCGAAGGCCGAATGGCCTACTCCTGCACCTGTTTTCTATGTTTTCCCTGTCCTTCTTAGTTCTGGCATATTCAATGTGGTTAATATTCTACCATCATGAATAATTGTCAAGAAATCTATTTGAAATTAAATGTTTTAGATCTCCTTAACGTAAGGAGTTAAATAAAGATGGGCAGTAATGCGAAAGGGGGATGGTTACCTGACTCATCCAAAGATAAATTTAATTGAATGAAGTGCTAAGGGCGATCTACATAATGTGAAAAAAATAAAATTATCTAAAAAGCCAAGGCGAACTTGAACTATAGCCTAAACCCAGATAAAGTATAAAGTATACCCAGATAAAGATATATAAATCTGCTTGAGTTTATGACTTAGTCAATTGTTATAACAAACTACTGAACAAGTAAAGGTTATCTTGCAACTAGTATCTTCCAATATACTGTATGACTCACACTGAAATTATGTCTTGCCTAATCTCTGTAAGGAAGTAAATAACCATGGGTAAAATTTTGAATACATTCTGTGGAACGTCAGCACACAACCAAAGTGATCAGATGAGCTGCTGAGATATCCATCCACATTATTCTCACCACACAATTTTTGCTGAGGCTGTAACTGAAAACACAGGAACAGGAACCATCATGTCCATCAGTTGAAAAGTTAGTCCTATCGTCCTTTTCTCCTTCAATCTAATTCATATTGGCTTTTTATTCATTCATATTAATCAAATTGGTATAAACAGTTTTAATTTTTTTTATATCTGCGATTTTTGAAGATTTAAGTTCTTCTAAATTCTCAGTCCTGACATCTTTTCCTGAGTTCACCGTCAGGTTCCCTCCAATCAGGTTTTCGCTCTTGCCACAGTATTGAACTGGCTCCTATCAAAGTTACAAATAACGTTCTATAGGACTGTGACAAAGATAATCTAACTTTGTCCTTTTTGATCTGTCTGCAGCTGTTGTGGTTGACCACAACATCTTCTTCAAAAGCCTGTCCACTGTTGTGCAGCTGGGTGGGACTGCACTCATATACCCAGGCAAAGCCAGGGAATCACCTTCAATGCTTTTCTTCACATTCCTCCACTTAACTCTGGTATCCCACAAGGTTCTGTCCTTGGCTCCCCTCTCTTATTTCTTATCTATGTGCTGCCCTTGGTGATGGACAAAAACACAGTGTCCATTTCTTCATATATGCTGACAACACTCAGCTATATTTCAGCACCACCCGTTTCTAAATTGTCTTGCTGCTGTGTCTGACATCCAGGCAAGCAGAAATTTCCTCTGGTTAAATATTGGGACGATTGCAGCCATTGTCTTCGGTTATCGTCACAAATTCCATTCGCTTGCCTCTGTCCCTCTTTCTGGAAATTCTCAGGCGGGACCAATTCGCAACCTTGGGGTCATATTTGACCCCAACATGAACACAGATCCACGACATCACTAAAACTGCCTACTTTTGGCTCTGCAACATGCCCTTGTGCCTTCCACAGTTCATTTGCTCTGTTTGCTACCTCTAGACTTGACTATTTAAAACAGCTCATGCTTGGCCTCCCACGTTTTACCCTCTGTAAACTTAAGGTCTTCCAATATTCTGCTGCTCGTGCTCTAACTCTCACCAAGTCCCATTCACCCATTACTGCTGTGCTTCCTGACCTACTCTGGCTCCAGGTTAAAAAAACCCTTGATTTCAAAGTGTTCATCCTTCTTTCCAAATTATCCATGGTCTTGCTCCTGCATTCTGTATTCTTCGATAATTCTGGAGCCTTGAGCAACCCCGATTTTAATTGCTCCACCATGGTGGCCATGTTTCAGGTTGCCAAGGCCCTGAGTTCAGGAATTCCTTACCTCAGCCTCTCTACCTCCCTTTCCACCTTTAAGATGCTGTAATATCTCCTCACGTGGCTTCTGTGAGGTACCTTGGCACATTGTTTTACCATGTAAAAGATGCTTTATAAAAACAAGTTGATGTTAGGTTAAGACTAGAAATTAATTTATTTTGTTAGCAACACTCCTACGAATGATTCCTGGAGAAACTTACTGAAAACTCCTATATAAAAAAGGGAGCTCAAAGAAATGTAAATGTAGAACAGAATAAGGATTTGCAATGAAGGTTTAGCCTTTAATTCTACATTTGGATACGACAAAACAAAATAATTTAATGATAGTGTTGAATTAAATGTTGATTTGTCATGACAAATTGTGTTTCCACAATGAATATAATTTACTATTATGATTTCCTGTTTTTAATCAATTATGGAGATCCTGGGCACTTCCCCAGTCTGGGAGTCCATGAAATGACTTCTTGATGGAACTACTCCAGATGACACTCAACAACTTGTATTTATATAATGCCGTTCGTGTTTTGTAAATACTCCAAGGTGCTTCATTGGAGCATTATAAAGCCACGTTAGGTGATATCATGGCCAAAACCTCGCTCAAAGAGCTAAGGAGCGTCTTAAAGGAGGAAAGAGAAAGAAATTTAAGGAGAGAATTCTGAAGCTTAGGGTGCAGGCAACTGCAGACATGGTCACCCCTCATGGAATATTTAAAATCAGAGGTACTTGAGGCCAGAATATATATACCCGAGAGTTGTGGGATTTGAAGATAATACAGAGGTAGAATGGACATGGCCATGAAAGTATTTGAAAATAGAGATGAGAAATTTCAAATTGAGGCATTGCTTGACTGGGAGCCAATACAGGTCAGCGAGCACATGGGTTATGGGTGAAAAGGATTCTGTGCACTGAAGGACACAGGCAAAAGAACTTTAGAACGCCTCAGGTTGACAGAGGGTAGAATGTTGGAGGATTGCCAGTCATGGGTTGGAATGGTCAACTGCAGAGGTAACGAAGGCATGAAGGAGGGTTTCAGCAGCAGATGAATTGAAGCAAGAGTGGAGATATGTGATTTCACAGTGGTAGAAATAGATGGTCTTCGAGGTGGCATAGATAAAGCTCATCTCATGGCCAAATATGGCACCAATGTTGCAAACAATCTGATTCAGCCTCTGACAGTTGCCAGAGAGAAGAAGCTGTAGATAGAGGGTGGAGTTTGTAGTGGGGGACAGCGTTGGCCCTGGTCTTCCTCATATTTAACTCAAGACGATTTCTGCTTATGCTGTATCTGACCACCCCAGATCCCCAATGGTCAGTGATGTCCAAAACAGTATCAAATTTAAAACAGCCTTAATATTCACAATGAGGTACTGGGACAAGAGTTTGAGCCTGTGCTTCCCCTTCCTAACATTGGCAGACCGCAATATTAAATTACCCATCCGCAGTAGCGTGAAGAAATATCCAGTATCCTTCCTAGACGAGCAACAGTGCGTGGTTTGCAGAGGCCCTGAAGGAAGTTTACTCCACCCAGGAATGGTATTTCATTCATAAGAATTAAAAGGAGGGAATGAACTTATCTAAAAACAAATAAAAATAACTTTTACAAAACTCTTATTACTTCATTAATTTGAAGGACTCAATTTCAGATAATCTGTGAGAATCTACATTGGCTATGCTAAATTCTCCCTCCGTGTACCCGCACTGCTGCCTCACCGCCAGGGACCCGGGTTCAATTCCGGCCTTGGGTCACTGCCCGTGGAGTTTGCTCATTCTCCCTGTGTCTGCGTGGGTTTCCTCCGGGTACTCCGGTTTCCTCCCACAGTCCAAAGATGTGGGGTTAGGTTGATTGGTCATGCTAAATCAACCCTAGTGTCAGGGGATTAGCAGAGTAAATATGCAGGTTTATGGAAATGGGTCCTGGGTGGGATTGTGGTCGGTGCAGACTCGATGGGCTGAATGGCCTCCTTCTGCACTGCAGAGATTCTATTCTATGATTCTATGAGTGTGGCAACTCGGGGATTTTCACAGTGACTTCATTGTTAAGGTTAAAGTTTATTTATTAGTCATCAGTAAGGCTTACATTACACTGCAATGAAATCATTGTGAAATTTCCCATTGCAGTGTTGATGTAAACCTATTTGTGAGAATAATAAATGAACTTCAAAACTTTTACTTTAGGCAAACTTTAAAACTTTAATTGAGTTCAATACGAAACAGCGGTACTACCAACAAGGGTGAGAAATGGCTGGGACAAATCACAATTCACTTTTAAAGCTAATGTATTGGTAACAGGTTATTTCTACTCACCTCCCAAAAGAAAAAAAAGGTAGAAATGTAACCCAGAAATTAATCTTTTGACCAACCAAATAAACTAAATCAAATTAACTAAGGGAACAACGCAGAAATGAGAGAATGAAAGAAGTGGGAGGCAGATTAAGTTGCTTGGTGGGCTGGGCAGGGTTAATGAGCTGAGGTGTTCCTGTTGAGCCGGTTACACCTGTGAGTGAGAGCTTGACAATGGAGTCCAGAGAGTCGACTTAATGGCTGAGAGAGACACATTTGGTGCCGCCACACAAGAGAACAGCAAAAGTTCTTCGGCTTTTCTGAGGGGAGCAGACAATTTGCTTATTTTTTAAAAAACAATTAGAAACAAACTTGATGAAATTAGGAAGGAATTGTTGAAAATGTGGTAAGTCAGCCCGCGCTCGTTGTCTTGCTACTTACTTTTTGATACAGGGGAGTGAAGGTAGCGGTTTGTTCCTCGGGGCTGTACCGGGGAGGTGGGTTTGGGAAAGTGTTGGACCTGGACGTTTTTTTGAGGCGAGCTTTCTTTGTTCCAGATGTGTGTGTGTGTTTATTTGGGGGGGAAGGAGGAGGAGGAAAGGCGCGCGCTCCCCGGGGTAAGAGTCCAGGATTCACAGGGATTGGATTGTGGGTGAGGCAGGGCCAGGCTTTGAGAGAGAGAGAGAGAGAGGCATGAATCAGGATTTGTTTCTTGGGATACTTTTTTAAAATTGAAAATTTGAGGTGGTGACCGTCCCAAGGCTGTTTTTTTTTACTGCAATTTTATGCCTGACTGGAGGACAAATAACAACATCCAGAAGTCTCTGGAGAAGAACAAATAACATCCAGTAATTAAAAGTCTCAATGCCTCCCGCCCCCTTTATTTACACTTAGGAATCTGGTGGTGACAGAGTGGATTAAAAACAGCAAGTTGAATCATTTTGTGGTAGGAGGTTCTGTAGTAAATAGCCAAATGATGTCCAAAGATGTAGGTTAGGTGAATTGGCCATAATAAATTGCCCCTTAGTGTCAAGGGTGATTAGTAGGGTAAATTTGTGGGTTTACAGGGATGGTGCCTGGGTGGGATTGTTGTCAGTGCAGATTCGATGGGCCAAATGCCTTCCTTCTGCACTGTAGGGATTCTATGATTTATAAACAGTTGACGCTGTCCAGAAATCACTCCACGTTTCTAAATACTTTGCATCGAGCAGTCCAATGCAACATATCATAGAATAGAATTATAGAATTCCTACAGGGCAGAAGGAGGCCATTTGGCCCATCGAGCCTGTACTGACAACAATTGCACCCAGGCCCTATTCCTGTAACCCCGCATATTTACCCTGCTAATCCCCCTGACACTAAGGGGCAATTTAGTATGGTCAATCCACCTAACCCGCACATCTTTGGACTGCGGGAGGAAACCCACAGAGACACACGGAGAATGTGCAAACTCCACACAGACAGTAACCTGAGGCTGGAATTGAACCCAGATCCCTGGTGCTGTGAAGCAACATTACTAACCACTGTGCTGTAAATGGTTATTTTATTATTTACATCTATCTGTCTACCTTTATCTTTTTACGATTTAAAAAAAAGATATTACCTAGACATTAAACATTTGATGACATGTGTTTCATCCCCTGGCACTATTGAGTCTGCACTGGCTGTTGTTCCTAATAACAAAGGGTGGGCGGGGGGTTACTTAGTTAATTGTTGGCTTGTGAGACATGGAAGATGTTCTTGTTGGGCTACATAAGTCCTCAAATTTTTTATGTGGTGAGATGTTTCGCTGTGACAGTGGTCTGTATTGCAAATAGAGTTTTTAACCTTGCCAGTAACATTGTTTAAATTGTGAGGTATGTATATATTTAGCATTGCCATCATTGAAACTTTAGGCTCCCAATATCGCACACAACCCTAACTCTGGACCTGTTAGCTCTGCTGCCTCACAACGCTAGGGACCTGTGTTCAACTCCTGGCTTGGGTCACTGTCTGTGCAGAGTCTGCACGTTCTCCCCATGTCTGCATGGGGGTGCTCCGGTTTTCTCCCACAGTCTGAAAGACATGCTGTTATGTGCTTTGGCCATGCTAAGTTCTCCTTCGGTGTACTCGAACAGACACCAGAGCGTGACAACTAGGGGGATTTTCACAGTAACTTCATTGCAGTATTAATATAAGCCTACTTGTGACACTAATAAAAAACAAAATAAACTTACAAACTTTACAGTGAGTTAATTTGGAAATGGTAAGTATAGCGAAGGTCTATATTATCATCTGTTTCTTTATACTAAAATGGTTTTTGCATACAGCCTGTCAGTGAAAGTCTTTGTTTAATGTCTGATTCTTTTGCACCAAAATGGTTTATGCATGGAGCACAGAGCCTGTGAGTAAAGGTCTCGGTACAATGTCTCATCTGACTTCTAACAATGTGGCTCGTGCTGCCATCTAAAGTGAGTTTGAACATACAAGCTGGGCAACTATTGAAAGGAAGGAAAGATGGAAGTCAGACAGAGCCCAGATGCAAACTACTAAACTGTTTAAAAGGCCACATGGTTCTTGTAGCTCAGCTCAACAAATTCATCTAAACAGTCTCTAATGGAACAGTAATTGTTTTTTCATTAAGTTTCTGTAGTCTTAGCATGTATAACACTACAATGAAAAGACATGAAGCCGTTAATTTATAAGGGTGCTTTTTCCTCTCGGGTTCAATTACAATTTGTACAAATGATATCACCCATCACAGTTGAACATAAGAAGTAGGCAGTCCCTCCCTTCAAAACTGTGTTCTGCTAATCAATATCCAGCCTCAACTCCACTTTCCTGCCTGCTCTTCATAAACTCCTGACCCTATAGTTCAAACATCTGTCCAGCTCAGCCTTGACTACATGTGGAGATTCCACCTCCATAGTTCTCTGGGATTAAAGAATTCCAAAGATTCACAACCATCAGAGAAGGAATTCCTCCTCTCTGTCTTGAATAGGTGCCCCCTTATTCTGAAGCTAGTTCTAGGTTCCCCAGTGAGGCAAAACATCCTCTCAGCATCTCCCCTGTCAAGCCCCCTTAGAATTTGATATGTTTGAATAAAATCGCCTCTCATTCTTCTAAATTCCAATGGCTTTAAGTCCAACCTGCTCAACATTTCCTCATGAAACATCCGGTCAGAGTGACCAAAGCATGGTCCTTATGGAGGCAAAGTCCCGTCTTCACAATCCCTTCATCGTGTTATGTGGCACTGCCACTGTGCTAAATGGGATTGATTTAGAACAGATCTAGCAACTCGACTGGGAAACTGTGAGGCAGCAGTAGTCAACCACACTCTAACCTGATGGCGTGGCATATTCCCCCATGACCTGGAAATCCCCCACTCTACCATTACCACCAGGCCAGAGGATCAACCCTGCTTCGCGGAAAGTGCAGAACAGCATGCCAGGAGCAGCACCAGGCATACCTAAAAATGAGGTGTCAACCTAGTGAAGCTACAACATTGGGCTACTTGCATGCGAAGCAGCATAAACGGCAAGTGATAGACAAAGCTAAGCGATTCCACAACCACCAGATCAGATCTAAACTCTGCAGTCCTACCACACCCAGTTGTGAATGGTCGAGGACAATTAAACCACTCACCAAAGGAGTCTCCATAAATATCCCCATCCTCAATGATGGGGGAGCCCAGCACATCAATGCAAAAGATAAGGCTGAAGCATTTGCAACAATCTTCAACCAGGCGTACTAAGTGGATGATCCACTTCGGCCTACTACAGAGGTTCCCAGCACCTTGGATGCCAGTCTTCAGCCAATTTAATTCACTCCACATGATATCAAGAAACATCAGAAGGTACTGGATACTGCAAAGGATTTGGGCCCTGACAATATTTCAACGATAGGACTAAAAGACTAGTGCTTCAGAACTTAATGTATCCCTAGCCAAGCTATTTCAGTATAGCTTCAACACTGGCATCAACCTGGCAATGTGGAAAATTGCCCAGATATATCCTGTACACGCAAAACAGGACCAATGCAACCTGGCCAATTGCTGCCTCAGCAGTCTACACTGAGTAAAACAATGGAAGGGGTCATCAACAATGCTACTAAGCAGCACTTGCTTAGCAATAACCTACTCGGATGTTCAGTTTTGGTTATGCCAGGGTCACTCAGCTCCTGACCTCATCACAGCCTTGGTTCAAACATGGACTAAACAGCTGAACTTTAACGGTGAGGTGAGAGTCACCGTCTTTCACGTCAAGGCAATATTTGACTGAGCGTCAAGGGGCCCCAGCAAAACCGGAGTCAGTGGGAGTTGGGATGAAAATTCTCTGCTGGATGGAGTCATGTCCACGACAAAGGAAGATGGTTGTTGGAGGTCAATCACTTCAGTTCCATGACATCACTGCAGGAGTTAGAAGGGAAGTGTTCATTAGTGACCTTCCTTCAATCATAAAGTCAGAAGTGGGGATGTTTGTTGTTTGTGCAATGTTCAGCATTCATAACTCTTTAGGTACTGAAGCAATCCATGTCCAAATGTAGAAAGACTTGGACAATATCCAGGCTTGGGCTGACAAGTGGCAAGTAACATTTGTGTCACACAAGTGCTAGGCAATGACCATCTCCAACAAGAATGAATCTAACTCTTGCCATTTGACATTGGAATCACTGAATCCCTCACTTTCAACATCCTGGGGGTTAATATTGATCAGAAACTGAATTGCACCCGCTATATAAATGCTTTGGCTACAAGAGCAGGTGAGAATCTAGGAATCCTGCAGTGACTAACTTACCTCCTGACTCCCTAAAGCCTGTCCTCCAGCTACAAGGCACAAGTCAGGAGTGCAATGGAATATTTTGCACTTGCCTGGATGAGTGCAGCTCCAACAGCACTCAGGCAGCTCAACAGCATCCAGGAAAGCCGCCCACTTGACTGGCATCCCGTCCACAAACATTCACTCCCTACACCACCGGCACATGATAGCAGCAGTGTGTACCATTGACAAGTAGCACTGCAGGCCACTTTAAACAGCACCTTCCAAACTCTCGGCCACTATCATCTAAAAGACAAGGACAGCAGATACATGGGAGCACGACCACTCGACAACCCAACTTTGAAATAAATTGCTGTTCCTTCACTGTTGCTAGGTCGAAATTCTGGAACTCTTCCCCCCCCCCCCCCCCCAAACTGCACTGAGAGTACACCTACATCACATGGACTGCAGCGGTTCAAGAAGGCAATTTACCACCACCTTCTCAAGGGTGATTAGGGATAGGCATTAGTGATGCCCACGTCCTATGAATTAATTCAACGAAACCCTTTCTTCCCAGAAACAACTTGGTGAACCTTCTGTGAACGGCGGCAGTTCACAGTATATCCCCTCCTTTTTTTAAATACTTTTCCAATTCAATCAAATCAAATCCAATTCAGAGTCTCAACAAGTTGAGACATTTCAGATCCAGGCTGACGAGACAGGGCAAGCGACCAAACCACCCTGTCCTGGGCCCGATCTACATGAGCCAAGCTGATTGGAGAAGGGGGAGGTTCCTCCTCCAAGACTTGGGCTCATTTGCATTTTAGCCAAAAGGCCGAGATGCCGCTTTTAAAAATTGCTTCATATGAAACATATGAAGCTTCAGTGTAACCTAATGACCTCAACCAAGCGCAGGCGATCCATACTACACTTGATCTTAGCCAAGACCAAGACATTAGTCTCACCAATGCTATGTACAATTGTAGCAAGTCTTTTGTTCTCAAGTTCCCTTGTAATTTGTCTTCCACTGTGCCTGCATACTAACTCTTTGTACTTCGTGTCTTCAGACACCCAGATCCTTCTGTAACAAAAGCATTCTAAAGTCTCCATTAAAATATTTTGCTTTCCTATTCTTCCCACCCCAATGGATAAAAACTTATTTCCTACATGGAGCATATACCAATTTTTTTCCACTCACTTAGCCTCAGCACTTATCTCTGTGGCACCCCACTAGTTAAAGTTTGCCAATCTGAAAATGACCCATTTATCCTGACACACTCATTCGCTATTGTAAGAGGCAGCACGTTGGCAGAGTGGTTAGCACTGTAACCTCAGTGCCAGGGACCCAGGTTCGATTCCTGGCTTAGGTCATTGTCTGTACGGAGTCTGCACGTTCTCCCCGTGTCTGCTTGGTTTTCCTCCGAATGCTCCGGTTTCCTCCCACAGTCCGAAAGACAGGTTAGGTGCATTGGCCGTGCTAAATTCTTTGTGTACCCGAACAGGCATTGGAATAATGTAAGCCTACTTGTGACAGTAATAAATAATATTACTGCCAACACCATCAGTTCTTACTTTGTGTGGTAACCTTTTATGTGACACCTTCTGAAAATCAACATACATTACATACACTGGTTCTCCTTCATCCACCCTGCTTGTTGCATTCTTAAAAGAGCTGTAATGAATTTGTAGGAAAGGAAAATTGTGTTAAAATTTAACATGGCTTTTACAATTTTCTAATTGTGGTACACGTGCTTTCTTTATAATGGATTCCAGAGTTAAGCAATAATTATCTTCTGTGTTTTTACACCTGACTCTGTAACTACTTGACAATTTATGAATATAAGAGATGTCCACACCAGCAGTGTGTTAACATGTGATGAATTATAGCTAATGCCATAGAAACTATGCCTGCCTGTCAAGATGCTGTATTAACACTTTTTAAAATCTCACTGTTTCTGCCATTAATATAAATCCTTTTATAGAAGGATTAGTTCCTTCCATTTTGAAACTTAGAAAGCAGTCTCTAATTTAAACCCAATGGTTTAAAACTGTATACTACACAAAACAGACCAAAAACACCACATTTTGGAGGAGTTAACATTTAAATTGAATCATATCAAATAATAAATAACATGTAATCTAACATTTCGCTACACATTTTTCTCACAAATGTCACTTCTAAAGTAAGTGTCCCCTGGTATTCCCACAGAATTGTCCAACTTCATTTGTGCTGTAATTTCCCCAAATGGTGGGTTCCTGAAGACAGCTATGCCAAATCATTCTACACCTCTCGCTGGGATTATCAGCACACCTGCTTCAGTTGTGACATTCATTCAGCAAAAATTGTGTGAATTTGGTGATTTAAATGTCACTGAAACCAAGGACTCAACAGAGACTTGACTGTCAAATCTCAGTTTACCATTAAAACAATATCTGCAGATTTTAAATCAAAACTAAATTTAGATTGCATTAATGTAGTAAATATTAATTTTTCAGGTTAACTGCTGTGTAAATAAAGGAGGGAAAAGTACCAGATTGGGTACATTGTTCACAATGTGTTGTATTCATACAGGAAAGATTTCTCCCTAGGTTGCGTCTTTGGCACCCATCTTTCGACACAAACCATACACATTCATTTCTTAAAAGTCACTAAATTGTAGCGTTCTTCAATTAGCTGTTATTAAAGTGAAACAATTTTGGCCGTGGTCCTAAATTTGAATAGCGGATGCTGAACTGTAATTCAAGCTTTCAAATAGCTAGCCCACAGCTCCATGACATTTGAATGTGCTGATTTCAGAGTTTATATGTCTCCACACGCACAGTTTCTGCTATCTGTTTCACATATTGGTTTCCTGCATTGACAGCAGTCATTTTACATAAAAGTGGAACCTCTTCAGGCCGCTGAAATAATTGAAATCCATGTGCTGAGTACATACCTATCTGTGGTGCATGTGTATCGCTTCTTGGCCTTTTGGCTAAGATCAAGTGTAGGATCAAGCCCGAGATCGGATGTAATGCCTGTTCTTGTCAGCTTGGGGCTCTAGTAATTGTGTCTTGTGGGGACCATGAATTGGATTCAATTTGAATTGGTTTTTGGAGCAAGCAAGGAGATGGATTAAAGGCTTGCCCTGTCCACTCTGCGCATTGGCTTTGTAATTCTTGGGAAAGGAATTTTTTTTTTAAGTCTTAAAAACAGCATCTGCACATGCAAAGCTCCCACTTTTCAAACCCTGATATGAGCCAGGGGTAATTGATCGCAACCTGTAAAATAAAACAGCAGCTTGGAAACTAGTTCGAAAAATGCACAGCAATTATAAAACTAGTCTTCCTATGTGACTCACATGAAGAACAAATAAAATCCAAGGCTTAGTTTGTACCAATTCTGACTTTTGACGTGGATGTGTATGATTATCATTGAAGTGTGACAGTGTAACTGGAATTATCGGTTTACAGTGACTCATAATGTCACATTCTGTTGTGTTAAACAGGATTCTGGAATTGTGACAGGTGTTCTGAGATTTCGTTCAGCAATTCCTCAAATTGTAAATTGGCGGTCTTGCTTATTGTATTTCTCCTTATCCAAATGTGCAGACCTATAAGTTTTTAATGGGAGAAATACAAAAGAGTCCAGAGGGGCAATTTTTTCATGCAGAGGTATTAGTGGAGGCGAGTACAATTTTGTCTTTTAAAAAGCATTTAGGTAGTTACATGGGTAAGATGGGTATAGAGGGATATGGGCCAAACGCAGGCAATTGGGACTAGTTTAGTGGGTTTTTTTTTAAAAGGGGTGGCATGGACAAGTTGGGCCAAAGGGCCTGTTTCCATGCTGTAAACCTTTATGACTCTCTGACCTTCTATGAAATATAGTAGTCACAACTTGCATAGTTTTTTAAATTGGAATATCTTGATTTACTGAGATCAATCAGCATTGTACTGCAATTGCAACATCTCAAGAGAGGAGGAAGACAAAGTAGGAAAAATAGGCTAGCTAGCCTTAACATCTGTCATTTGGGGAAAATGCAAGAATGCATTATTAAAGAGGTAGTAGCAGAAAATCGTAACATAATTGTGCAGAGTCAACCCAGTTTTGTGAAAGGGAAATCCTGCTTGATAGATATATTCAGAGTTATTTTGAGGGTATAACGAGCAGGATGGATAAAGCGGTACCAATAGATGTATCGTACTTGGATTTCCAAAAGATGTTCGATAAGGTACTATGTAAAAGGTTACTGCACAAAAGCTCAGGATGTTGGGGTGATATATTAACATGAATAAAGGATTGGCTAGCTAACAGGATAAATGCATCATTTTTAGGTTGGCAAACTGTAATGAGTGGATTGCCACAAAGATCGGGCCTCAACTATTTCTGATCTATATTAATGACTTGCACAAGAGAACAACTGCATTGTAACCAAATTTACAGACGATACAAAGATAGGTAGGAAAGCAAGTTGTGAGGATGCAAAGGGATCCAGATAGGTTAATTGAGTCTGCAAAAAAAATAGCAGATGGAGTATAATGTGGGAAAATGTACGATCCATTTTGTCAGGAAGAATAGAAAGGCAGAATGTTATTTAAATAGACTGTAGAATGCATTTGCACACTGGGATCTGGTTGTACTTGTACATTAATCACAACAGTAGCATGTAGATCCAGTAAGTAATTAGAAGGGTAAATGGAATGTTGGCTTTAATACAAGGGGATGGAATAAAAGTAGTGAAGCTATTGAAGTAGAAACTTTTCCTGCTTCCTGACTGGTAGATAGACTCAAACAAAATTCGTTCCGACAGTACAACTATTTATTTACGACAGACTACATGCAGTTTTGGCAGAAACTTGGGTTCAGAGAGCAGTTATTACAACTTGCTAATTCCTCCCCAAGTCTGCAATTACACAGAGAAACAGTTCAGTATTTATACATAATCATTATCAGTTTTCGTGACCAGAGCATATTCAGGAATTCGATTAGTAATAGAATCATAAGCAATATCATTAATCAGGTTTTAACTTGTCCTCCCAGAACTCGTTGTCCCATTATTCATACCCTTATTTTGTCCTTTGATGGAACAGAAGATGGTCGGTGACTCCTTCCTCACTGACCTTATCTTGTTTTATTTACTCATACAGCCTTATTAACTCTTACAGGGGTCTGGCATTTTGAAATAGCTTTGGTCAGCCATTCTTTATATTGTAACAAATAGTTGACCAATTTTCCCATCATGCCCTTAGTTCGTACAACTTCACAAAGCCTTGCTATAGCTACAGGGCATTGGTGAGACCACACGTGGAGTATAGTTTTGGTCTTCTTACTTAAGGAGGGATGTATTTGCATTGGAAGTAGTTCAGAGAAGGTTCAGTGGGTTTACTTCCTGGAATGGGACTTGCCTTATGAGGAAAGATTGAGCAGGCAGGGCCTATAGTCATTAGAGTTGAGGGGTGATTTTATTGAGACATAACATTGAGGGAACTTGACTGTTTAGAGGCTATGAGGATGTTTCTCCTTGTAGAGGACTCTAGAACTGGGGGTGCAGCTTAAAGCGTTATCACATTTATTGGAGGTAAAGAGGAAATTCATCCCTCGGAGGTTGTTAGTCTTTGGAATTATCTTCTACAGGGGGTGGCACGGTAGCATAGTGGTTAGCACTGCTGCTTCACAGCTCCAGGGACCTGGGTTCGATTCCCGGCTTGGGTCACTGTCTGTGTGGAGTTTGCACGTTCTCCTCATGTCTGCGTGGGTTTCCTCCGGGTGCTCTGGTTTCCTCCCACAGTCCAAAGATGTGCAGGTTAGGTTGATTGGCCATGCTAAAATTGCCCCTTAGAGTCCTGAGATGCGTAGGTTAGAGGGCTTAGTGGGTAAATATGTGGGGATTTGGGGGTAGGGCCTGGGTGGGATTGTGGTCGGTGCAGACTCGTTGGGCCGAATGGCCTCTTTCTGTGCTGTAGGGTTTCTATGAAGTTTCTATGAGAGTAATGGATGTTTGGTCATTGAATATATTCTAGCTTTTTGATTTACATGGTGGAGGTAGAAAAATGGAGTTAAGGCCACACACATTGGTAACAGCCATGACCTTACAGAATGGTAGATCGCAATGGGCCAAGTCTCCTTGACTTGCTTTGATTTATTACTGTCACGTGTATTAGCATACAGAGAAAAGTATTGTTTCTTGTGCGCTATACAGACAAGGCATACCGTTCATAGAGAAGGAAATGAGAGAGTGCGGAATGTAGCGTTACAGTCATGGCTATTATGTAGAGAAAGATCCACTTAATGCAAAGTAGGTCCATTCAAAAGTCTGACAGCAGCAGGGAAGAAGCTGTTCTTGAGTCAGTTGGTACATGACCTCAGACTTTTGTATCTTTTTCTCAATGGAAGAAGGTGGAAGAGAGTGTGTCTGGGGTGCGTGGGGTCCTTAATTATGCTGGCTGCTTTGCCGAGGCAGTGGGAAGTGTAGACAGAGTCAATGGATGGGAGGCTGGTTTGCGTGATGGACTGGCTACATTCACAACCTTCTGTAGTTTCTGGTGGTCTTGGGCAGAGCAGGAGCCAAATCAAGCTGTGATACAACCAGAAAGAATGCTTTCTATGGTGCATCTGTAAAAGTTGGTGAAAGTCGTAGCTGACATGCCAAATTTCCTTAATCTTCTGAGGAAGTAGAGGCGTTGGTGGGCTTTCTTAACTGAAGCGTTGGCATGGGGGGACTAGGACAGGTTGTTGGTGATCTGGACACCTAAAACCTTGAAGCTCTTGACCCTTTCTACTTTGTCCCCATTGATGTAGACAGGGGCATGTTCTCCTCTACGCTTCCTGAAGTTGATGACAATCTCCTTCATTTTTTTGACATTGAGGGAGAGATTGTTGCCGCACCAGTTCACCAGATTCTCTATCTCATTCCTGTACTCTGTCTCATCGTTGTTTGAGATCTATCCCACTACGGTGGTGTCATCAGTAAACTTGAAAATCAAATTGAAGGGGAATTTTGCCACACTGTCATAGGTGTATAAGGGATATAGTAAGGGGCTGATATCACAGTCTTGTGGGACACCAGTGTTGAGGAGATTGTGGAGGAGGTGTTGTTGCCTATCCTTACAGATTGTGGTCTGTGAGTTAGGAAGTTCAGGATCCAACCACAGGGAAGAGCCGAGGCCCAGGCCATGGAGTTTGGAGATGAGTTTCGTGGGAATAATGGTGTTGAAGGCTGAGCTGTAGTCAATACATAGGTGTCTTTGTTATCTAGGTGTTCCAGGGTTGAGTGCAGGGCCAGGGAGATGGTGTCTGCTGTTGGGGCAGTAGACAAACAGTAGTGGATCCAGGTAGTCTGGGAGGATGGAATTGATTCGAGCCATGACTAGCCTTTCGATGCACTTCATAATGATGGATGATAGAGCCACCGGATGATAGTCATTGAGGCACGCTGCTTAGTTTATCTTAGGTACTGGGATGATGGTCATCTTCTTAAAGTGGATAGGGACCTCAGATTGTTGTAAAGAGTGGTTGAAGATGTCTGCGAATACCCCCACCAGCTGATCCGCGCAGGATCTGAGTGCTCATCCGGGTACCCCATCTGGACCAGTCGCTTTCTGTGGTTGACCTTCGAGAAAGCTGCTCTGACATCTGCAATGGTGACCCCAGATACAGGTTCATCCAGGGCTTCCGGGGTGGAGGGCAAGCTCTCGCTGACCTCTTGCTCAAAACGGGCATAGAATGCATTGAACTCATCAGGGAGGGGTGTATTGGAGCCAGCGATTTCACATGCCTTCATCTTTTAGCCTGTTATGTCTTCCAGACCTTGCCATAGTCGGCAGGGGGCTACGTGGCTAGCTTTGGACTCTAGCTTGGTCCGGTACCGTCTTTTAGCATCTTTGATGGATGATCTTCTGCTATTTCTTATGATCTTATTGCAAGCAGCAACCTAATCTACACCCCATTCCCCTCCCTTGCTAACCTTTCTTCCCAAGGTGCCTTCTGGGGACTAGCCATTATAATCACCTTCCTGCCCTACTCAATGCACCCACGTCTTGCCTTCCATTGGCTTTTCAGCAGATCAACAATCAGTGCCTTCCTCCTCTGAATTTCTCACCAGAGGATCTCTTCACTTGTGAACAAGGCCCACGCCATCCACTATCCTTTATTGTACATGATTTCACAGCACTTTGAGCCTTACTGAAACTCCCTGTCCTGTTATATTTCCAATGTGGAGATGCCGGCGTTGGACTGGGGTAAACACAGTAAGAAGTTTAACAACAGCAGGTTAAAGTCCAACAGGTTTATTTGGTAGCAAAAGCCACACAAGCTTTCGGTGCTCCAAGCCCCTTCTTCAGGTGAGTGGGAATTCTGTTCACAAACAGGGCATATAAAGACACAAACTCAGTTTACATGAATAATGGTTGGACTGCGAATACTTAGAGCTAATCAAGTCTTTAAGATACAAACAACGTGAGTGGAGAGAGCATCAAGACAGGCTAAAAAGATGTGTATTGTCTCCAGACAGGACAGCTAGTGAAACTCTGCAGGTCCAGGCAGGCTGTGAGGATTACAAATAGTGTGACATGAACTCAATATCCCGGTTGAGGCTGTCCACAAGTGTGCGGAACTTGGCTATCAGTTTCTGCCCAGCGACTCTGCACCGTCGTGTGTCGTGAAGGCCGCCTTGGAGAATGCTTACCCGAATATCAGAGGCCGAATGCCCGTGACCGCTGAAGTGCTCCCCAATAGGAAGAGAACAGTCTTGCCTGGTGATTGTCGAGCAGTGTTCATTCATCCGTTGTCGCAGCGTCTGCATGGTTTCCCCAATGTACCATGCCTCGGGACATCCTTTCCTGCAGCGTATCAAGTAGACAACGTTGGCCGAGTTGCAAGAGTATGTACCGGATCATTGACACAGATGCCATCATCTCACGTGAGAACACCATCTACCAGGTACACGGTACATACTCTTGCAACTCGGCCAACGTTGTCTACTTGATATGCTGCAGGAAAGGATGTCCCGAGGCATGGTACATTGGGGAAACCATGCAGACGCTGCGACAACGGATGAATGAACACCACTCGACAATCACCAGGCAAGACTGTTCTCTTCCTGTTGGGGAGCACTTCAGCGGTCACGGGCATTCGGCCTCTGATATTCGGGTAAGCGTTCTCCAAGGCGGCCTTCACGACACACGACGGCGCAGAGTCGCTGAGCAGAAACTGATAGCCAAGTTCCACACACATGAGGACGGCCTCAACCAGGATATTGGGTTCATGTCACACTATTTGTAACCCCCACAGCTTGCCTGGACCTGCAGAGTTTCACTGGCTGTCTTGTTTGGAGACAATACACATCTCTTTAGCCTGTCTTGATGCCCTCTCCACTCACGTTGTTTGTATCTTAAAGTCTTGATTAGCTGTAAGTATTCGCATTCCAACCATTATTCATGTAAATTGAGTTTCTGTCTTTATATGCCCTGTTTGTGAACAGAATTCCCACTCACCTGAAGAAGGGGCTTGGAGCTCCGAAAGCTTGTGTGGCTTTTGCTACCAAATAAACCTGTTGGACTTTAACCTGGTGTTGTTAAACTTCTTACTCTGTTATATTTCTACCAGATGTTCTGTCAAAAATACCACAGTGGCAGTGTCACCCTCATCTCCAAACTTTAATCCCTCTCTTTCTACTCCGATGGCACTTTCTGCTTTGAGCAATCCTTTTCCTGTCCATCTTGCTTCTCAATAAATAATTTATTGTCTGAACTCACTGGCCTCTAAGTGTCTCTCTAAAGAAAATCCATGTTTACCTGGTCCTTGCAGTAAGAAGTTTAACAACACCAGGTTAAAGTCCAACAGGTTTATTTGGTAGCAAAAGCCACACAAGCTTTTGGAGCTCCAAGCCCCTTCTTCAGGTGAGTGGGAATTCTGTTCACAAACAGGGCATATAAAGACACAAACTCAATTTACATGAATAATGGTTGGAATGCGAATACTTACAGCTAATCAAGTCTTTAAGATACAAACAACGTGAGTGGAGAGGGCATCAAGACAGGCTAAAAAGATGTGTATTGTCTCCAGACAAGACAGCCAGTGAAACTCTGCAGGTCCAGACAAACTGTGGGGGTTACAAATAGTGTGACATGAACCCAATATCCCGGTTGAGGCCGTCCTCATGTGTGCGGAACTTGGCTATCAGTTTCTGTTCAGCGACTCTGCGCCATCGTGTGTCGTGAAGGCCGCCTTGGAGAACGCTAACCCGAGTATCAGAGGCCGAATGCCCGTGACTGCTGAAGTGCTCCCCAACAGGAAGAGAACAGTCTTGCCTGGTGATTGTCGAGCGGTGTTCATTCATCCGTCCCACTCACCTGAAGAAGGGGCTTGGAGCTCCGAAAGCTTGTGTGGCTTTTGCTACCAAATAAACCTGTTGACTTTAACCTGGTGTTGTTAAACTTCTTACTGTGTTTACCCCAGTCCAACGCCGGCATCTCCACGTCATACCTGGTCCTTGCCATATCCCAAGACTTCTCTATTCCTATGTTCTCAATCACTGACAAGGTTATCTTTGGTCACTTCCTTGTTTCCCTATCTCCAGTCCTTCAACCTCACATCCTGTTGTGTCTGCCCCAGGGAAAAGAAAATCTGTAATTACCATGCACTCCCAAGTTTGCTTCGAAATTCTGCAGCCGTCAATGTGCTTAGTTATGAATACTTTTTCCTTTTCTTTAGCAAAACCTTTACACACTCCCATCCCAGTCATTTCCTTAGTCTTTCACCACATATTTGGGTCAAAATTGGATGAGTGTGGTGGTTGGGGGTGGAGCACTGATTTGAGATTTAATACTGATCTTCACATCATATGCTATCTGGCATCTCAATTCTCTGGTCCAGGATCTGCACGACTTGGCTTCTTTTCACTATTGAATGGCTGTATAAGCTGTTTCTTCCAGTCCATGGTTTCAACAAGTAATTAGGAAGTTATTGAGTTCTTTGTCATTAAGATTGAAAGTGTCAATTCAACTCCCTTTCCTGTGTTCCCCCCTCACTCACTAAGTTTAAATATGAACCCACACTTTCCCCATGGCAGCTACGAGTTTGTTGTGTCCATGTGGACCATCTATTGGTCCCTTGACCTGTTCCTACCCAACTACTGACCACCAGGTGTCCCTTTCTGGCTCCAAGCCAGCTGATGTTGCCAGAAGAAAGGACATCTTTATACTGTTTCCCACCTTTTCAAAACTTCTTTCACCCCCATCCTCATTCTCCCTCTGTCAATGCAAGCTAATACCTTTGATCCCTCTGTCAATGCAAGTTACTGGCAATCTCCCGTTCCTCTCAACTCCTTCAATGTGTTGCTGTCTTGTTGCCTTCTAAATTTATTTGCATCTTTACTACAACTCACTGTTTGAATCTTTTCAATTATTTTCTACAACTGCCACAACATTGAAACAACCCTAACCAAAAACATAAATAGATTTTTTGTGACTCTGATTCCTTATTCTGTCTCGTACTCCTTGAACACTCTGCAGCTTTGCACTGTCCCCCTCTATTGTCCAGATAGGTGAGATTGGCCATGTTAATTCCACCCTCTTCAGTTGAATCGTAGCATTTCCATCAACAGTATTTTTTCCTGTACCTACACTGAAATCTCTGAAGGATGTGTCAGTGATGCCTTTCCTCTTTCCCAACCAGATAGATCGGGGTAGGGCAGTAGATGTTGTCTATGTGGACTTCAGTAAGGCCTTTGACAAGGTCCCTCATGGCAGACTACTGCAGAAGGTGAAGTCGCATGGGATCAGAGGTGAGCTAGCAAGGTGGATACAAAACTGGCTCGGTCAAAGAAGACACAGGGTAGCAGTGGAAGGGTGTGTTTCTGAATGGAGGGCTGTGACAAGTGGTGTTCCTCAGGGATCAGTGCTGGGACCTTTGCTGTTTGTAATATATATAAATGATTTGAAGGAAAATGTAACTGGATTGATTAGTAAGTTTGCGGACGACACATTCGTTGGTGGATTTGCGGGTAGCGATGAGGACCATCAGAGGATACAGCAGGACATAGATCAGTTGGAGACTTGGACGGAGAGATGGCAGATGGAGTTTAATCTGGACAAATGTGAGGTAATGCATTTTGGAAGGTCTAATACAGATAGGAAATATACAGTAAATGGCAGAACCCTTAAGAGTATCGATAGGCAAAGGGATCTGGGTGTACAGGTACACAGATCACTGAAAGTGGTAACGCAGGTGGAGAAGGTAGTCAAGAAGGCATACGGCATGCTTGCCTTCATCGGCCGGGGTATTGAGTTTAAAAATTGGCAAGTCATGTTGCAGCTTTATAGAACCTTAGGCTGCACTTGGAATATAGTGTTCAATTCTGGTCGCCACACTACCAGAAAGATGTGGAGGCTTTGGGGAGGGTACAGAAAAGATTGACCAGGATGTTGCCTAGTATGCAGGGCATTAGCTATGAGGAGAGGTTGGAGAAACTTGGTTTGTTCTCACTGGAGCGACGGAGGTTGAGGGGAGATCTGATAGAAGTCTACAAGATTATGAGAGGCATGGACAGAGTGGATAATCAGAAGCTTTTTCCCAGGGTGGAAGAGTCGATTACTAGGGGCATAGGTTTAAGGTGCGAGGGGCAAGGTTTAAAGGAGATTTTACAAGGCAGATTTTCTACACAGAGTAGTGGGTGCCTGGAACTCGTTGTCGGGGCAGGTAGTGGAAGCCGATACGGCAGTGACTTTTAAGGGACGTCTTGACAAGTACATGAATAGGATGGGAATAGAGGGATATGGTCCCTGGAAGGGTAGGGGGTTTTAGTTAAGTCAGGCAGCATGGTCAGTGCAGGCTTGGAGGGCCGAAGGGCCGGTTCTTGTGCTGTAATTTTCTTTGTTTTTTGTTCACGTGATACCCATTGGTGACATGACCCAAGACATGGGGTCAGTTTGCCCAGGTATGTTAACAGCACCTAGCTCTAACTTGCCACACTGTTGTAGTCCAAGTCCACTCCATTACCTATGTGGTGTCAGGTTGCTTGTCTGAGATGAGCTGCAATTTCACCCAGTTAAACAATAGGAAGGCTGAAGCCACAGTAGTTATTCACCGCCACCAATTTCGTTCCTTTGCTATCAACTCCAACCCTCTCATTTTGAGTTGAACCTGATAAGCTAAGCTCTGACTTTATACATATATCTTCTCCATCACAAATGCCTACTGTCACACCTACCCCTACCTCACACCATCTGCAACCAATATCCTTGCTTTTGACATTTCTAAACTTCACTATTCCAATGCTCCATTACTGGCAACCATCTTTCATTAACATCTGCTCATCCGAAACTCTGCTGTCCCCATATCCTATTCTCCACTGAGTTCTGCTCGCTCGTCACCTCAAGCCTTTGTTGACTTATATTGGCTTCTAGTTCCACAAGACCTGAAATTTAAACTTCTCATTCTCATGTGAAAATCCTTTCATGGTCTCATCCTTCCCCTATGTCTGTCTTCCTCCAGCCTTACAACACCCTCTTTCATGCTCCACCACAATGTCCCCTCTCCACCAAACCATAAGATTCTCCATTCTTCTGACTCTTATTGCATTCTCTCTCTAGTCTCACCAATGGAGCTATGCCTTCACCAAAGATGTGCGAGTTTGGTTGATTGGCCATGCTAAATTGACCCTAGTGTCAGGGGTATTGGCAGGATAAATATGTGGGGGTAGAGCCTGGGTGGGATTGTGGTCAGTGCAGACTCAATGGGCCGAATGGTCTTTTGCACAGTAGGGATTCTATTCTATGATTCACCTGTCTAGGCCATCTCCTCTCCACCTCTGTCCCTTTCGCCTCCCTTTCTAAGACCTTCCTTAAAAGTCCAGTTCTTAGAATAAGCTTTTGGTTACCTTTCCTCCTTTGACTTGGTACTTTTTTTTTTGATTGTGCCTCTAAAGAGCTTTAAGCCATTTTGCTATTTTAAAAGTGCTACCCAAGTGCTTGTTAGTGCAACATTTACTTTACAAAGCTGTTTTATTTTAGACTGGTATGCAGTGGTATTCCCCAAGCTTCATTACTAGGACCACTACTGCTTTGATATACATTAATGACCTGTGGTACAGGCAGAGTTTTGAACTTTATAGAAGACCTGAGAACAATAGTATTAGATTTCAAGAGGAAATAAACAGGCTGGTGGAATGAGTGGAAAAGTGACAAATGAAATTCAGTGCAGGAACTTGTGAGCTGATATATTTTGGTAGGACAATTGGGGAAAGGGTGCTAGCTAAATTTTGAAGGGGGTGCAAGAACAGAGATCCGAGGTTGTTAGTGCAGAAATATTTGAAGGTGGAAAGAAAGGTTTAAACGCCTGTGGATCGACCCTTGGCTTTATAAGTAGTGACATAAAAGTACAAAGATCAGGAAATCATATAAAATCTGTAAAACACCAGTTTGGCTCTAGCTGGAGTTATTGGCTTCATTTCTGGGCACTGTGCTTCAGGAAGGATGTGAATACTTCAGGGAGGTTATGAAAAAGTTTTGCTAGAATGGTTCCAGGGATGAAGGATTACAATTGTGCCGAGAGACTGAAGAAACTTGTACTTTTCTCCTTTTTAGAGCAGAAAAAAAACCCAAGAGTTTTGATCAGAGTGTTTAAAATCATGAATTTAGCCAGAGTAAATAAAAAAAGCCAATAACCAGTTTAAGGTGATCAGCAAAAAAATAAAATTGACATGAGAGACAAACTTTTTTTTTAATATGGTGAGTGATTAGGATTTAGAATGATAGTCTGACAAGTGCTGGAAATATATTTAATAGTAACTTTTCAAAAGAAAATTGGAACTTAAAGAATGAGCCAATGGGAATAATTGGATTTCTGTTTGAATGAACTATACAGAGTAGATGGGCTGAATGGCCTCATCCTGTTCTGTGCTATTCAATAGTGCTTTGATAATTTGTTCTGGAATGCAATGATCATCCTGGTGATTGGGCGGCACGGTAGCACAGTGGTTAGCACTGCTGCTTCACAGCTCCAGGGTCCCGGGTTCACCATCCTGGTGATTGGGCGGCACGGTAGCACAGTGGTTAGCACTGCTGCTTCACAGCTCCAGGGTCCCGGGTTCGATTCCCGGCTCGGGTCACTGTCTGTGTGGAGTTTGCACATTCTCCTCGTGTCTGCGTGGGTTTCCTCCGGGTGCTCCGGTTTCCTCCCACAGTCCAAAGATGTGCGGGTTAGGTTGATTGGCCAGGTTGAAAAGAAAATTGCCCCTTAGAGTCCTGGGATGTGTAGGTTAGAGGGATTAGCGGGTAAAATATGTGGGGGTAGGGCCTAGGTGGGATTGTGGTCGGTGCAGACTCGATGGGCCGAATGGCCTCCTTCTGCACTGTAGGGTTTCTATGATTCTATGATTCTAAATGAAGTAAGAAGTCTAACAACATCAGGTTAAAGTCCAACAGGTTTATTTGGTAGCAAATGCCACTAGCTTTCGGAGCGTGCTGCTCCTTCATCAGGTGGAGTGGGAGATGTGCTTACAAACCTTTGTGAGCACATCTCCCACTCCACCCTGACGAAGGAGCAGCATGCTCCGAAAGCTAGTGTCATTTGCTACCAAATAAACCTGTTGGACTTTAACCTGGTGTTGTTAGACTTCTTACTGTGTTTACCCCAGTCCAACGCCGGCATCTCCACATCGATTCTAAATGAAAATAGTGGGATTTAGTATAGTGTCTAAGTAAATAAGCATGGTGTATAACACAACTCTTTTTTTTTCTTCTCTCCCCTTCTAGGCTCTGAGTTGAAGATCACTTTGATTTGAACCTACAGATATTAAAATTATTGACCTTCAGTGAGGCTGTTGGCTATTTTTCCCACCTTTTTTGTTTTCAGACAATGGCACGTTACAGATACTTCATATTTAATCAGCATGGTATGGTGATCCTGGGATTTCTGCAGATAGCTTGTGCTGCTGTGTGTGTAGTATCTGGCTTTATGGACACAATCTTTAGGAAAAGTTCAGCACTCAGTAGAACTAGAATACCCGTCTGGACTGGCACGGTAAATCCAAAAGAATTTACTTTGAAATATAACTCTTAATATAAGTTTTAAATATGACTTTAGTTTTTTTAAATCCACAAATCAATGATGAAACATTTTTCTTACTCTGAAATATTTTACTTGTTTTTTCAGGCAATGGCCTTTCCAGGAGTTCTGGCATTATTTTCTTCTCAGAAAAAGAATCCTATTCTTGTAAGTCTGTTTTTGGGGGTGAAATCCCTAATACCATCATATGTGAAACGGTATCTTAGGTGATTATCACCTGAAACGGCATAAAATACATAAAAAATTCGCTTATTCATTTGTACATCCTTTTTAAATACCACTTGAGTGTACTTGGTTGAGAGTGAATGGGTGACCTGTTCATTTAACTTTGCCAATTTGCTTGGGCGCCCAAGACTTTATAAAGAGTCACTTCTGTCCCACCGTTCATGAAGAACTGAGCATATTTAGATTGGGTTTAGTAGATTTGTTGAGTCAGTGGAATATTTTCAAAGTATTAAGCAAAGTAACAAGTCCTCTGGCAGTTGGTTTTACTTTTGAAAATTATAGTCAAAGTAGACAATAGTTGTGTTTCTTAAATTCGCCCTCATTGAATCTTGAGGGGTTGTTTTGGATATGCTAAGACTTTGATACTTGTCAGGTTGCTCAGATCTTGAGCTCTTTTTTTTGAGAACAGTGATTTGTTCAGTTTCCATTTTTGGATGGGTGGATGGATGCGTCTGTGGGTTCGAGGGAATTTCTCATTTATAAGACTGCGTTGCTCCCACAGTCTATGCACTCAAAGTCCATTTGATGTACTGGAGATCAACCAATACCTATGTTATGTACTCTAGCAAAGTGTCTGTCTTTCGATGATGAGTAAGGAAATGGTGGCAGGGGTAGTGATGGCAAAGGAGAAGATAAGAAAACTGGTGACTAGAGGGAGAGGCACCATCAGAAGAGATTGTTATTGTGTCCAACCGTATCAAGTAAATTAGAGGCCCTCTGCATCAATCTGTTGGATCAGCCCAATATCATAGTTTGAAACAAGCAAGTGGTTAATATTCTGAAAGCAGGATATTGCAGATGCTGGAGGGCTGCTGACTGAAATTTTAAAAACCAAAACAAGCAAAGGGAACAAAAATGGAGCAGAGATGTTGAGCTCTAGAAGGCTGTAAAGTGTTTAATTGAAAATCAAGGCGCTGTTCCCCTCAACTTGCATTGTGTTTCACTGGAACAGTGCAGCAGGCCAAAGACAGAAATGTCAGTGTGAGAGCAAGGGGGAAGAATTAAAATAATTTAAATTAAATTAAAAGCTCGGGATCACGCTTGTACTGAACATTGAGTAGTGCAGACTAGATTGAAATAACGAAACATAAATTGCTGCTTCACTAGGTAGGAAGGAGTGTTTGTGTCCTTGGGTAGCAAAGACAGAGAAGGTGGAGGGGCAGGTTTTCATGGAAAAGTGTCATGAGAAGGGGAGGGGTATTGGAGGTGATTGAGGGAGTGAGCTAAGGTATTGTGGAGGACACAATCCCTTTGGAAAGCTGGGAGGAGAAGATGTGTTTGCTGGTGGCATCATGCTGCTCTTGGTGGAAATGGCGGAAAATGATCTGTTGAATATGGGGTGGAAGGTGAGGAAAGGGGAACCCTGCTGTGATTCTCAGAAGAAAGGGATGCAGTGCCTGCTTCAGCCACATCTTTTTCTTTCTTGACCCATCACTGTTCTCTTTGAATCAATGGAATCAATCTTCTCTCAGTCAGTCTATAGGGGGAGATAGTGGTGTAGCGATAATGTCATTGGATTAGTAATCCAGAGGCCCACGTTCATGCTCTGGGACAGGGCTTTAAATCCCACCAGGCCAGTTGGTGAATTTAAATTCAATTAATAAATCTGGAACATAAGACTAGTCTCAGGGATGGTAATAGTAACTATGAAACTATCATCAATTGTTGTAAAAACCCATCTGGTTCACTAATGTCCTTTAGGAAAGGAAATCTCTAGTCCTTGCCCATTCTGACCTACATGTGACTCCAGACAAGGCAATTAGGGATGAGCAGCAAATGCTGGCCTTGCCAGTGATGTCCACATCCCATGAAAAACTAAAGGAAGAAAAATTCTTGACTTTTCACCCTCACGCAGACCTTTTTACCTTTGTTCCATGTAGCCCTTACTCAAAACCAATTCCATCTCCAATTTTCCCAGTTCTGAAGAAAGGTCACAGAGCAGAATAGTTAACTCTGTTTCACTCTCTGCATAGATTCTACCTAACCTGCTGAATATTTCCACCATTTTCTGATTTTTGGTCCATGTTCTGGCTGTCTCCACGGGAGTAACCTAATCCTCTCCCCATGTACTTTTCAGGCTTCTAATGCATGACCTTTTTAAAATCATCTACATGCTACCACATTTGGCAGCAGCCTCAAGTAACTCTTCTACGCTAACTTCTGTCTGGCTTGTAAATTACAAATGCAGTGGTGTTGAAACCAATATTTAGAAACTAATTTCTCAACAAATAGTATTTGTAAATCAACACGATAAATTCTGAATTTTGAATTACTCTTTATGCTGTTAATCCTGACCTCCATACTATGCTGTAACTTTTAAGCAAAATAAAACTAAATGGAAGTATTAACTTAAACCTTTATTTTTAACATTTCTAAAATACCAGGCTTTTATTGAGGCTAGAAATCATGCGGTTGACTCTGAACTACCCTCGGGCAACTAGGGATCGGCAATAAATTTATTGAGGCTAGAAATCATGTTTTGTACATTCTAGCAATTTTAATAATATGCAATAGTATTTGGAATTACTCTGCTCTTTATACAGAATTCTTTGAATTCTATCTCCTAGGTGAGCAGTATGATTGCCTCGGCTGTATTTTCCTGGATTACTACGACTATTTTGATAATATATGCAGCATTGACATTGAACTATGGTGAGGACGATGATGAAGTGTTCCAACATAAACCCAGCCATACCATTCACTTGGTAAGCCATTTTGGAATTTACCATGAAACCTTTTCTTTCGGCTCACTTTCCTGTTCTTCCTGTAGTTGACCAGGGCTTCAGTGTTTTATGTGAACTTTGATAGAAAATATGGTTATGTGCCTTTTGTTTGTTTCCCTCACAGAAATTGTGTGGCTCCATTATGCAGACAGTTCCCACATTGCACGGTGGTACGTTTATAAATTTAGCACTGTAATTTAATCATTTTGTGGCCCTTGAGCAATATGACATATAGTGACTTACGAAAAGTAGTGGGGAGGAAGAAATGCTCGAACATTTGATTAGAAATCATGAGCATTTTAGGACACATTTAAACACCATTTAATGTTTTTTTTTACATTTCCAAAAAGAAAAGTCTGTAAAATGAGCACCATCTTCTCCAGTTTTTGCTTGTTGGGGAGGCTGAAGGGAACTAGTCAACCAAATTATATAATTTGATTTGCTATTTTTTTTTTGGTGAAGGGAAACTCACCGCAGATCAAAAATTCTTGATTTAGTCAGTCTGCTTGTTGACGATCATAAAAATCTAATGACTCCGAGGGAGGCCATTCAGCCCATCATGCTTGTTCCGGCTGAAAAGGTTTTTATTTATTCATTCATGGGACATGAGCGTCGTTGGCTGGGCCAGAATTTATTGCCGATCCCTAGTTGCCCGAGGGTAGTTCAGAGTCAACCGCATTGCTGTGGTTCTGAACTCGCATGTAGGCCAGACCAGGTAAGGACAGCAGATTTCCTTCTCTAAAGGACATTAGCGAACCAGATGGGTTTTTCCGACAATCGACAATGGTTTCATGATTATCAGTAGATGATTAATTCCAGATATTTCACAATTGAATTTGAATTCCACCATCTGTCGTGGCAGGATTCGAACCCTGGATTCCCAGAACATTAGCTGAGTTTCTGGATTAATAGTCTCGCGATAATATCACTAGGCCATTGCCTCCCCATAGCCTAAACCCACTTTCTAGGTGTTAGTTAGTCTGTAGCCCACCAGGTCACAGCATTTTGGGTGCAGGTCAGAACCCCTTTTAAATGTGCCAAAGATTTTTGCTTGACCACTTTTCAGGCAGTGAGTTCCAGACGGTTAGCACCATAAGGGTGCAAAAATTCACAACTCCCCTCCAATACTGTTGCAAATTATACTTCAGATCCATATCCTCTGATTTATTGACCTCTCTGCTAATGGTAATGCATATGTCAGCCTGTCAAAAATAATCAAATCAAAAGGTTGCTCCACCTTTCAATGAAATATCTACCTTTGGAGCATTGGGCAAGAAATAATTAAGTTGAAAAAATTGAATGGCCTAGATCTATAAATTTGACTTTGCTGGGGGAAACTTTGATCTGTTTGATCAATTCACACCAACATGCAGGCTTAGACACTGAGCCATCCCGGGACTCTTGAGGCAAAGGAGAAAGGAAATGCAAACTCGTGTTTAGTTTATTGATTTTAATTAAGTATTCTGAAATGATTTAAGTTCACTCTTCCCAAGCCATAAACAGTATGCACTCCCCAAACAATTAACCCATGTAAAATTAACGGCCAGTATAAATGAGATGGAAGTCTCGATGCTTAAAACCAATAAATCCACATCAGTGGGTGTGTTGAGAGGAACTTGGAATGGATTTGTGAGGCACTGATGATCCTATATGAAGGGATCAGTAGACATTGGAGAAGCATCATTACATTGGAAGCAGGATAATGTTTCCATTATCAGCAGGTGATGAAACAGACACTAGTAGCTTCAACCTATTAGGCTTCAATTTTTTTCTTTATATCTGTTCGCAGCATGTGGCTGTCACTGGCTAGGCCAGCATTTATTGCCCATCCTCATTTGCCCCTGAGAAGGTAGATGGTGAGCTGCCTCCTTGAAACATTGCAGTCCATGATGGGTAGGTATGCCAACAACGCTGTTAAGAAAGCAGTTCCAGGATTTTGATCCAGTGACACTGGGAATAGTGATAATGTTTCAAGTCAGGATTGTGTGGGGCCTGGAAGGGAACTTGCAGGTGGTGCTGTTCCCACGTGACTACAGATGGTAGCGGTTGCAAATTTGGAAGGTTCTGTCGAATGGGCCTTGGTGAGTAGCTGCAGTGCATCTTGTAGATGGTACACAATGCTGCCACTTTGGTGGAGGGAGTGTATGTTGAAGGTGGTGGGTGGGGTGTCAATCAAATGGGGTGCTCCTGGATGGTGTTAAGCTTATTGAGTTTTGTTGGAGCTGCGCTCATCCAGGCAAGTGGAGAGTATTCCATTACACTCCTGACTTGTGCCTTGTAGATATCAGACAAGCTTTGGGGAGTCAGAAGGTAAGTTACTCTGCAGAATTCTGGGCCTCTGACTTAGTTTTGTAACTACAGTATTTATATGGCTAGTCCAGTTCAGTTTCTGGTTAATGGTAAAAATAATTGAGGGTAAACTTGAGGGTCATATGTTCAGTGAAAACCTGGTGCACAATGGTTGATATGACTTTGGAACGAAGGAGATAGTCATCGACTTGAGGAAGCATAGTGGAGGGCATGCCCCTGTCTACATCAATGGGGATGAAGTAGAAATGGTCGAGAGCTTCAAGTGTTTAGGTGTCCAGATCACCAACATCCTGTCCTGGTCCCTCCATGCGGACGCTATAATTAACAGAGCCACCGTCGCCTCTACTTTCTCAGGAGACTAAAGAAATTTGGCATGTCCATTACAACTCTCACCAACTTCTACTGATGCACCATAGAAAGCATTCTTTCTGGTTATATCACAGCTTGGTATGGCTCCTGCTCTGTCCAAGATCGCAAGAAATTACAAAGGGTCGTGAACGAAGCCCAGTCCATCATTCAAACCAGCCTCCCACCCATTGACATTGTCTACACTTCTCGCTGCCTCGGAAAAGCAGCTAGCATAATCAATGACCCAACGCACACGGACATACTCTCTTCCACCTTCTTCTGACAGGAAAAAGATACAAAAGTCTGAGGACATGTATCAACAGACTCAAAAACAGCTTCTTCCCTGCTGCCGTCAGACTTTTGAATGGATCTACCTCGCATTAGGTATCTAGCTACACCCTAGCTAAGACTGTAACACTACATTCTGCACCCTCTCCTTTCCTTCCCTATGTACAGTATGCTTTGTCTATATAGTGCGCAAGAAACAATACTTTTCACCGTATACTAATACATGTGCAATAATAAAAAAAATTTTAAAGTCTCGTCTGACAAACCATCTGGACCTCTTTGGGGACTGATAGCCCAAGTAAATTGTGGGGGAACACCACAAAATATGTACCTCATCCTTCAAAATGCAGTTAATAAAGTTCCACATTTAAGGTATAGACCAAGTTTAAACGCTGGCAATTTAGAATACATCAGAGGAACGAATTTGAAACTGGCTGAAGAGTAGAAAACATTGGATTCTTGCTAGAGGAGTCGTGTGAGGCTGGATGTATGGCTGAAAGAGTTCAAAGTAGGATGACTTCAGGCTTGGTACTAGGACTACTGCTGTATCTATTTTACATCAATTACTTTGATTCAGAAACTCTAGGCAAGTTATTCAAATTTGTAGATGCCAAAATTGAAAGGGAAGTGAGATCAAACAAAACTACTCAGATATAGAATCAGTTGGACAGGATATGAAAGTTGCCGAAAATGACACATGATGTTGAAGTGTTGCACATCGGGGTGTTTGTGTTAATTTTTCTTTCCTATGAGTAGTTATAAAATAATTAAGGAAGTTGAGACAAGCTCTTTAGTCCTTAAATAAAACTTAATGTCCAGCATGTGTCGGGCACAGTGATTAGCACTGCTGCCTCACAGCACCAGACACCCGGGTTCAATTCCAGCCTTGGGTCTCCTTGTGTCTGCGTGGGTTTCCTCTGGGTGCTCCGGTTTCCTCCATCTGTCCAAAGATGAGTAGGTTAGGTGGATTGGGCATACTAAATTGCGTGTTCGTGTCAGGGGTATTAGCAGAGTAAATACATTTGCAGGAATAGGGCCTGGGTAGGGTTGTTGTCAGTGCAGGCTCGATGAGCCGAATGGCCTCCTCCTGCACTGTAGGGATTCTATATCCCATCAGGGCAGAGCAACAATAAAATTTTAAGCCAAAAAAATGAATTGCATGGCTAAGCAGTAGAACAGATGTTGGAGAAAGCTGTGATTAATCTTTGTAGAGTGCTCTGGTCAGATCACACCATGAGTACTATGTTTTCTCTGCTTCTTGGCAATGAGAATTTAACATTCAGGCACTGCAGCAAGGACTAAGAAGTTGGTCCCCAGTATCATGCACTGAGTTATGAAGAAAGACTTAAATGTCTCCGGGTGTCTGAGATGTTCCTTTAAAAGTGTATGAAATGGTAAACCTGGCAAATCAACTGCAAGAATAGGACAAACTAGCAAAAGGTAAATTCAAGGTTGATATTGGGAAATTCTTCACAAGCACATTGTGAGAGCAATGGAAGTAAAATCCCTGGAATTATTTAGGAAACAACTGAAATGGGAGGACTGTTAAGATACTTATGGATGGATGGAATGGCCTTTCTCACCCATAACTGTCTTGTAATCATCTTCAGTTAACTTATTTTTCAGTGTTCTTTATTTTTTTCACATGGAGTATTTTATTACAATTAAAGCAATGCTTCTGTTTTCTGTTGGAATTGTTTTATTTAATCAGTCTCGATTAATTTTTAATCCATACTTCATTTTGATTGCTTTTTGGGGATTTGTTTTTCATCCTGTAACTCAGGCTGACTCTGACTTTGAATCTCATAATTTTCATGCTTTGTCTTCAACACAATAAATGCAGGAATTTTCATTCTCTAAGTATATGCATTTTCATATAATTGCATCAGCTGTCCTTGTCTAGTTTGACTTGTGCATCATTCCAGACCCACAGCAATGTGACTGACTCTTAACTGCCTTTTGAAATGGTCTAACTGTGTTGTCTTCAAGAAGATGACTCACCACTGCCTCTTCGGGGCAATCAGGGGTGAGCACTAAATGCTTAATAAGTAGTATCCACAACTCATGAATTAATAAAATATATATGCATATATACTTATATACAGAAGTTCATGAGAAATAGGATTGGACCAGACAGTCCCTTGACCTGTTCTGCTATTCAATATATCATAGCTGATCTTTTGCCTCAACTTCACTGTCCTGTCAACTCCCCATATCCCTTGATTCCCTGAGAGATCAAAAAGCTATCCATTTTTGTCTTGAATGTATATAATGATGCAGCAACTGCACCCCTCTGGAATACAGAAATCCAAAGAGAGACAACCCTCTGTTTCTCCTCATTCTAATCATAAATGATTGACCCCCTTACCCTGAGGCTGTGCCACCGTGTTCTAGATTCCCAGCCATGGTAACTAGTATCTCGGTGTTTGTCCTGTCAAGCCCCTTCAAAAGTTTGTATGTTTCAATGAGATTACCTCTCATCATGGAAAAGCTCTCTCAACCTAGGGACCAATCTAGTGAACCTCTGCTGGACTGTCTCCAAGGCAAATCTATCCTTGTGTATGAAGATTAAAAACAGCGCACAGAACTTTTAGATGTGACCCCACCTATTTGTAGAATTCCTTGTTCCCGTGCCAAAAAAGCCGACATGCCATTTGCCTTCCAAACTGCTGCATGGTAACTTTGTTCTAGTAAAGTACTGTAGATTGTGGCATATACGTTGCTTCAGTCTATATGACCCAATATTTCAGGCCCAAAAATCATGTTTTTTGCATATACTGGGTAGATTAGGCAACTCAACCCACCCCGCAACACTTTTTCAGCTACAACAAACATGCTATACTGCTATTAGTCATCAGCCTCAATTTTTCACCCCACAGTTGGATGTTTTACTTAGTGGGTACCTTATAAATGAACACACGGGATCAAGCAGGTGTTATGGCTGTTTTGCGAAAAATGCACAAGAATTTTGGAGACAGCCAAACAAAGCAGGTCCTGTATGGCAAATGATAAATATGGCAACCACCCACGCCCACATTGACGGTTCACTTTTATATTCTGTGTATAGGTTGACTCCTTTTTTTGCAGAGATTTTGGGTCTTTGCAGGTTAACTTGTATGCTAATATTTATAGTAGATCCAAGTCTCTCTGATCTTTAACATATAAAAGTTGCATATCTTTTTTTGAAAAAAAAGTTTTTTTAGTCCATCTGCCACCTGTTGCCCACTCTCATAATATGTTTGTATCTATCTGCAACCTCTATTTTTTGTCCTACTCAAAACTTACATTCCCACTTAGACAAAGACACTGAGAGTAGTGTGTCCAACTTTGCTGATGATCCAAAACTAAGTCATTTAAATAGATTCTAGGCCCCAGCATGGATCCTTGTGGTGCTCCATTAGTTACAGCTGGCCAACTTAGAAAATGTCCCATTTATTCCTACTCTCTGCTTTTAGTGCAATCCTTCAACCATGCTGATGTGTTACCCCAACTTCCTGAGCCCCTTTGTTGTGTTTTAACTTTTTGTGTGACACCTTTATTGAATGCCTTTTGAAATCCCAAGGATGCCACTGAGCAGGGCTTGAACCTGGAATTTTCCTCTTCAGGGTTCCAATTGTCATGAGGTGTCGTCATGGCACATTTCACTGTACTGCCAAAATTGGAAATAAAATGCTTGCTTCATTCGTTGCAGGAGTATATACTCACCAAATTTGTCCAAGGAGCAAATATGGCCATATTAATTGCATCTGTGATTGGTATGATGATTGCAACCATTATAGCATATCTTGGTTGTCGAAGTCTTCCCATTTGTGCCTGCTATGACAGTACCACTGGAATGGTAAGTGTAGTGGCTGACGATCATAATTTTTTATTTACATTTCCTAATTAAAATTACTTATGATCTACAATGTGCTTATTTTGTGGCTTTATTTCCATTATTTCAAAATCTACAAATTGATGTGAAGTATTTGGTGAGTTGCGTTGTATTAGTAAAACTCACTTAATGCTGCACGACTCCCTCTTCCTCTCCAAGGTGTTGGCATATGGTTCCATGGAACCAGTTTCCGCCTAATATCTATGCAAGGGTGATTTGATGTATGAGTTTGGAAAGCTCCTTGGATATTTAACAACAGGGGACATCAAATTCGAGCCTAACCCTATCTTTACCCAATATCCACAGGTGCACATTTCCAGCAATGGGAGATGCAATCTCCGCAGATCATAATCTTTGTCAATTGTATCTCAGCTTCATCCTGGGAGGGATGACACATTTATACAAGTATCTCTTGATCATTTGGTTTTGTTCCATTTTACTATCTTCTTGGGCCTTTTGGCTCAAACTTAAATTTTCTGGAGGAAAGGTAGGGGTAAAAGTTCATCTCTGGTGGTGTGAAACAGGTGCTATTGGCTGCATATTCGACACAACACCTGGTATTTAATTCCAATAATGCAATTGTACTGAATATCTGACACTGTACAAGTCGGCAGCTCATCCAGTACCACCAGAGATTCCTTTCTACCACATAGTGTTCTCGTAGCATCTCCGGTCTAACTCCAAAATGTACCCATGCAATTGCCTGCCAATTCTAAATGAAAACAATGAACTGTTTCATAGCTTTTTAAAACCTCTTTTGGTTGATATTAGATCTATATTTTATTGCAACAGTGAAACAATTGTAATAAAAGCAAATTGCTGGAAAAACACATGTCGGTTTGCATCTATAAAGAGTAGTCGGGTTAACGTTTTGGCTATACACCTGAAACTTGGATGACTCTGGGACAAGACTGGTTACTTCAAGTGCCAGGTTTCAGATGTTTCAGAAGGGACAGGGAGGGAGGCAAAAGAGGTGGGGGAGTGGCACTGTTGATCAGAGATAGTGTCACGGCTGCAGAAAAGATGGACACCATGGAGGGATTGTCTACGGAGTCTCTGTGGGTGGAGGTTACGAACAGGAAGGGGTCAATAACTTTACTGGGTGTTTTCTATAGGCCGCCCAATAGTAAGGATGTTGAGGAGCAGATAGGGAAACAGATCCTGGAAAGGTGTAATAATAACACAGTTGTCGTGATGGGAGATTTTAATTTCCCAAATATTGATTGGAATCTCCCTAGAGTAAGTGGTGTAGATGGGGAGGAGTTTACTAGGTGTGTTCAGGAGGGTTTCTTGACACAGTATGTAGATAAGCCTACAAGAGGAGAGGCTGTACTTGATTTGGTATTGGGAAATGAACCTGGCCAGGTGTCAGATCTCTGTGGGAGAGCATTTTGGAGATAGAATTATGATCACTATCTCCTTTACAATAACATTGGAGAGAGATAGGATCAGCCAAGTTAGAAAAGTGTTTAATTGGAGTAAGGGGAATTATGAGGCTATCAGGCAGGAAATTGGAGGCTTAAATTGGAAAGGGGTTTTCTCAGGGAAATGTACGGAAGAAACGTGGCAAATTTTCAGGGAATGTTTGTCTGGAGTTCTGCATAGCAACGTTCCAATGAGACAGGGAAGTTATGGTAGGTTACAGGAACTGTGGTGTACAAAGGCTGTAATGAATCTAGTCAAGAAGAAAAGAAAAGCTTACAAAAGGTTCAGGGTGCTAGGTAATGTTAGAGATCTAGAAGAATATGCGGCTAATAGGAAGGATCTTAAGAAGGAAATTAGGAGAGCCAGAAGGGGTCATGAGAAGTCCTTGGCAGGCAGGATTAAGGAAAACCCCAAGGCATTCTACAAGTATGTGAAGAGCAAGAGGATAAGATGTGAAAGAATAGGACCTATCAAGTGTGACGGTGGGAAAGTTTGTATGGAACCGGAAGAAATAGCAGAGGTACTTAATGAATACTTTACTTCAGTATTCACTATGGAAAAGGGTCTTGATGGTTGTAGTGCAGACTTGCAGCGGACTGAAAAGCTTGAGCATGTAGATATTAAGAAAGAGGATGTGTTGGAGCTTTTGAAAAGCATCAAGTTAGATAAGTCGCCGGGACCGGATGAGATGTACCCCAGGCTACTGTGGGAGGAGATTGCTGAGCCTCTGGCGATGATCTTTGCATCATCAATGGAGATGGGAGAGGTTCCGGAGAATTGGAGGATTGCGGATGTTGTTCCTTTGTTCAAGAAAGGGAGTAGAGATAGCCCTGGAAACTATAGACCAGTGAGTCTAACCTCAGTGGTTGATAAGTTGATGGAGAAGATCCTGAGAGGCAGGATTTATGAACATTTGGAGAGGTATAATATGATTAAGAGTAGTCAGCATGGCTTTGTCAAAGGCAGATCATGCCTTACGAGCCTGGTTGAATTTTTTGAGGATGTGACTAAACACATTGATGAAGGAAGAGCAGTAGATGTAGTATATATGGACTTCAGCAAGGCATTTGATAAGGTGCCCCATGCAAGGCCTATTGAGAAAGTGAGGGGGCATGGGATCCAAGGGGACATTGCTTTGTGGATCCAGAACTGGCTTGCCCACAGAAGGCAAAGAGTGGTTATAGATGGGTCATATTCTGAATGGAGGTCGGTCACCAGTGGAGTGCCCCAGGGATCTGTTCTGGGACCCTTACTCTTTGTGATTTTTATAAATGACCTGGATGAGGAAATGGAAGGATGGGTTGGTAAGTTTGCTGATGACACAAAGGTGTTGTGGATAGTGTGGAGGGATGTCAGAAGTTGCAGCGAGACATTGATAGGATGCAAGACTGGACAGAGAAGTGGCAGATGGAGTTTAACCCAGATAAGTGTGAGGTGGTTCATTTTGGCAGGTCAAATAGGATGGCGGAATATAATAATGGTAGGACTCTTGGCAGTGTGGAAGATCAGAAGGATCTTGGGGTCCGAGTTCATAGGGCGCTCAAAGCAGCTGTGCAGGTTGAGGCTGTGGTTAAGAAGGCGTATGGTGTACTGGCCTTCATCAATCGAGGAATTGAGTTTAGGAGTCGTGAGGATAATGTTGCAGCTATATAGGACCCTGGTCAGACCCTACTTGGAGTACTGTGCTCAGTTCTGGTCGCCTCATTACAGGATGTGGAAGCCATAGAAAGGGTGCAGAGGAGATTTACAAGGATGTTGCCTGGGTTGGGGAGCATGCCTTATGAGGATAGATTGAGTGAGCTCAGCCTTTTCTCCTTGGAGAGACAAAGGATGAGGGGTGACCTGATAGAGGTGTATAAGATGTTGAGAGGTATTGATCGAGTGGATAGTCAGAGGCTTTTTCCCAGGGCAGAAATGGTTGCCACAAGAGTTTAACACAGGTTTAAGGTGCTGGGGAGTAGGTACAGAGGAAATGTCAGGGGTAAGTTTTTCACTCAGAGGGTGGTGGGTGCGTGGAATGGGCTGCCAGCAACGGTGGTGGAGGCGGATTCGATAGGGTCTTTTAAGAGACTTTTAGATAAGTACATGGAACTTAGTAAGATAGAGGGTTATAGGTAAGCCTAGTAATCGCTAAGGCAGGGACATGTTCGGCACAACTTTGTGGGGTGAATGGCCTGTATTGTGCTGTAGTTTTACTATGTTACTATGAAAGGGTGATGGAAACAGATTTCAAAAGACAATTGGACATGTACATGGGGACTCATTTGCAGTGCTGTAAGGAGGGAAAGTGCTGTTAAATTGGACAGTGCTGGCACAGTAAAGATAGGCCAAATGGCTTAGGCAGACTTCACATCTGCATTTCATGCTCCTAAAAAATGTCCATCACTTTCCCATGATTGACCCCCATGCCCCCCCCCCCCCCCCCACCCCGCCCCATTGCAGTTGCTGTTTTTCTCTCTCCATTGTGCCCTAGTCCGTGTATCTAAAAACTCAATCAGACTTTTGCTGTTTAAGAAAGCACTCAGCAGGTTAAGGAGCATCCATGCAAAGACAAACTGTCAACATTTCAGGGTGATCAAAGGAAAGGGAGGTTGCAGATGGGGGTAGTGGAGTGGGGGGCATAAACGCAATGGCAGTGATCAGGTCTTGAGGTTTTTTTTGAGGAGAGGGCTGATGACTGCAGATTTTAAATGGAGGGGGACAGCTCCTGAGCATTATGTGAAAAATAAGGAGGATTAAGGCCTGGTTAATCTTTCTTCTGTTAATAATGTCGAGTAAACAGTTACCTGGCCATTTGTTTAATTACAACTTGTGGGTTCTTGTGCATACATTTGGCCACACACAAGTTTCAGCAATGATTACTTTTCAAATGTCTTGAGGACAATAAAGTGCTTTATAAATACAATTTTACTTCTTCAAATGCAGTAGTAGAGAGATAGAGCTAAATAATCTCATTTCCCTTTGCAGCAGTCATTGATGACAGAGGACCAACAGCCTCAAACAATTGAATTGGTTTGTACCCGGCATAGTAAGTTCTTTTTTTAATATACGGTTTACAAAGAAGCTGTAGATATTTTTAAGGTAAATTTTAACATGGACTCATTTTAAATTTTTAAATGAGGCCCCTACATCCATCCATTTGATATAAATTCAGCTGGATGAGTTGGAATTTGCTGATTTTTAGCTTTTGCCTGCTCAATATATGAAATTCTTCACTTTAATTAACCAGGAACTTGCTCCTCCCAACCCTTCCCAGCAGAGTCCGTTATACCAACTGTAACAATTAAATTTGTGTTGGTCAACTCTCCATATTCTCTTCTGGAGCCACAACCATTGAGGGTATACTCATTTGCACAGCTGTGCCCAATGTAATTTGCTTCTATATTTCAGCACACAAGCTTGATGTTTTTTTTGTGATATTTTAGTTGACCCTCTTGATGATTATGGCCAAGCTTTTAAACTTTCTGCTTCGTTTCTGAAAAATGTCCCAAGGCTTGTACCAAAAATCCAGAGCCAAGTTCAAACCCCACCTGGCCAGTTTGTGAACTTGAATTCAGTTAATTGAAATATATTGGGAATCGGAAATTTCAACAATCACATTATTGTAAACACTCAGTTGGTTCACTAATATCCTTTTAGGAAGAAAATATGCCATCCTTGCCTGTTTTGCCAGACCAAGCGTTGTGGTTGACTCTTAACTGCCCTCTGAAAAGATGCGAAAAATTATGCGGTTGCATCAATCTGCTACCAACAGCATAATAACAAAACTGGATGGGTCACTGCCGACCTTTCAACAAAGGCACACCCAGCCCAGCAGAGGCAGCAGAAACCTCCTTACTAACATCTGGGGACTTGTGCCAAAACAGGGAGGGCTGTTCCACAGACTGGTCAAGCAACAGCCTGAGAGACTCTCATGTCCATCTGCCAACACCCAGACTCCTCCATCACCGTTCCAGGGGAGAGCTGACCAGCACACAATCCTCTAGAAACTAAGTTCTGTCTTCACATTGAAGACCCCCTCCATTTGTGTTTTGTAACACTGCCACTGCACTAGATGGAATAGGTTACTTTGCTCTACCATCATCAAGCTGGGAACCCAACTCCAGTTCAGTTAAGAATGTTGAAGAGTATGCATGCCAGCAGCAATAGCAGTCATACTTAAAAACGAGGTGCTAACCTGGTGACTGTGTGCATGTTAAGCAATGGAAGGAGCATGCTTATGGGTAGAGCTAAGAGATCCCATAACATGTCAGATGGAAGCTTGATTATCCTGTCATGTCCAGTCAGGAATGGTGATGGACAATTAAACAACTAACAGGAGATGGCTCTATGAATATCCCCATACTCCATGGTAGCGGATTCCAGCGCTTCAGTGCAAAACACAAAGCTGATGAATTTGTAACAGTATTCGGACAGAAGTGCAGGGTGGATGACCTATCTGCCTAACCCTTGGTTGAGAAATAGTTCAGCAGATTGGATACAGAAAAGGTCCTCGGCCCCAACAGAATCCTGGAATTGTAGTATTGAATACTTGTGCTCCAAAACTAACCATGCCTCTAGCTAAGCTATTCCAGTATATCACTGCTATTAGAAAATTGACTGAGTACTAATGAGCACCTTTTAACAATAATTAAGATATTGAAAAGATAATTTCTTTGACAGTTGTCCATCATTCAAAGCTTGAGTGTCCATCTCTGCATCAGTTACCAGTGGGTAATGTGTAATCAGCACCACCATATCTCCAACCTATGTCCTCCAAAGCACCATCCTGTCGCAGTTAAAATTCCACAACAAATACAGATTTCTTTTGGGGGGTGGGGGTTGCGCGGTATTTGCCTTTTGGAGTTACCTGCTCATCCGTCTATCAAAACATTTGAAATGTAGGAATAACAGAAGGCCATTCAGCCCCCTAAAGGCTGTTCTGCCGTTGAGTTAAATCATGGTTGATCTGGACCTCAACTCCATTTACCTACTTTTTAATCATCTACAGTTTTTTGTTAGGTATGGGTGTTGATGTCTTCAAGGTTTGATTTGCCTTTCTTGGGATTGAGAGAGTTCCAGATTTCCACTATCCTTTGTGTATTTCCTGATTTCATTTCTACATGGCCTAGCTCCAAGTTTAAGATTGCTTACTTGTTTCTCTGTATCTCCCCAATTGAAATGCCATATCGTTTTGAAGACCTCTGCTAAATCATCCATTAACCTTCTAAACTCCAGGGAATACAAACCAAATTTATATAACCTGACCTCATTTTAAGCCCTGGTATCAAAGAACAAAGAAAAATACAGCACAGGAACAGGTCCTTCAGCCCTCCAAGCCTGTGCCGATCAAGATGCCCTAACTAACCTAAAAAAATAGCTTCTGCCCTTACTTGGACCATATCCCTCTATTCCCTCCCTATTCATGTACTCATCCAGGTGCCTCCTAAATGTTGCTAATGTGCCTGCTTCCAGCACCTCCTCTGGCAGTGCGTTCCAAGCACCCACTGCTCTCTACGTGAAACACTTACCCCACACATCACCCTTAAACATTCCCCCTCTCACCGTGAACCTGTCCCCCCCTTGTAACTGACAATTCCACCCTGGGGGAAAAGACTCTGACTATCCACCCTGTCTATCCCTCTCGTAATTTTCTAGACCTCTATCAGGTCTCCCCTCAGTTTCTGTCTTTCCAGTGAAAAGAACCCTTATTCAACAGTTTATTCAACATCTCCTCATAGCCAACACCCTCAAGACCAGGCCACATCCTGGTGAACCTTCTTTTGCACTCTCTCCAAAGCTTCCATGTCCTTCTGATAGTGTGGCGACCAGAACCGCACGCAATACTCCAAATGCAGCCTAACCAAGATTTTATATAGCTGCAACATGATTTGCCAATTCTTGTACTCAATGCCCCAGGCGATGAAGGCAAGCATGCCATATGCCACCTTAATCACCATGGCCACCTGTGTTGCCACTTTTAGCAAACTGTGGACTTGCACACCCACATCCTCTTTATGTTGATGTTTCTAAGGGTTCTGCCACTTAAAGTATTGTTATGATGAAACTGTGTTGTGCCCCTTCCAAAGTAATTATATATTTTCCTTGGGTTTATCGCCAAAACTGATTTTATTACTCCTGATAAGAGTGTGGCCAAAGTGCTATACAATTAAAGCGTCACTTTTGTCACTTGAATTCCAACTCCCTTGAGACTAAGACCATTGTTCCATTTGCCTCTTTCTTTCTGAACCTGTACATAACTTTCCATAACTTCTGATTACTTCTGATGGACATCTTCCATTTAATTAACTAAACTAAATGGTTCAAATTTATATGAATTTTGTTCAAACAAATTAATGCAAATTTTTTTTTTAAAACAAGGTGGCCATGATCTGCAGATTCTAAATGATCCCGTGGGATATAACGACTGGAATATAGACACAGAAGAGGCAGAGCTTACATCAAAGCCTGCACCTTATATCCGACTTGCTTAAAATAGACTTTAAATTGCTGTGTTTACCAGAAGTGAAGAAAATATTACATCTTTTTGGACTGTGTTGACATTAATTTTGTATCTTTTGAGGAAAGTTTTCTTAAACCAAGATTACTATGTTGTCCTCAGCTATAAAAAATTGAGCATTGGAACGAGCATCACTCGTTTTAGTGCTGTGGCAATCATGGTTGCAACTTCACACCGATACTGGAGATGTAATACAAGACAGTAGAGAGAATAACACTTTATGCCATTTTGGATGCTTTGTGTATAAATGTTATTGCTGTGAATGGAAGGATGTGTGACTCCAGGTACTATAATGAGTAATCGGAGAATGAGTAATTCAAATGTTGATGGCTGCAGTAATTCTCTAGTGAAGTTATTTCAAGTTGGAATTTTGTCAATTTTTAACTTGTTACAAATTAAGCATTGAATAAGTGAAACATTTTAAAATTTCTCCAAACTATATTGTCAGCAAAAGCTATCATGATCCACAATTTTTTTTAAAACAACCTGCCACTCACCATCAAGAAAAATATTTTGTGATTCACAATTTTAAAAAAGTCTCATTTTGCTACATTTAATTTTCCATTTTGCTCTTGATCGCTATCTGCCATCAATTTTCCATGCTGAATTTCAGAATAAATTGTAATACTTAACAGGATTAGTGCTGCACTCCTGCACCAGGCCCAAATGGTCCATTTTATGAGCCAAGGACAGTGCAACTGCCTTTTGACATCGTATGTTTTCACTCTTCGTTGGCACTGCATACTTCCAGCAGCATGACTGGATCAGCTGCAGAAACCTGCCGTATCCCCTAAACCAGTGGTTCCCAAAGGGTGCGGCGCGCCACACTGGTGTGGCGAGAGAGGATGGCAAGTGTGGCGGGAAGATTCAAGGACAATCAAAGAAACATTTAAACATGGTTTAAACAAACATTGTTTTATACTTTCTGGATGTCCCATGATCATATTATAAAGTAGTTGTGTTCTATGTTATGAATCAAGCACTGCTAGGAGTTTTTTTTTTGAATGTATTTCTTATCAACAAAAAATTCGGAGTGGCGCGAGCAAATTTTTATTCCGAAAGTGCGGCCCAGTGAAAAAGGTTTGGGAACCACTGCCCTAAACAATGGGTACCAAGGAAAATAGTTGTGATACTGACACTGCTCTAGTTAGACCAGACCAAGGCTTGCACCTGGGGTCATCCAGGCTGTTTTAGAACATAGAACAGTACCGCATAGAACAGGATGATGTGCCGAGCTTTATCTGAAACCAAGATCAAGCTATCCCACTCCCTATCATCCTGGTGTGCTCCATGTGCCTATCCAATAACCCCTTAAATGTTCCTAAAGTGTCTGATTCCACTATCACTGCAGAGAGTCCATTCCACACCCCAACCACTTGATCCATCTGATTGTTGGGCAGCTAAAATGATTTTGGCATAAAATTAGCAATGGACTTTTTTGTTTGACATGAGACAGCTGTGCCATTTCTTCTGAAAATTTGCCTCAATCTAACGAGTTGATGCTTAAGACTGCGTTTTTAAAAATAATTTCATATTGCCTATGTGGTGTTTGTCTCTCATTTCTGAAGTCTCCCAGTGCAGTGTGTTGAACCTACCCCCTGTCGAGAGAGCATAAGCTCTGCTTTGACTTCTCATTGTTCTTTTAAAAAGCCAGTAGAGAATGTGAATTAAGGGAATTCCTTCCTCCAGCTGTTTGTCTCTAGCTGGCCTTGTTGAAATTGGAACCAGCGGTCCCCTCTCTTCACAGTATGGAAGAAATTGCAATAAATAAATCCCCGCACTGACCTCTTTGTAGCATTGAACTACACTAGGATGGTGCCGCGTTTTATTGCTGGATAAAGATATTGCTGTGCATTGGTTAACCATTTTAGAAAAAAGAGAATTCAAAAGTGACCAATCCTGAAATAATCCAGAACTGTTCAGGTTGACTTTTAAAGCTAATGTTTAGGCTGAATGGTCTGTGCAAGTTTGCCATATTTGTGAAGTTTCTTGATGTATTTTTTTTAAGGGCACTAATGTTTGTATTCATTATTTTATCTTGGAAATGTGTTTAAAATAAAATATGCAAGAAATTTATCCAGAACTTGGGCATGGTGATGCTTTGCTCTATGCATTAGGTGATATCAGCCATGATTGAATGACAGAGCAGACTCAATGGACCGAATGGCCTAATTCTGCTCCTATACCTTATTGTCGTATATTATTCAATGTAGCGCAACTACAAGACAATACGCCATCTAGGATAGTGCTTCTTTTCACTGGTTCTCCCCTTCTGCCTAGGATATAGTTGAATCCCAGTCTTTCACTCAACTAAGCAGGTTAATTATATGTACAGTTCTGCACCTTTGCAATAGCCAAAATCCATTGTCGCTTTTCAGGATTTGACTATACAGGCTTTGAGGAGTTTCACCTATATTTTTTTGACAGTCAATTCAGAATTCCTTCCCAAGTGTTCAGCAATTTTGAACTTGAGAAAAAGCCCCGAGCTGCCAGACCAAAGAACTCAGGCATCAGCTCTCCTCAAAGAAAATCAGTACTGAAAGGTTAATGGGCATTTGATGAATATAAATTCACACTAAACAATGACCAGAAAAACAGGACAGGAAGCTTGTATGGATAAAGAAAAAAACCGAAGAAACTAATTATTGGATGGTAGCTGTGGTTGGCAGTGATTTCTGCTCAGTGAAGCAAAAATCCAGGTTAACAGAGCTGAGATCATGGGTAGTGAAGGACAGTAGCACAATTAAGCCCCCAATGACTGTATTTTTTCCCTTCACATCCCACATCAGAAGTCTGAAACACAAACTGAATTGAAATCAGGGCATATCACCCCAAATACATTAGCAGAAATAGCTCCTGCACTTCACATCTTGAATCAATCTCTTCGCCCACCACTCCTGCCCATCCGAGATGTACCTTCAAAGTGGGCCATAAGCCAACACCCATCATCCCTCCCCAGCGACCCTCCACTGCAATTAAAGCACCCACACCACTCAGCAGAAATTGGTACACAAAGCAAACCCTCCCTCCTACACAGGAATTAGGTGCAGAAGTTCAGCCCTTCAAGCCTGCTCCGCCATTCAATCAGATCATGGCTGATCTCTCCCTGGTCCCAAATCCACCTCCCCACCTGTTTTCCCCCATATCCCTCTTTCCCCTTTTTAAATTACTTTTTAAAAAAAATTCTACCTCAGTTACTTGCTCTCCTCCATCTGCTTTCTCCCCAACCAGTGCAAAATTCGCAGAAATGCAACTTGCTGCCCAGGAAATGTGGGAGGTCACATGATGCATTTGTGGGAGGGAAGGGGTGTCGGAGCACATTGTTCTCTGAAGGTTTGGATAGAGGTTTATTAATCTGATGGCAGGCAAATAAACAGGAACTACCCCTCTAAATCCCACAATCCAGTTGTAGCAGTCTGAGAACAAACCTGGTATAGTATGAACTGAAACGACCGTTCTAGATTAAGCAGCAGCTGGAGACATATCCTGCTGTACAGTACAAGGGAACCATAGTTGGAGTGAGGATTGTAAGACGCAGGAATGCAAGTTTCAATGCAGCAACAGAACAGTTCCTAGATGCAGAGCACTGGGAGAGAGTCAGAGGCCAAGCCTTTGCTTTCCTCTCTGTAAACAGAAGTTTTGGTAAACATTACATCTACGAATAAAAAGTTTTGGTTTTAGAGTTTAAATATTGGTGTACCATTCTACATTATCTCCATTCTCCTGCCCAATCTTTGCAAAACACCCCAGTGTAATCCACCAAAGTAAGCATGATCTAACATTTAGTTAAGTAGCTGTTAAAAGTATCTGTGACTTCAATAATTCTGAAGCCATCACATTTTGTGTTAATCAACAATCCAGCTGCTCCATTTCTGCCCAGCCTACGGTCAAGGAGTCAAGTGCACAAAATATAATGCGGAAACTAATCAAGGCGGCACAGCCTTGTGCCAAATCAAGAAAAATGTAGCAAAGCCAAAAACAAGACAGGCTACTGGCAAGTTATTGATTATGCACACACTGCTGCTGATGCACAGAGGATAATGATTATAAAATTCACTGTAAAAATCATATTCTTACAATGGAAATGGGTTCCAATCTTTTGCAAATCCATCTTTGGCTACTTCAATGAAAGTTTTCTGGTGTCACAGCTTCCTAAACATATGGATAAATGGCAAGGGACAATCATTTTCTATCTTGTTCTCTCTGCCTTCTGAAAGTGGCTACTATTTATCCATTTTTTTAAAAGATGGCAAGTGATATGTGCTCTGTAAGCCTTTCTGATAAAGACTCAGATTTGCATGAACACAACTTATTTTCTGCAGTTGAATACAGGTGGAACAAAACACCTCAAAATGTTGAAATTGCTTTGAATTATCCAACAATATTCATGGGTGCTCCTTTTGTATCATCAAATGCATTGCTATGATATCTGTACATTGTGAACAAATTGTGTATAATTACTGAGAAAGAAATGAAATCTCACCTGCATCCTCCATCCTCACCTCCAGCAAGTGTGAGGAGCTCATGGACTTAAGGTTGAGGTCATCCATTCAGCTGCTCTGCTACTCTCTCCCTTCCTGTAATGTCCCTAAACTTGAATCTCTCTCTACTTTCTCTCCTCTCTGAGCTCATCTTGTTCATAATACTCACCTCCTGTTTGATCCTCTTTCCATCGACATGCTGGTCATCCAATCTCCCTTCCTGGCTCCCATGTTAGTTGATATTGTTAATAATTCCTCATATTTGGCAACTGACCCTCTCCCCTTCAAATCTGCCCTGTCTCCAAATTCACTTTCTACTCCCAAGTTCTTGAGTCAAAATGTGACAAGATCCATAACAACCTTTCCCAAACTCCATGATTGAATCCATCCAATCAGATTTCCATCCACACTACTCGTAGAATCATCCTTTATCAAAGACACTAATTATATCCTGTGTGACTGTAACCATGATAAACTATTCCCCTCGTCCTTCCTGACCTATCTATAGTCTTTGACAGGGTTAAACAAAGAGAAGTACAGCACAGGAAAAGGCCCTTTGGCCCTTCAAGCCTGTGCCGATCATGATGCCCTAGCTAAACTTAAAAAAAAACCTGCCTTTACTCAAATCATATCCCTCTATTCCCTCCCTATTTTGTACCCAACCGGATGCCTCTTAAATGTTGCTAATCTGCCTGCTTCCACCACCACCTCTGGTTCCAGGCACCCACCACTCTGCGTGAAAAACTTCCCCCACACATCTGCCTTAAACTTTCTCCCTCGCCCCTTGAACCTGTGCCCCGTTGTACTTCCACCCTGGGAAAAAGCCTCTGACTATCCACCATGTCTATGCCTGTCATAATTTTGTAGACCTCTATCAGGTCTCCCCTCAGCCTCCGTCTTTCCAGTGAAAACAATCCTAGTTTATTCAACCTCTCCTCATAGCCGACACCCTCAAGACCAGGCAACATCCTAGTGAACCTTCTTTGCACCCCCTGCAAAACTTCCATGTCCTTCTGGTAGTGTGGTGACCAGAACTTTATGCAATACTCCAAATGCGGCCTAACCAAGTTTTTATATAGCTGCAACGTGATTTCCCAACTCTTGTACTCAATGCCCCAGCTGATGAAGGTAAGCATGCCATATGCTTTCTTAATCATCTTGGCCACCTGTGTTACCACTTTTCAGGAACTATGGACCTGCATGCCCAGATCCCTGTTCCTAAGGGTTCTGCCATTTACAGTATAATTCACACCTAAATTTGATCCTCCAAAATGCATCACCTCACATTTGTCTGGATTAAACTCCATCTGTTGTTTCTGTGTCCAAGTCTCCAATCTATCTATATCCTCTTGTATCCTCTGACAATCCTCAGCACTATCAATAACTCCACCAATCTTTGTCATCTGCAAACTTTCTAATCAGACCACCCACGTTTTCCTCCAGATCATTTATATATACTACAAACAACACAGGTCCCAGCACTGATGCTTACGCAACGCCACTAGCTACAGACTTCCATTCTGAAAAACATCCTTCCACCACTACTCTGTTTTCTATGACCAAGATGTGGAGATGCCGGCGTTGGACTGGGGTAAGCACAGTAAGAAGTCTCACAACACCAGGTTAAAGTCCAACAGGTTTATTTGGTAGCAAATACCATAAGCTTTCAGAGCAATGCTCCTTCGTCAGATGGAGTGGTCTCTGTTCTCAAACAGGGCACAGACACAGACAATACACATCTCTTTAACCTGTGTTGAATGCTCCCTCCACCCACATTGTCTGTACATTTAAGACCTGGCTGGCTGTAGAGATTTGCATTCTAATCAGTATTCTGTAATTTGATTTCTGTGTCTGTGCCCTGTTTGAGAACAGAGACCACTCCATCTGACGAAGGAGCATTGCTCCGAAAGCTTATGGTATTTGCTACCAAATAAACCTGTTGGACTTTAACCTGGTGTTGTGAGACTTCTTACTGTTCTATGACCAAGCCAGTTCTGTATCCATATAGCCAGCCTACCCCACATCCCATGTGATTTTAGTTTTTGTACCAGTCTGCCATGTGGGACCTTGTCAAATGTCTTACTAAAGTCCATATAAACTACATCCACAGCCCTTCCCTCATCAATTATCTTCGTCACTTCTTCAAAAATCAAGTTGATGTGACATGACCTTCCCCATACAAAACCATGCTGCCTGTCACTAACTAGTCCATTTTCTTCCAAATGTGCATATATCCTATCCCTCAGTATCTTCTCCAAAAGCTTTCCCACCACTGACATCAGGCTCACTGGCCTATAATTTCCTGGATTATCCCTGCTTCCTTTTCTTAAACAAGGGAGCAACATTGGCTATTCTCCAGTGCTCTGCAACCTCACCTGTGATCAAAGAGGATGTGAAAATATCTGTTAAGGCCCCAGCTATTTCTCCCCTTGCTTCCCGCAGTAACCTGGGATTGATCCCATCCGGCCCCAGGGACTTGTCTACCTTAATGCAATTTAGGATACCTAACACTTCCTCCTTCGATATATTGACATTATCTAGAGTGCTCACACACCTATCCCTGACCTCAACATCTGTCATGTCCTTCTCCTTGGTGAATACCGATACAAAGTACTCATTAAGGATCTTACCCACTTCCTGTAGCTCCACGCATAACTTCCCTCAATTGTCCTTGCGTGGGCCTACACTTTCTCTTGTTACCCTCCCTCTCCTAATATACGCACAAAAGCCTTGGGATTTTCCTTGACCCTGTTTGCTAAAGACATTTCATGGCCCCTTTTAGCCCTCCTAATTTTGCATTTAAGTTCCTTCCTACTTTCACTATACTCAAGGGCTTTGTCAGTTTTTAGATGCCGAGACCTATGGTATGCTTCATTTTTACTTTTGACGAAGCTTACAATTTCCCTTGTCATCCATGGTTCCTGAATCCTGCCATTTCTATTCCTCATTTCTGTCCTGCACTTCAATCAACTGGCCTTTAAAATCTTCACATCCTCTTTGATTACAGATGAGGTTCCAGAGGACTGGAGAATAGCCAATGTTGTTCTATTGTCAGGTGTGGATTTGCCATCAAATAGCGGCTCCCAATCCACATTCCCCAGTTCCTGTCTAATTTGGATGCAATTGGCCCTCACCCAATTAAGCATCCTCACCCGAGCCAACATCCACCTCCAATATCTCTCCATCATCCAGCTGGGTGAGACTTCCCTCTCCAGGTTCAATGCTAATCCACTCAGACTCAGCCAAACAATCACCTGCACTGACCTTTAAAAGCCTCCCACAAGTCAGACGTGGATTTGCCCTCAAATAGCCTTTCTTCCCACTCTAGCAGTTACCTCACAAGTGCCCCCAGGATTTTCCCTTGACTCCCTCCAATTTAACATTTACATCCTGCTCTTCAGCAACATCATCCAAGAACAAGTCGGATTCCATACTTATGTCAACAACGCCCAACTGAACCTCATCACCACCATCTTGGTTTGCTATGCGGCTTATTTGGCATCCAGTGCTGGTTGACGAAATACTTGGAAAACCAAAGCCATTGTCTTCAGTTCCTGCCATCTTTTCCATTCCCTCCTTGACAGTCATGAGGCTGAAGCAAACCTATTATTGTATTTGACCCTGATCTTCCAACGATGTGTTCCATCAACAATACTGCTTACTTAAACCTCGTAAGAAGTCTCACAACACCAGGTTAATTTGGTAGCACAAGCCACAAGCTTTCGGAGCACTGCCCCTTCATCAAGTGAGTGGGAGTTGTGTTTACAAACAGGACATATATAGACACAAACTCAATTTACAAGATAATGTTTGGAATGTGAGTCTTTACAGGTAATCAAGTCTTAAAGGTACAGACAATGTGAGTGGAGAGAGGGTTAAGCACCTTTAAGACTTGATTACCTGTAAAGACTCGCATTCCAATCATTATCTTGTAAATTGAGTTTGTGTCTATATATGCCCTGTTTGTGAACACAACTCCCACTCACCTGATGAAGGGGCAGTGCTCCGAAAACTTGTTGCTTGTGCTACCAAATAAACCTGTTGGACTTCAACCTGGTTTTGTGAGACTTCTTACTGTGCTTACCCCAGTCCAACGCCGGCATCTCCACATCATACTTAAACCTCAGCAGTATTATCTTACTCTATCTGCATCTTGACTCATCTGTTCCTGAAATCCTCTTCAATGCTTTTATTTCTTTTAGACTTGACTATTCCAGTGTTCTCCTGGCTGGCCTCCCACCTTCCAATCTACATAAACTTGAACACATTCCAAAACACTTCTGGGCGTCCACTAACTTGCACTAAGTCCCATTCAACCATTATCCTTGCTCGCTAATCTACAAAGGTTCTTGGTCTGGTAATACCAATTTCCAACTTTTCATCCTTGTTTTCGATTCTCTTTATGATCTTGTTCCTCCTTAGCCCACCCCATAGCCCCCCATGTTCTCACCCGCCAACTCTTGCTCATCCCCAAATTTAATAATTTTACCATTGGTGGCTGTGCCTTTAGCTGCCTGGGCTCCAATCTCCCCCAAAATCTCTACTTTGCTCTCCTTTGACACGCTCCTGAAAACCTACCCGTGACCAAACATTTGTTCTAATAGTTCATTTCATGTCAAATTTGACCATTCTCCTATGAAGTGTTTTGTGATGTTTTACACTGTTGAAAGCATGGTATGAACACTAGTTGTGGTTCCCTTGTGGAAACACAGAATGGAAAAGCAAATTGACAAATAACACTTACACTCACTCATTTGGCCAGGAGATTGTGTGTCAGGAAGGTGATACTGTTAAGATTCGAGTCAATGGGGATTGTCAGAGGTCTGTGACGTTGCAATCTGAACAGAGTACAGCCATGTGAGCATCACAGAGCAAAAAGAACATGAAACTGGCTGACAGCCTGAAATTTTTTCAGGATACAATTAAGGCAGCAACTTGGGGAAAAATGCATCTTAAAAGTGTACGGAAAGCAGGAACAATAGATTCGACGGTTTGTGTGGGGAAAAAGAACACTACAGATTTAGTGAGCTGAATGGCTTGTGTTGGTTTGGAGGAATTCCAGCCAAGTTGTCATGGTGAAGGGAGGGAGGAATGCAGACGAGGTCACAGTCAGACGAGTGGAGATCTGAAAAGTGGAATTGTCTGGTCGGAGGAAGTTACAGTGATAGGTGAGGCCATAAAGTGATATGAGTGCAAAAATAAAGGGGAGTGAGAAGCAATCTGAGTTAGCATGAATGGGATGAACAAGCAGGTCAGGGTATTGTCAAGAGTTTTGAATTAGTTGGAGTTTGTGATGGATGGGAGGTCAGACCATAGATTACTGGAATTTAAATGTGAATGTGCTAATGGAAATGGTTTTAGTGAAAGTTGGGCTGAGATAGGACATATGTTACAGGCATAGAAATAGGGGGTCTTGGTGATGGAGAGGATATTGGTTTGGAAGTTCAGCTTGGAGTTGAACAGTTTAAAATAGTAGCTGGGAGAGCAGAGGGCAAGAATAATTTGTGGCAGCGGCTTTGGTCTTCCCAGTTTTTAACTGAAGCAAACAAAGATTTATCCAGGACTGATGTCAGACAAGCAGGTAACATGGAAGGGCAAGTGTGTAAAGAGGTGGGCCATTGGTATACAGTTGGGAGCTGAGCCCTTGTCTTTGGATGATGTTGTCATGGGTTAGCACCCAGACAAGGGTGAACAGGAAGACACGGATATCTCTTAGGTAGTTGCTTGGGGCAGCTGTGTGAACTGCAAAAGGAAGCCATTATTCAAGATGTACTTGCATCAATCAAAGTGCTAATGAGTGCAACCAAATGAGGCAATCCCATGAAGTTAGACAACAGAGGAAAGATGCTGGGTGGGGATGATGGTATGATCAGCCATGGCAAAGAGAGACGTCGAGAAGTGGTAACAGAGTTAATTCAATGAAATGTCGACTTCAGTTAGGGCCATTTTAGCATTACGGCATGTAATGAAGAGAGCAAAAGACTGATTTGAGGGATGTCAGCAGAGAGTTGCAAGAGCTCAGACCTGGGAAGTAACAACTCTGATGATATTGTGCCTTTAAGAAATATATTTTAATCATGTTTCTCTGCAGTTCTTTAAGAGGACATGTCCTCTGTGTTTGTTGCCGAACTGCCTGTCCTGGTATCTTTTATGGTTGCTGTAGCAGGATAATTGGAGCAACGTTTATTTTTAATTTGGGCCTAATGCAATCTCCTGGAGTTTTACAGGTTTACAACGGTTTGGCAGGTCAGGTGCTTTGGACAGTTTCTTTTTCATAGGGAATTCCAAAGTCACTTTCAGTTTTGGTTAGAAGCGGTTGGATGCCAAACTGCAAAGAGTGTTCTTGTCTCTCTCCCTGGTATTGGAAATTCTGCTGACTAGTTGGAAGCAGTCTTTCTTACCCCTCTGAAGTGAAAATTTTGCTGTCAGTGGTTTGCTGGCTAAAAGCTAGAACAGTAAGAAGTCTCACAACGCCAGGTTAAAGTCCAACAGGTTTATTTGGCAGCACTAGCTTTCGGAGCCTCAAGCTCCTTCCTCAGGTGAGTGAGGACTTGTCTTTATATGCCCTGTTTGTGAACACACAAACTTAAATTTACAAGATAATAGTTGGAATGCGAGTCTTTACAGGTAATCAAGTCTTAAGGGTACAGACAATGTGAGTGGAGAGAGGGTTAAGCACAGGTTAAAGAGATGTGTATTGTCTCCAGCCAGGACAGTTCGTGAGATTTTGCAAGCCCAGGCAAGTTAACCCCCACGGCTTTATGGGCTTGCAAAATCTCACTAACTGTCCTGGCTGGAGACAATACACATCTCTTTAATCTGTGCTTAACCCTCTCTCCACTCACATTGTCTGTCTGTACCTTTAAGACTTGATTACCTGTAAAGACTCGCATTCCAACCATTATCTTGTAAATTGAGTTTGTGTCTTTATATGCCGTTTGTGAACACAAGTCCTCACTCACCTGAGGAAGGAGCTTGGGGCTCCGAAAGCTAGTGCTGCCAAGTAAACCTGTTGGACTTTAACCTGGTGTTGTGAGACTTCTTACTGTGCTTACTCCAGTCCAACGCCGGCATCTCCACATAAAAGCTAGAAGCCAGCAGTGGCTCTACCTCTACCTCAAGTGTGCTGGGAGCTCCAGGTCGGGGAAGTCAGAGTTTTAATTCTCCAGCCAAAGGAGTGAACTACAAAGGGGGTTGAAAAGCTTCAAGATCCAGCATCACGTGAGCATTCTTATTTTCTGTGCTAAACCTGAGGCAGGTGTATGTCTGCAAGAAGGTTTGTTTGGATGGAACAGTATTTGGAGCTGTTAAGGTTTATATGGTATCATGGTTGTTTTTTTCTTGCTTGTAATTGGTAAATGTTCTGTGTTAACTGCATTTGTAAATAAAATTTGTGATAAAATCTCCCTAAGGGTTCATTTGAATCATACCTGGAGTGAAACATTTTATGCTGACCCATGCCAAAATTTAAAGTGCAAAACTTATGATCTAGGCTGACTTCATAAAACACTTTGGAGTTTCTGACCTGGATTATAACACAACACATTCAAGGACCCTGGACATGAAAGGGAGGTTAGAGGTCAGCAGCAACAGACCAATGATAACATTTTTGAAAATAATGAAAATTGCCAAGAGATGGGAGTGATTTACAAAAAACAGCATGCAGGAGGCCAGTGAGTAAAGCTGGGTGGTCAGGAGTTTAATGGGGATGGAATGGAGGGAGAAACAAAAAAAGTAGGCTTCATGGATGAGATGAGCTGATAAAATGCTCTCTGGCAGTCCATCTAGACAACTTTCGAAAATTGCCCTGTACAAGAGTTAGTGATATGAAAAATCAAATTAGATTTAGTCAAACATGATGTATGCTTCACAAATCCACTCTGGTACTTGCTCAATGTCTAGGCCTTTACACTTGGATTGCAAGAAATGATAAAAAAGGGTTTCCAAAAAAATCCTTGTTCACAATTCTAAATGGACACTAGGCAAAGAAGGTAGAAAGCAGTGAAATATCCCAAAATATCTTTTAGGGAAAGGGAATGGAAAAAGGAATGGAAAAAGACATGGCCAGTTTAATTAGAGAAAAATCCTGAAAAAAAATCAAAGAACGATAGAAAAAGATGATGAAAATCATGACTAAGAGCAGAATTAAAGTTCAAAACATTTTTATTATTTAGAATTGTGCAACTCTTTTATTCAATAGAAGTATTACTGTAGTGAAGTTATCCTTGACAATGGATTAACCGTCCTACTGTAATTAGTGATTTGCTTTCAGCTCGCTCACTACAATACTGAAATGTTTCAAATCCATCATTTCCTAGCATGTGTGGGCAGACTAAGAGTTAATAATCAAGAATTACAAATAATCTCCACATCCTCCTTCATTGACCAGGCACTAGTTAATCCATGCATCCTCTTCAATAGGCATCAAGTATAGATAACTTTTGTGCATGTTACGGAGTGCAGTCGGTAAATATCTTCCACTGGGTCAGCAAGAAACTTGAAAAGCATGAACAAGAGCATGTGAAAAATAATTTAAAAACTTCCCCACAACACAAGAGACACTGGCCATTTAATGTATTCCCTTTACTGTGTATCCCTTTTTCCACTTGGAAGGAAGACTTGGTTTTAAAAAAAGTGCATTTGTTCAGAAACATCCCTCATAAAGAGACCACCATTTGCTTTGCCACAGCCAGGTTCCATGACTACAGACAAATGTTAAAACACCTTCCTTATTTTCCTCCCAATCTACAGTTTTTGGCAAAATAATTGACTCGAGTTTAAAGCTTTTGTTTGTTGTTCTAAATCTGATACCATGGAAAGCCGGCAACTCCAATTTGATATATTCCTTTAAGGTCTCAACATTAGAAGCTCAAGGCAGTATAGTATTAGGCATATCCATAGCTGGCAACTCAAATTTGATACATGCCTTTAAGGTCTCAACATTAGAAGCTCAAGAGAGTATACGATTAGTCATATTTATACATAGATTACATTTGAACACATTTTTGTATTTTACAAACAAGATCTACAGGACACCATGTAAATATCAAATTAGTATATCATTGTTTTGCTTTAAACTCTCTTCTTCCTTCATCTGAATTTTCTACATTTCAGTTACCTTAATCAAGTCACCCTTCTTCAAGCCAAAGTAGTGAATGTTGATGAATTATTTCACCAATAGAGGCATCACAGCACAGCAGAAACCTCAGCTGTTTTTTTTTTGCCCCAGCTTAACCTGGAGGACTGATACCTTCAGTTGTAGTGCCCCTATCAGTGCCTTGGCTAACATCGAAAGATCCAGCACAAACTGTTGGTCTTATAGAAGATTCTTCTGCTCTGCAAGACTGAGCTATGTATCCTATTCTCCAGCTAAGCAACTGGGGGACACCTCAATACAAAAATATTTGATTGTCTCACAACTAAGTGGAGATGGAAGGAGGAAGAAATTAGATAAGGAATACCTGGAAAAAGAATCATGAGGTGGAAATCCAAATGACTCCTTTAAATGAGGCAAAGTAAACAAGATTAATGCTTCTCCACATTTCACTGTATACAATTAAGATTTGACATTACCAAAAAAATGTAGCCTTTCCTATCTTGTGCTGTCCACAATTTTTAAGTGAAAGAAAGATTTCAGTCAATATTTGGCAAGGTGTAGCCCAATACATTATTCAGTCCTTTTATCAGTTGCATTTCCTCTCATGGACTGTTCTTAGATCTTGCACGTTCAATCATACAAATGTACCGTGGCCATCTCTAGGTTACCAGAAACATCCTGGTGTCTTTGATCCATATGGAAAACAATAGAATTCATCTTCAACAGTAACACTCCACATCAGTCTTGGATTCAGATTCCAGCTTAACCTTAGGCTCGTCTACCTGGAGCTGGCTCAGCATCATGGGTTTGTGATTCTTCAGTTTATGAGCCAAAGTCAGGAATATGGCCTCCACGTGATCATTGTCATTTGGGTTCTTAGCCGAAGTCTCAAACAGGGGCATGTTTTGAGTATCTGCAAATTTCTGAGCCAGGTCTGTTTTAACTTTAGTGGCATCTGTCAGGTCACACTTATTCCCCACAAGGATGCGTGGGATTTCCCCGCCAAGTGAGTGCTGATTGCATTCTTCAATCCAGGCTGGGAGACTCTGGAAACTCATAAGGTTGGTCATGTCATATACAAAGACAACGGCATGGACATTCCTGTAGTAGTGCTGCACCATGCTCTTCCGAAAACGTTCCTGGCCAGCTGTGTCCCATAGTTGAATCTAAAAATGTCAAAAACAAAAGTTTTTTCCATCAAACAGAAAACCTTTAACAAAAAGATATGTGATTTTATTCTTCCCCACCCAACTCTTCCCCTAACCTCTTCTGAAGGCACTAATTTCTGTTGAGACATTATTCCACAGTGATCAGTATCCATGTGTAAACAAGGAATTCAACAATAGGCAGCATTACAGCCAAGCTTGTTCCCATTCTCATCCATGGTCTACATGTGCACGCTTTCTAGCAAGGATCACTCGATAGTCAGTGGAAATTTCCACAGCAAAGTCTATTTACTTAGCCAATTTAGTTTAAACAGCACACTACAGCAAACAATCTACAGTGTCTATTTAAAAGGATTTTTTTACAAACTACAACAGAGCAATGCCTACTAACAAGAGTAAAGCAATTTCTCCAGCAAAATGCAGCGGGTAGGGGTTAGTTACATACAAATTGTTCATGTAGATTCAATCCCAGATTTTTACAGCAGTGTGGACTTTAAGTGTGACTGGCAGGGAAGCCTGGATTCTTATCCTCACAAGGAGTCATAGCACTTCGACCACTGCCCTGGCTGAGATTAACTAATTGCCACAAGCTTAATGCCCCAACCTGGAGCTTTTCTGGTATATGGGACTCATTTTCAGAAAATACAGTTCATTTATTAAATGCCATACAGGAGGTTTATTAGGAGGAAACCTATGGAATTAAGGGGAAAGTGAGGGTATGGATACAAAATTGACTCAGTGACAGCCAAAGGTAGTGGTGGATGGATAATTTTCAGATGGGGAGGTGGATTGCAATGGTGTTCCCTGAAGGTCACTTTTCAATTTTCATCAACAACCCAAACACAGCTGTAGGGAGCAGTATTATAAAGTTTGCTAATGATGCAAATAGTGATGAGGATGGCAACAGGTTTCAGGGTGACATGCACAGAATGGTGAAATGGATATGGTATGGCAGTTAACACAGAGATGCGTGATGTGATGCACTTCGGGACAACTATTATAGAATAAAAGTATGCTATAAATAGAACAATTTAAAAAAGTGAATGAGCAGAGAGCTTGGTGTCCAAATAAACAAACCCTTAAAGATGGTAGGGAAGTTGATATGGTGGTTAAAATGCATCTGGGTTACTCAGGTTTATAAATCAAGGAATAGAATGTAAGAGCAAGAGATCATGCTAGAACTTTATAAATCACGGGTTAGACCTCAGCTGGAGTACTGTGGACACTTCTGAGCTCTATACTTCAGGAATGATTTAAAGGCATTAGAAACGGTAGAGAAGGTTTATCAGGAAGTTGCTGGGGATCAGGGACTTATTTATGAGGATAGATTGGAAAAGTTAGTTCTCCTTGGAGCACGGAAGGCAAAAGGGGAGACAAAAGAGGTTTTCAAAATTATCTGAACTGAGCGGTTTTGAGAAGGTCAAGGAGTAATCCAGTAGAGGTTTACTCGAGGATGAGAGGCTTTGATAGAGCAACAAGAGAATACCTTTTCCCTCTGGAGAGTGGATTGGTAACGAGAGATTACAGACTCAAAATTATTGGCAAAAGACCTAGAGGGGAGATAAGGACAAGTTATTTCACTCGAGAACCGCTCTGTGGATTCCAGAATTAATTTTAATTTTAAAAGCCAGTTGTGCAGGTACTTGAGGATGAGGAACTTACAGGGTTACGAGTGAGCAAGGGGGTGTAAATACAACTGCTCTAGAATAGGAGGGGGCAATCTCTTCTGTACTGTATGTTTCTATGATTCTGAGAGGTTTGATATTCAGTAAAGCTTTGCCAACAGTGAAGTATTCCTACTGATTCAAAATAAATCTGGTAAAGTCAATTGTGAATTTTCCATTCCTTTGTCTTGCAGAAGATAATTCAACTGTAATGACATTTTTGCCAAAATATGTTTCTGCATCAATAATTACTTTCTTTATTAAATAGCCTTACTGAATCATTCCTGTGGCTTTGTTGCTCGCAACAGGCCTGTCATGCATTCATAAGACTAATCCTGCTTGTCAAAAATGATTCTGAAAAATTTCAAGAATTTGGTTCCCTCCTCGTGTTGTATTACTCGACTCAAGTCTCTCTCATGCTCCTGAAGTACATAATTTACTTGATATTTTTACATTTGGTAACACCGGGTCACCAAATGTAGAGGCAATGTAAACAAGCAGCTTGGGAGTGGCCAGGAGGATGGAATTCGAGCTAACTGCACCACTGTGAGAAATCACTCTCAGTGTATGCTGGAGTGAAAAAGGAACTACGGTGCAGGCGCAGTTCTTTAATTTGGACCTAAAGAGGGCTGGGAGAGCATTACTATTTTAACCAGAGCGCCAAATGTGCTGAATCATGGTAGCTACAACTGACCATGATATCCAAGTGTACTGAAACGGCCTAGTTATTTATATGGCCTGACTTCATCAAGCACCGAAGTGCTTTTCTCTCCGCAGCCAAAACTGTTCACTGTCTGACATCATCCTGAAGGGCAAGAAAAGCAACTAAACTCCCTATTTCCAAGACTAACCATGCAAATATCTTGCTCTGCGCATCCAACCTCACCCTTTCCTGACTTACCTCGACCGACTCCCCATTTACCAATACATGAAGTTTTAAAATTGTTGTCCTCCACTTTAAGTCCTTGCATGGTGGTATCCCACCCTATTTCTGCAATCACCTCCAGCTTTATAATCCACCAAGTAGACTCTCTTCTGCAGCTGGCCTTTTGTTCATCACTTCCTCCATTTGCCCCTCCTTTAAGCATCAGTTTTGAATTACCCATATCCAGCTCTCCAGAATTGCCTCACTAATCTCTCCATCCTCCTTTAAGACACTACTCTAAACCCACCCTCATACCTCCATTCCATGTGTTTCTGGCACAACATCAGTTTTGGGTGCAACGATCTGTAAAACACCTTGGATCTCTTGTTCTTTTTCAAAAGAAAACAAATGCGCTGGAGATGCAAGTTGTCTTAGATCTACAAAATCCTGACTGTGCTCAATGACCTATTGGACAACTGCACTTCTCTGAAGGGGCTAATCAGGCAGTTTCAGATTTAATCCATTCATAAAATGGACACAGAAGGCAATTCTTTTATAATTCAGCAATCTGAAAAAAACTACAAGCCTCCCCTCCTATCCACAAAACACAACTGTTATTTTTTGTTAAACATCTATGTAGAAACACATTTCACTCATTGATCACATAAAAAAGAAACAAAAAGGATCAGAAAAGACTATTTCATCCATTAAATCAATCCTCAAAACCTAACTGCATTCCCTCCCAATTTCTTCTTACAACCTTCTACACTATCTGTCTCCACTGCCTTCCTGGACAGTCTATTTCACACATGCACCACCCTCTGTGTAAAGTAGTCAATATCCCTCGAAGATTGAGCCGGAATCCCCTTGTTCATGAGTTTGTAGCGATCTCAATTTCTCCCTTAGGAATCTGGAATATCTCCACATAACTTTATGTTCTTCAGTCTTAGGACCTTCAACAACCTCTCAGTTCATATGTCTTCATCTAGGTTTCTGTTTGCTTTACTTTATTTATTGGTATCACAAGTAGGCTTACATTAACTCTTTAATGAAGTTAGTGTGAAAATCCCCTACTCGCCACACTCTAGCGCCTGTTCGGGTACACTGAGGGAGAACTTAGCATGGCCAATGCACCTAACCAGCATGTGTATTGGACTGTGGGAGGAAGCCGGAGCACCCGGAGGAAACCCATGCAGACACAGGGAAAACATGCAGACTCCGCACAGACAATGACCCAAGCCGGGAGTCGAACCCGGGTCCCTGGTGCTCGGAGGCAGCAATGCTAACCACTGTGCTACCGTGCCGCCCTTGTCTTTTATTTGGGAATGGAGGGATACAAAAGAATGGTCTAGTTTGGACCAGGGAGCGGCACGGGCTTGGAGGGCCGAAGGGCCTGTTCCTGTGCTGTAGTGTTCTTATTTATACATGCACTGTGTCCCTTCCTTAGTCACATTGCCTCAGAATTTATCCATCTAAAATGTCATTTGCAATTCATCAGTTCATCTTCCCAAACGATCCAGATGCCTTTAGCTTGCCTATTCCCCAATTGTTATCTCTGTTTTAGTCAATATTAATTTCTCTGAAGCTGGTCACTGCTTCCATGTTTTCCTTCCTTGTGCTCCAGGCATTTGATGGAATTGAAAGCTTTGCTACAATCTAAACACATCGAAATAGAATTTTCATTACCTTGAAGATTTCCAGTAAGTGCTCAGATGTCCTGATGTCAAGATGTCCTTCCCACCCATAAATCTTTGCAAACTCTCACTGACTATACCAAACCTATCTAGATATTTCACTAGCTCCCCCCCTTTTCAGAATGCCATCTAATACGTTATCCACAACGGATGTTAGCCTCATTGACCTGACCTATTCCAATGCAGCCTTTTAAATGTTGGTCATGTTAGCTGCTTTCCACTGCTTACACAGATAGTTGCAAGAGCATGACCAATTCTTAGTACTGATATTCTTCCATTTTTTTCAATCACTAGGTTGAAGGTGTGCCTTCTTGTCCTACCTCATTATGGTTTAGTTGGAAGTAATCTCCTAGGTTTACATTTTCTATATTGTCATGCTCCTCTTTATTGAGATTTCCTCATTTGCCTCTCTCCAAAGTTAAAAAAATCCAAGTTTCTTCAGTCTTTATCTGTAACATTGACATCAGGAACCTCTCTCATAGCTCTTCTTCTCACCCTCATTCAGGTTTACATAGAAAATAGGAGCAGGAGTAGGCCTTTCGACCTTGAAAGCATGCTCCGCCATTCATTATGATCATGGCTCATTATTCAACTCAATAGCCTGATCCTGCCTTCCCTCCATATCCTTTGATCCCCTTAGCCCCAAGAGCTATATTTAACTCCTTCTTAAAAACATACAATGTTTTGGCCTACAACTAAAATAGAAAATGCTGAAAAATCTCAGCAGGTCTAACAGCATATGTGGAAAGAGAATAGAACTAACATTTTGAAGCTGGATAACTCTGGTTTTGGCCTCACCGACTTTTTGTGCTTACCTCTCTCTGGGTGAAGAAACTTCTCTTCTCAGTCCTATCTAGTCTTATCCTTAGACTATGACCCCTGGTTCTGGACGCCCCACCATTGGGAACATCCTTCCTGCATCTACCCTGTTAAGATTTTTATAGGCTTCTATGAGATTCCCCCCCCCACCCTCATTCTTCTGAATTTCAGTGAATATAATCCTAACTGACTCAGTCTGTCCTGCCATCCTATGAATCAGTCTGGTAAACCTTTGCTGCATTCCCTCAGATAAGGAGACCAAAACGGCACATAATATTCCAGGCGAGGCCTCACCAAGGCCCTGTATAACTGCAGCAAGACATGTACTTGAGTCCTGTTTGAATGTCTCCTGTGTGTCTCATTGACTACAATAGGGCATGCGGTCTGACCAGGGCCCTACACAATTTACATGAATTCCTCCACTATTAATTTGATTTAGCACTTTAATTATTTTTTAAAGTAATCATTTAACTAATTTCAGGGTGGTTGGAGGGGGGCAGAAAAAAGAATCAGTTAGGGGTCCCACTTCAGAATCAGGATTAGCAACGACACTCCCAACTTTGGACATTCTATTAACATTCACCATCATGTATGAAGAATGGTCATCTGGGCAAGAGACCAGAGTACCTCACATCCATGCAGACAATGCAATGCCATCACAAGAGCAAGAGAAGTCATTAAACTGAAACATGAACTTTGTTTCTCCGAAAACCAAATTCAAAATCCAACTGAATCTAACTCAAGGTCCCCATGAGAGAAACAAGATCCATTTTTTTTTTTAAATTAGTGTCACAAGTAGGCTTACGCTAACACTGTAATAAAGTGACTGTGAAAATCCCCTAGTCGCCACACTCCGGCGCCTGTTCAGGTACACTGAGGGAGAAGTTAACATGGGCAATGCACCTAACCAGCACATCTTTTGGATTGTGGGAGGAAACCCATGCAGACATGGGGAGAACGTGCAGATTCCGCAAACAGTGACCCAAGCTGAGAATTGAACCTGGGTCCCTGGCTTTGTGAGGCAGCAGTGTGTGACTGTGTGACTGTGAAAATCCCCTAGTTGCCACACTCCGGCGCCTATTTGCTAAGCACTGTGCCACCCAAGGTGACAAGATAAGGCATTGCATCCATCTTGGGCTTGAGCTTAGCCAAAAGGCCGAGAAGTGACATACCAATTAAAGTAGGTTTTGTAAACTAGTTTCATGGACCCAGCCCTTACACAAAGTTAGTTATCTTTTACTTGCAAGTCACTGGAAAGTAAGTGGAACACCTAGAAAAAGGGCAGATTTAACCAACTGTTCAAAAGGCTGGCCAACTAAATTGCGTAAATGCGAGTTAGATTTTGAACTAGATCTGGAAACGTAACAACTTGTGCAGCCCAGACAGGAGAATGCTGCTGCCCTCACTAACACACAGGAATTTTCCAAAAAAGAGAGGGCAGGGGGAGGGAGTTACCTTGATCTTCTCCCCATCGATCTCCACCGTTTTCTCTCGGAAGTCTACGCCGATGGTGGCCTCGGTCTTGTCGGGGAACTTGCCGGCGCAGAAGCGGTAAGTCAGGCAGGTCTTGCCCACTCCCGAGTCGCCGATCACGATGATCTTGTAGATGCGGGAGCGGGGCGGCGCTCCGAGCAGCAGCGACGCGGCCGGGGAAGCGGAGTCCGCCGCCAAGGCGGCTCCCCCGGAGGAGAACATCATGCAGGAGGGAGGAGGAGAGATCGCAGGTGAACTATTGCAGAGTGGGATGGAGATGGTGTGAGGGACAAGTCTTGCGATGCTGCCTTCAGCGCTTGCAACCCGCCGCTCCACCTGTGTGTGTGGCAGTCCTCGAGCTGGCAGCGGCTCGCGCGCCCGCCGACACAAGGTTCCAATTCAGTCGCTACAGTAACAACTTTCTGCAACATTCCCGCTGCTGGCTACACTTCCACTGCGATACATGCTCCATAACCCCATCCAGCCTAACCCTGAGAAAAATTCCTCAGCCGCCTCGCCTCAGAAAGGGAGGAAGAGAGAAAATTAACTTAAGGATGAGGAAAACCTCGCGAGAGCAGCCTTCATTTCTCCACTCCTGCTCTCCCACCAGAGAGGCAGTCTTGTGCTGAGTGCTCAGAATTGGTTGTATTTATTTATGTATATATATATCTGGGTAGTACATTTTTAAAAAAATTGTTAATCCATTATTTTAATTCTGGTTCCATTTTATCCTCCCCATTGTTCCAGAAATCTGGTCAGAGCACTTTTGGGCTCTGTATCCAGAGAGTTCAGTAAGAGTTTTACCAACACCAGGTTAAAGTCCAACAGGTTTATTTGGTAGCAAATACCATTAGCTTTCGGAGCGCTGCTCCTTCGTCAGATGGAGTGAGGTTCATTGCAGGTTACCCAGGTGTTAATGGTGAACTGGGGGAGTATTCGTCACCCTCGCCCTCTACTGGGGTTCAATTCTACTCTTGCTCCAAGAATCAATTTTAACTTTATTATGGAATTTCAGACCAATTTATATTTTATGAACAAAAACAGATTTGATTTGATTTATTATTGTTACATGTATTGTGATACAGTGAAAAGTATTGTTTCTTGCGCGCTATACAAAGCATACCGTTCATAGAGGAGAGTGTAGAGTGTTACAGTGATAGCTAGGGTGTAGAGAAAGATCAATTTAATGCGAGGTAGGTCCATTCTGATGGCAACAGGGAAGAAGCTGCTGTTGAGTCTGTTGGTACATGACCTCAGACTTTTTCCCGACAGAAGAAGGTGGAAGAGAGAATGTCCAGGGTGCGTGGGGTCCTTGATTGTGCTGGCTGCTTTTCCGAGGCAGCGGGAAGTGTAGACAGAGTCAATGGATGGGAGGCTGGTTTGCATGATGGACTGGGCTTCATTCACGACCCTTAAGAGTATCTGGATGAGCACCTAGCACATCATAACATTTAAGGCTACGGGCCAAGTGCTGGTGGATGGGATTGGGTGGGAGGTCTGGTGTTTCTCCTGTGTCAGTGCAGACTCAATGGGTTGAAGGGCTCTTGTGTACTGTATGATTCCATGGTTCTATAAGATGCTGGAAAATCTCAGCAGCCGTGGGGATAGAATCGAGCCAATGTTTCAAGTCTGGATGACCCTTCGTCAGAGCTAAGAGCAAAGGGAATCAGCAGAGATTTATACTATGGGGGTGGGGGGTCTGGATGACCCTTGGTCAGAGCTAACATTTTGCTAATATGCCTTAGTTTTGCTGATAGTTTAGAATCACTCCCAAATATAACATTAAAATAAAATACATTGCCAGGTGCTCGTTGTTAAGCTCATAGGGCATCCTGACCATGAAAGGCACTGTATAAATACAAGTCTTCATTTTTTTTTAATGACTTGTATTTCTACAGGATATACCTTTCCAAAATATCCCAAAACATTTTACAGCCAATTAAGTACTTTTGAAGTGTGATCCCTGATCATAGAAATGCTACAGTGCAGAAGGAGGCCATTCAGCCCATCGGGTCTGCACCGACTCTCCAACAGAACACCTTACCATGGCCATATCCCCCCAATCTCCCTTCAGGCACTAAGGGGCAATTTAGCATGGCCAATCTACCTAACCTGCACATCTTTGGACTGTGGGAGGAAACCGAAGCGCCCGGAGGAAACACACGCAGACACGGGGAGAACATGCAGACTCCACACAGTTACCCAAGGCTGTGAGGCTGCAGTGCTAGCCAGTGCCACCGTGCTGCCACAACATGATGTCATGTATGATTATGGTAGTCATTTTGTGCACATTAAGCTCCCACAAACAGCTCTGTTGTGATAATGACCAGTTAATCTGGTTAAATGATGTGAGTTGAGCACAGCTCCCGTGCTCATTTTTTTGTGTTCTCTGTTTAATTTCTTTTTTTTTTCAGGCCAGAATCTTGTAGTTTTCTCTTGGTTTTAAGGACCCCCGTCGCTCTTTCTCAAACTCTCCAGCCTGATGTTCAGGCTTCTAACTCCCAACCAACCCTGCTCCCCACTGCAGCCAACTCCATTTCTTTCTTCCTCTCTGCCGTTGGCTGAGTCCTGCAGCTCCCAGTTTCTCCTTCTCCAATCTCCTGACTACTTTCCCTGCAGACTTTCAACTTCTTCATTCTTCTACCTGAAACACTTTAATATTTGTCCTCTCAACAGGCTTCTGGCCTATCACCTAAGGCTCCTAGCTTTCTACATCCAATTCTTCTGGACCTCCAACTGCACTGCCACCTGGCTTGCAGTTCCTGATATTCCAGATAGCTTGCTCCCAACTTTTCCTCAGCTCATCCTGAAGTATCTTCCTTAATTAATTTCTTAACCATGAATTCTCAAGGAATCTCTATTTATCCAACTCCTCTGAACTGATATGTACCCTTAACTACTTGCTCGCTATGAGTTAATGGTATGCTCCTGACTTAAGCACCTGCTCTGGATATAGTGAGCACAGTAAGTCTCACAACACCAGTACACACTTTAACCTGATGTTGTGAGACTTCTTACTGTGCTTACCCCAGTCCAATGCCTGCATCTCCAGATCCTGGATAGGGTGACCAGGCATCACAGTTTAGTTGGGACAGTGCCTGATTTTCTTCAAATGTCCCGTGTTTCTAATAATAGTTCAAATGTCCTGGTTTTTACAGTAAGCTCTTTTTTGTTAACTAAAAACTGGGCCTAGGAGGAGGAAATCAATACTAAACTTTGTTCTTCCTGTACGCATCCATCATAGGGCAGCACGGTGCCACAGTGATTAGCACTGCTGCCTCACAGCGCCAGGGACCCGGGTTCAATTCCAATCTTGGGTCACTGTCTGTGTGGCGTTTGCATGTTCTCCCCATGTCTGTGTGGGTTTCCTCCGGGTGCTCCGGTTTCCTCCCACAGTCCAAAATGTGCAGGATAGGTGAATTCGCCATGCCAAATTGCCCCTTAGTACTCCAAAATGTGCAGGTTAGGAAGATTAGTGGTGTAGATGCATGGGGTTACCAGGATGCTTTATCAGAAAGCTGGTGCAAACTCATTGGGCCAAATGGTCTCTATCCGCTGATGCACTGTCAATTACGACGCGAAGACTTCTGAGAGTGAGGGAAAACTAATAGGCTTTTATTCACAGAGAACAGGAGCACACCCTTGTAGCTGACCTGGTCTAGACTGAAGCAAGGAGGAGGGACCATCACCTTTATACCCCACTCTGGGTGGAAAGGGAGGGGTCTCAGGTGGAAAGGGAGGAGTCTCGGGCCAGGTGCAGCATGGGTGTGTCCAGGCACATACATGTAGTAACAGTGGTTCACCACATCCGCACTCTTGGGATTCTATGATTCTATATTACATTGCATTTCATTGCACCTTCCAAATGTGGCTTTTCAAAGTGCCCTGGTTTTGACTTTTGAAAATCTGGTTGCTCTAGCCCTGGCACACTCTGTGCTCTTTATCTATTTGTCCTTTCTGATACCCTCTTTGCTCTTTACCCAAATTATCTACCTTAAGACCTTCTGTGCTCCTTAATTCTTGCCTATGCTGAAGGAGCCCCATCCAGTTTCTTCCTATCTTGCTGGCTCTTTTGATGATGATGTGGAGATGCCGGCGTTGGACTGGGGTAAGCACAGTAAGAAGTCTCACAACACCAGGTTAAAGTCCAACAGGTTTATTTGGTAGCAAATACCATAAGCTTTCGGAGCAATGCTCCTTCGTCAGATGGAGTGGTCTCTGTTCTCAAACAGGGCACAGACACAGAAATCAAATTACAGAATACTGATTAGAATGCAAATCTCTACAGCCAGCCAGGTCTTAAATGCACAGACAATGTGGGTGGAGGGAGCATTCAACACAGGTTAAAGAGATGTGTATTGTCTCCATACAGTACAGCTTGTGAAATTGTGCAAGTCCAGGAGTCAAGCTGTGGGGGTTACTGATAATGTGACATAAATCCAACATCCCGGTTTAGACCGTCCTCATGTGTGCGAAACTTGGCTATCAGTTTCTGCTCAGCGACTCTGCGCTGTCGTGTGTCGTGTAGGCCGCCTTGGAGAACGCTTACCTGAAGATCCAAGGCTGAATGCCCGTGACTGCTGAAGTGCTCCCCCACAGGAAGAGAACAGTCTTGCCTGGTGATTGTCGAGCGGTGTTCATTCATCCGTTGTCATAGCGTCTGCATGGTTTCCCCAATGTACCATGCCTCGGGATGATCCCACTGCTTCTATTTCCAAAACAGAGAGAACCAGGAGCTGCACCCATTCCTTGCAATGGCGGTGCCCGGCTTGTAGTGTCTGTTTGCTGAGGGTGTTGTTGGCTGGTTTCTGCTTGTAGCTGGCTGACAGTCAGTGGTGGTGTCGGACTGATCTGTCTTCTTCACCTCAGGAATGTACAGCTCTGTAGCTCATGAAATAAGCTAATTGAGCCACCAGAAAACCTGTTTTACACCTTTTAATTCTATATGTTTTTGAATATTAAATAGTATGCATATGATGTTAACTACTGGCTGAGTGAGCCAGAGGCTGAGTGTGTGCAAAGCACTCAAAGGGAATGGGATCATTACCTGAAAATAAAAGAAATGTAGAGCTACTATTGCACTCCAGAGATGTGTGGGCAAGGTTGATTGGTCATGGTGAATTGTCCATTAGTGTCCTGGGATGTATAGGTTAGCGGGGAAAATATGTGGGGTTGCAGGGATAGGACCTGGGTGGGATTGTTGTTGATGCAGACTCAATGGGCTGAATGGCCTCTTTCTGCACTGTATGGTTTCTATGATACTGGGGAAAGGCAAGGAAGTGGCACTAGACTCTTGTGGTCGCTTAAGCTCAGTTGGCCGGACAGCTGGTTAGTAACAGCACATGTTCAGTTCCTGCACCGGATGAGGTTATTCATGAAGGGCCGTCTTCTCAATCTTGCCCCTCGCCTGATATGTGGTGATCCTCAGGTTAAATCATCACCAGTCATCTCTCTCCCTCGAAAGGGAGAGCAACCTCTGGCCATCTGGGACTGTGGCAACTTTATTAAACTTGTGGAGAACTGGTGCAGACACAATGGGCTGAATTGCCTCCTCTATACTGTGGCCATTCTATGACTCTAATTTGGCGCAATATAATATCGCTGTAACTGCTGGCAGAAAGCAGTGATGGGCTCTCAGTGAATCACTTTTAAAAGCTAATGCAACTCTTTTATATTTCCAGTTGTGTGCCAATTACCAGCTCTTAAGACAGCATTGAGCTGGGGCACTGCCCGCACTGAAAAACTCCCGAGAATTTACAGGGTCACACTCATTGAATAAATACTTTTCTATGTAGTATAACAAACATAAAACTCACAATTCAAGTTAACCTGGAGATACAGGGCCCGATTTTATCATCACGTTGCGCCCATTTTTGGGCGTGGGACAAGTAGCACGATCCACACCCGCCTCTGCGCTAGTTCCCCCTTTATCAAGGCCCAAAAATGGCCTCGATCGGGACCACCCCCGAAACGGGCGCGACGGCCATTTAAATGCATTTAAATTGACTTAATGGGCTGCATTCCCAACCTTACCTGCACTTCCCCATTTACCACCGCGTTCGCCCATGGGCGAATGAAATAGACATGCTCTGCAAAAGTTCAATTTGGGTGCTCCCGTTAATGAGGAGGTAAGTGCTGAGCATCTGACGGCTCTCTGCTTGATATCGGGGGGAGGGGGGCGGAGGGTGAGGGGGGGCCCGTTGCCACTCTATCTGAGATCAGTGAGGGGAGAGAAGGGATCTGCTGCCAATCTGCCTGAGATCAGTGAGGAGGAAGGGAGGTGCACTGCCACTCCGCGTGAGGTCATGGGGGGTGGGGAAGGGAGGGGTCCGCTGCCACTCTGCCTGAGATCAGTGGGGGGGAACGGGCCCACGATCGGCCTGGGTGGTGGGGGGAATAAGGGGATTAGTGATGTTGTGGGGGTGGGGCAATGTCTGTGGGGGCTAGGGGGAGGCATTACCCAGCCTGGGAGCGATGTGGCAAGGGAGTCGCATTCTATCTTTTTTTTCTGCGCGTGCGCAGTTGGAGGCACCGTTCGGAGCTGCGGGATTTCGGGCGCTTTAAGCCCTGCCCACAGGCTTCTGCAGCGCGATTCGGAATTGCTGATATCTTTTCAGGCAAAGTGCGTATGGGGGCGCCGGAGAATGGGTCTAAAAGTCGGATCTGAAACACTCCCAGTTTCAAGTCTGTCCAGCACTTGGAATCAAAATGGTAAAATAGGGCCCATTGTGTTGGATGCAGGAAGCTGCTTGGGATGTCGCTGTTTGTGACGTCACGCACTCTGACATGGCATCTGTGCATGTGCCAGAAGTGCTCCCCCTTGTGCTTAACAGCTTAATCGTAAATATTGAGAACCGGAGGAATTTTTAAAAGAATAATAAGAATGATTCCAGGGATGAAAAACTGTAGCAATGAGGATAGATTGGAGAGGTTGGGACTGTTTTCCTGGGAGAGCAGAAGACTGAGAGGAGACTTGATAGAGATATTCAAGATCCTGAAAGGAATGATGTGAAGATGCCGGCGTTGGACTGGGGTAAACACAGTAAGAAGTTTAACAACACCAGGTTAAAGTCCAACAGGTTTATTTGGTAGCAAAAGCCACACAAGCTTTCGGAGCTCCAAGCCCCTTCTTCAGGAGAGTGGACAGAATTCCCACTCACCTGAAGAAGGGGCTTGGAGCTCCGAAAGCTTGTGTGGCTTTTGCTACCAAATAAACCTGTTAGACTTTAATCTGGTGTTGTTAAACTTCTTACTGAAAGGAATGGACAGGGTAAATAGTGAGAAAGTGTTCCAACTCAAGAGAGCATCGGGAACTAGTGGGCACAGTTTCAAAATAATGGGTAAAAGGTGACGTGAGGAAAAATCTTTTCACCCAGAGGGTGGTTAGATACTGGAATGAACGTCCTGAGAGGGTGGTGGAGGCAGGTTTGATCGAGGTATTCAAAAGGAAAATTGATTGTTTTCTGAAAAGAAAGAATGTGCATGGTTACTGGATAAGGCAGGGGAGTGGGACTCGGCAGAACTCTCATTCAGAGAGTCAGTGCAGACTTGATGGGCCAAACAACCTCCTGCACTGTAGAGATTCTGTGTTTCTATGAACGTACATCACTGGGAAAAAGACATTTCCAATAAGATGGAAGGGACCTAGCCGAGATCATCTCAAAAGAAACATTGGGCGGCACGGTAGCACAGTGGTTAGCACTGTGGCTTCACAGCTCCAGGGACCTGGGTTCAATTCCCGGCTTGGGTCACTGTGTGGAGTTTGCACGTTCTCCTTGTGTCTGCGTGGGTTTCCTCCGGGTGCTCCGGTTTCCTCCCACAGTCCAAAAATGTGCAGGTTAGGTTGATTGGCCATGCTAAAATTGCCCCTTAGTGTGTGTCCTGAGATGCATAGGTTAGAGGGATTAGTGGGTAAATGTGTAGGGATATGGCGGAAGGGCCTGGGTGGGATTGTGGTCGGTGCAGACTCGATGGGCCAAATGGCCTCTTTCTGCACTGTAGGGTTTCGATGATTTCTATGAGACTGGAAAATTGGAAGCATTCAAACAAGAGATTAGACACACACCCACAGCAAAAAGTGGCGCTGTGAAAGCTAAAGTTCTGTGGATGAGCAAAGAATATTTCACGAAGAGGCAGATGACTAATAATATAAAATCAAATCAAATGGAGTATTAGAAAATATAGAAAGGGAGCAAAGAAATGAGTTAAGAAGGAAGACTGACTGATAACATAGAAGTTTCATAGCACAGAAGTTTCATAGAATAGAAGCTTCACAGTGCAGAAGGAGGCCACTTGGCCCACGCGCCTGCACTGACAACAATTCCACCCAGGCCCTATCTCCGTAACCCCATGTATTTATCGTGCTAGTCCCCCTCACACTAATGGGGCAGTTTAGCATGGCCAGTCAATCTAATCTGCATTCGTTGGAGTGTCAGAGGTGAGGTGGCACAGTGGTTAGCACTACTGCCTCACAGCACCAGAGACCCAGGTTCAATTCCAGCTTTCTGTGTGGCATTTGCACATTCTCCCCGTGTCTGCGTGGGTTTCATCTGGGTCCTCCGGTTTTCTCCACAGTCCAAAGATGTGCGGGTTAGGTTGATTGGCCATACTAAATTGACCCTAGTGTCAGGGGGATTAGCAGAGTAAATATGTGTGGGGTAACAGGAATAGGTCCTGGGTGGGATTGTGGTCAGTGCAGACTCGATGGGCCAAATGTCCTCTTCTGCACTGTTGGGATTCTATGGAAACCGGAACGTCCAGAGGAAACCCACGCAGACATGGGGAGAACATGCAAACTGCACACAGTCACCCAAAGCCAGAATTGAACCCAGGTCTCTGGCATTGTGAGGCAGCAGTGCTAACCACTGTGCCATAAAGGGAAGCAATAATTATTTTGTGAACAAATAAAAATTAAAAGAACACTGGAAGAGAGAGCTGAATCTTAGGAGCTCATAGGCTGCATCTTGGACATTTCTGCATTAGTGTACTTCTTTGGCCTGGTCATTTATAACTTCAGTAAGAAGTCTCACAACACCAGGTTAAAGTTCAACAGGTTTCGGAGCACTGCCCCTTCATCAGGTGAGTGCACCATTTATAACTTCCCAATGCAATCTTTGTTGAAATCAGTTCATTCAGCACAGACCATGAATCAAAACTGAGCCCCTGTTTTGATCTCTGTGGCTCTGTAAGGCATGATAAGAAATGTCTATTCTTCGAGCTTGATTCAGTGAATTAAAGTTTATTTATTTATTAGTCACAAGTAAGGCTTACATTAACACTGCAATGAAGTTACTGTGAAATTCCCCTAGTCGCCACACTCTGGCACCTGTTCGGGTAAACTGAGGGAGAATTTAACATGGCCAATGCACCTAACCAGGGCGTCTTTCAGACTGTGGGAGGAAACCGGAACACCCAGAGGAAACACACGCAGACATGGGGAGAACATGCAAACTCCACACAGACAGTGACCCAAGCCGGGAATCGAACCACTGTGCCATCATGCCGCCTGGGTGGGATTTCGGTCGGTGCAAACTCAATGGGCCAAATGGTCTCCTTCTGCACTGTAAGGATTCTATGATTCAAGATTCTATGTGAAAGAGGCCATTTGGCTCAACCAGTCTATGTTGATGCTCAGTATCCACATGAGCAGTCGCCCTATTTCCATGCCTATGTCCTGTTTCCAGTCTTTTATTTCCTTTTCTTAAATGTTGACATGGTTTCCATATCTAATACTAACTCGAGTTGTGCAATCCACAGCCTCACAAACCCATTTTGTTTGAAACAAAGGTTTGTTCTGTTCTCTGTACCAAATCTTTTACATTTATTCTTGTATCTATATTGCCTTTCTCTGGGTTAATAGGATCCAAGCTGGCTGATGGAGCCAAACAATTGAGAGAACTTTATTGACTTGTTCAGTCTCACTGCTGCCCTCACACTCCCCCAGCGACCCAGCTATTCCCTATTTATAGCCTCGTTTGATCAAATAAAAATCAATAAATTCAACAACAGATCAAAAATGACAACCCCGGGTAGATATTCCCTATTTATAGTCTCTTTTAAGAAATCAAATGGTCAAAACCACTGCAACGATGGGTCACCCAGACTCAAAATGTTAACTCTGTTCTCTCTCTGCAGATGCTGTCAGACCTGCTGAGATTTTCCAGCATTTTCTGTTTTTGGTCAAATTGGACCGGGGTGACAGCTTCTGGTGCGGGACTGTAACAAAAAAATCAAATCTCCAAAGCAAACTTACAAAATTGATTCAAATATCATTCTTTAGTCACTTAACAGCCCTCGGAAAGAGAGGCTGAATATCCAGCAGTCTCGGTTGATGTTGGTATGAACTGCATAGGCAGTAAGATAGATGTGGTCCAGTCCTGCAGTCAGAGTTTAGGGACCTATATAGGGAATTGCAGGACCCCAAAAGATGTGATCTCTAGGTTACTCCCAGGACCACATTCAAATAAGTATTAAAATAAGAGGATAAAGTAGATGAATGCATAGCTGGAATACCAAGGTGCACAAAATACTGGGAGAGATAGATAGCATTAGAGTAGGAAATAGTAAGTTTTTGGATCAGAGGAAGTATTACATGTTAAATCAGGGTTAATGTACATGTATGTAAATGCAAGGAATGGAGTGCAGATTGCCATGTGAAAATATAATGTTGTGGCTATAACAGTAACCTGGCTCAATGAAGAGCAGGATTGGTGTTAAATATGCCTGGATACAAGGTGTTCAGGAAATATAAGAAAAGAAGAAAAGGGGGAGGAATGGTAGTATGTTGATTAAGGAGAGCACTGCTGGAGAGAGAGGACATCCCAAACGGTTAAGGACATAATCTATTTAACTGGAGCCAAGGAACAAAAAAAGTGCAATCACATTGCTTGGTGCAGTCTGTAGGCCACCAATTAGTGGGGAGCATGTAGAGGAAGAAATTTTAAAGGAATTTACAGAGAGGTACAATAATTATGGGGTAATTATAATGGGGGACTTTAATTATCTGAATATCTGTGGTAGTATAAAGGAAAGAAAGGGTCAAGAGTTTCTGGAGTGTGTTCAGGAAAATTTTCTCCAGTAGTCTGCTTCCAGTCAAGTGAGAAAGGAGGCATTGCTAGACCTGGTTCTTAGGAATGACAGTAAGAGTTTTAACAACACCAGGTTAAAGTCCAACAGGTTTATTTGGTAGCAAATGCCATTAGCTTTCGGAGCGCTGCTCCTTCGTCAGATGGAGTGGAAATCTCCATCGGTTCCACTCCATCTGACGAAGGAGCAGCGCTCCGAAAGCTAATGGCATTTGCTACCAAATAAACCTGTTGGACTTTAACCTGGTGTTGTTAAAACTCTTACTGTGTTCACCCCAGTCCAACGCCGGCATCTCCACATGTTAGGAATGAAGCAGGCCAAGTGTTAATAGGAGAATGTTTTGACAACAGTGATCATTGTATTATATGCTTTAGGTTGACTATAGAAGAGTAAGAATAATTAACTGGGGCAAAGCCAACTTCAGTGGGGTAAGAATGGATCTGGACCAAATAGATTGGAGTCAAAGGTTCAGAGGAAAAAATGGTAACTGAGCAATGGGCTCAGAGATAGTTTGGGCATACTGGAGATATATTCCCTTGAAAGGGAAAGGTAGAGCAATCAAATCCATGGATGACAAATGAGATAAAGGACTGAATTTTCGCTCCCAAGTTGGGGGTGCAATCAAGAAAATTCCTGACTCTGCAAACCAAGTTCAGGAAAAAATGTTCCAAATCTTTAGATTTTCATTCTGTGGGGTGCGGGTGCTAACAGGAGTCAGACCTGCTGACCCTGGAAAGGGTTCAGCGGCAACCTGAGTACAGAGGCAGGCTGGTTGAAATACCCGCCTTGCTGTTCTGGGATGACGTCCCTGTTATAGTGAAACAAAAAAAGCCCCTCTATCTCTCGCCCCTCACATCCCCTCAATCTCCACACACTCTCTATACCCCATCCATGCCAACCTATGCCACCTCATGCCCCCCACCCACTCCCATACTTTTTCATATCCTCCATGTCCCTCTAACCAACACCCATGGCCCTTTATAGACTCTTCGCGAATCTATAGCTGTCTACCCAAACCCCAAGATCTTTTTTTAGCTCCTATGCTAGCTTAGTGCCAATTCATGTGAATCTATGCCCCCCGCCCACACCCACCACCTCTTGCCTTTATACCCTCCATGCCAGCTCACCCCGAATCCACCATGGACAGATCTCAGGACCCATGCTGAGATGAAATAGAACAAACTTCTATAATTAAATATTGTAATTACATGCAAAATACTAACAAGAATTATTACATGAATGTGAATATCATTTAAGTTTACAACAATTCCTTCAGTTGTCTTTTTAGTTGAACTGTCATCAGTTGAAAACAAATTCAGGTCGGACTGATACTGAACAGAGTTTGAAGGTCACTGGACTCAGTTTGTGTAACTTAGCAGATCAAACACAGAAAGCAAATGTAAACTCTCAGTCAGCAAAAGTCAATTTCTTCCAGCGAGAAATCTGGTGAATATGGCAGCAACATTGCAACAAACTACCGTAAGTATGAAAAGCAGTTTGTTTTAAGCGATTCAAATGAGTGGAGTCACAAGTTATGTAGAGTTGCAGGGTTATTGTTAATAACTAAGACAAACAAAAATGATCGGTTTGTCAGGCTGCTATTTCTATTGGTGATGTATCTCTTGGACCTTGTGCAATAAACGTATCTACCCCAGTGAATGTTAGACTTTACACTTTTATATAATCCACTATAAATGGTAACATAAATCTTTGGCATCTACTGAAGTGATTACTATCACTGATGGGTTCCTATTAATGTCAGCAAAGTATTATTGTTTTAACTGGAGATAAGATTGAAAAGTAATCTTGATCCAAACTGCAATTTTCATCCTATCCCACGGTTTAATTTTATTTATTAAAACTTACCTCGCAGTCAGGAGGAGGATCTTAGCTCCACTGGCCATGAGGGCAAACCATTTCGTAACTTAATTTATTGGTGAGAGATATTAGATTGTGAGTTGCAGATTTAAATAACATTCTTTCTGATGGTATTGTTGTTTTTTAAAAAAAAATCATCAGTTCAAGAATCCTTGTGAAATGCAATGTTTTGTTCTGTAAGAAAAATTGTGTTACACCGGGGGAGGGGGGGAGGGGGGGGGAGATTTCTCCCATCCTGCCCACCACAGGAATCGTAGCGGGCGGGCGCTGGACCACGCAAAGGTCCATTGACCTCGGGCAGGATTCTCCGGTTTTGGGGCACGCGCGGCCGGAGAGTCCCATTATGTGCAGTTCACTGGAAATCTTTTAACACTGGGTTATGCACACTTGTTCTATTGCAGACGGCAACTGGAGTGGAGCTCGAGCCACCTCCTCCGTCGCTGAAAGAAGAATTCCAAACCCTTCTGACACCAGAAGCAATTCAATTCCTAGCAGAATTGGTCTCTACTTTTGATGCAAATGTCGATGAGGTACATTTATCTTACAGGTTGGCAGGGTGCACCGGGAGGGGTGGTGGTGGGTGGAGGATTGTGTAAACACTTTGAATCATTGCTGTCGCATATTTAATAAACACCTTCATTTACCCAATTGTTTGCTGCAAAATGACATTTTATTTCCCCTATAAAAATGATCATACTTTCACCTGTGCAACGATTCTTAGGATCAAACGTACTGTTTTCAATTCCTCCAGGAGAATGCATAAAGGAGTCATCTTCAGCTCTTCATCTTAGTCCTTTTCCACATAACTGAGGAGTAACTTTCATTCCTTGTAACTATTTTTAAAATCTTCTGCTACTTTATTTTTGTTGCAGATAAGATTGGTGGACAGGAGTAAATTAATTTTGAGTTCATGCATATTGTATTTGGAGCGTTATATAACTCTAGTGTGGCCTGAAAATCCTAAATTGAAAAGCTACTACTTTCATAATTATACATTAACCATTCAGTAAACAAGATGGAACTTGATAGCTCTTGGTTAATAGATTAACTGAGCTGGAATGTTGCTGCAGTAGTTAACAACTTCAACATATTGTGAATGCAACCTATTCCTTCATGTCAGAAAAATGTATTGTGAGAATTCAGTATCTATTTGAGATAACTGATAAGAGTTGAATGTGTTTTTATAAGAGGGGAATTGTTAAGTTTAGTTTATGTGTTGAAACTTGGTTAGCGAGTGAAGAATAATTCGGCCAGAATTCACAAATGTAATTCGTGGAGTTACAATGGAATTTTCCAGTGCCTCTTACCAATGGGGTATTCTGCTCCCGCCCAAGTCAATGGACATTTGAATGGCTCACTGAATCCGCTGCAGGGGAACCCACCCTGGCAAGACGGGAAAATCCCAGCCACAGTCCCTATTATAAAGGCTTAATATTTTGTCCTTATTTTTGAATATTATTTTGGGGGTGATGTTACCAGCTCGTCACAACGGTCAATGGGCAGGGCGAGCCAATAAGATGGAGCACAGGCACAAAATTGTGTTTTAGCGTCTTGCGATCTTACCAACCCAGATTTCTGGCATGATCAGCAGGTATGGAGCTGATTTAAATATTTAAATCGACATTTTTATATAATTTAGTGAGCCCGGGATGGAATTGTTTGGGCTCACTTGCCTTCACAGCCTCGCCGGTGGAGGTCCTCACCAGCGAGGATCACGTATGGTCCCCATCAACAAGGACTTGACGTGACAGCCTCGCCGGTGGGACCAGAAGCCATTAAGGCCTCCCGGGTGGTCGGTGGGGAGGGTAGGAGGTGGGGAGGAGCTCCAGGAAAAGGTTGAGGGTCCTGTCAACGTTGGAAGGGGATTCTCAATTGAGGGAAAAGGAAGACCATCAGGAGTGCTGCTCTGAGAGGTGACAGAACAGGTGACAGAATGGAGAAACTGTGAGAATGGGACTGTGAAAGCATCATGAATGTAGGTCAGAAGATATGGGGCAAGGGGTAAAAAGTCAAGATAGGCAGAAATGATAAGGGGAATGATAGCTTGATTTTAGGTGGCAGGATCATACTTTTGGGTGAGGAGCAGCATGTAGCTGAGAAACAGGAGGGGGCCAAGGTTAGACTCTTGAGGGACAACAGAGATTCTGATGTGGGAGCGGGAAGAGAAGCCATTAGAGTGATCTGAGGAGCGGTGCTTGATTCAATGTTAAGTCGCTGATTTGTGTCGGGAACCTGAGGAAGTTTCAACATGCACACACATTTACATGGGAAGTTCAAACTTCTGATTGCTGTTTTTGCCCTGCCTAGAGTGCCTCCCAATTCTCTGTGACGGTGGGATGAGATGGCCAGAACCACAGACACATGAGTTGTTTGCCCTATATTTGATTTGATTTATTATTGTCACACGAATTAACATACAGTGAAAAGTATTGTTTCTTGTGCACTGGACAGACAAAGCATACCGTTCATAGAGAAGGAAAGGAGAGAGTGCAGAATGTAGTGTTAGAGTCATAGCTAGGTTGTAGAGAAAGATCAACTTAATGCAAGGTAAGTCCATTCAAAAGTCTGACAGCAGCAGGGAAGAAGCTGTTCTTGATCAGTTGGTACGTGACCTCAGACTTTTGTATCTTTTTCCCAAAGGAAGAAAATATTTACACTGGTTTGTACACAGATTTATTTAGAGCTTTTCATGGTGGGTGTAAAGCCTGTGGAGCAGTGTAACTCTAAATCAGCTGGAGTGTCAAAGCACTGCGGCAACCAGAATGATGTTCACACCATCTCCCATCCAGCGATGTTCATTCACCCTGCCTCCCCCAGTGTCCCCTGTCTCAGAAATGTTCAAATGTTCACTCACCACCAACATCCCCCACCCCAATTCCTGTACTGGCTGAGATTATTCATGAGGGCCATACCTTGCCCCTCATCTGAGGTGTGGTGATCCTCAGATTTAATCACCACCAGTCAGCTCTCCCCCACAAAGGGAAGGGCAGCCTATGGTCATCTGGGACTAGGACGACTCTACCTTTATTCGGCACTGCATCCCTGCTGGAGCAAGCATCCGCTTCAGCGGCTCCAGGATAAAGTGGTAAATGGACAGATTAAAACAGTCAGTGGCAGGCACATTCCCTCCACCACTGCCTGGAAGATCAGGGTCAATCTTATTGCCTTTCACAGTACAGCTGATTTCCAAAGCAACATTACTTTCCAACAACAACAAACCGACTTGAATTTACAAAGCGTTTTTAACACAATGAAACATCTCAAATTGTTTCACAGGAGGATCTGTGTGGGTGGGACTCCATAAGGAAACAAATGCTTGTGTGTAACTGTCATTATTTTCTTCCATTGTCGTTGCCTGTGAGGTATCTTGTTCTCCCAGTGTGACACGACACTGAGAAGGTGAGGGAAGTGAAGTGGTGTGGTGTGCAGGCGGTATAAGCACGGTCTATGTGCTCATTAGACTGGGGGGACAACTCTTCCACCTTCTGCATTTCAGCCCGGTTGAATTGTCATCTCCTGGTTTGGTAATGTAAACATTCCATATCCAGGATATGGCCAGTATGGACCAGATGGCATGTAATGGCACACAGCCTCTTTGTGGTCTCATTGAATTTCACTATCACACTGGCCTCACAGTGGGAGGCACCTTGCAAATAAAATGGAAAGTCAATGAACAATGCCAAAATTAAAACCTCAGAGATTCGGCATTTGAGTTTGCACCAAGTTCCTTGAACCCTCAGCAGAACCTCATTCCTAGTTGCACAAATGTCAATGGTTCCATTCTAGTCATCGGCACCACATGAAGGCTGCAAATGGGGAGATATCAAATACATAAAACCGGTGCAGGGATTTGGCTGAAAGCATAATCTCTAGATATGGAAGAGAAAATTAATTCTTGACCATGCTGTATAGTGTAAGAAGGTAAAGACAAGAAGAGTCATATTGGACTCGAAACGGTAACTATGTTTCTCTCTGCACTGATGCTACCAGACCCACTGAGATTTTCCAGCATTTTCTATTTTTATTTTACGTCGTCAAGGCTTGGGCGTAAATGAAAGCCTTATTTGGAAGTAATATTAAACATGGTCAAAATGCACTTAATAATAGAGGCTTAATAAAAGAGCTGCAGGGAAAAGCCTGGGAACTACAGGCCGGTGAGCCTCACATCTGTGGTGGATGACTTGTTGGAAGGTATTTTGAGAGACAGGATCTACAGGCATTTAGAGATGCAAGGACTGATTAGGGACAGTCAGCATGGCTTTGTGAGTGGAAAATCATGTCTCACAAATTTGATTGAGTTTTTTGAAGGGATAACCAAGAAGGCAGATGAGGGAAGTGCAGTTGATGTTGCCTACATGGACTTGAGCAAGGCCTTTGACAAGGTACCGCATGGTAGGTTGTTGCATAATGTTAAATCTCACGGGATCCTGGATGAGGTAGCTAAATGGATACAAAATTGGCTTGATGACAGAAGCCAGAGGGTGGTTGTAGAGGGTTGTTTTTCAAACTGGAGACCTGTGACCAGCGGTGTGCCTCAGGGATTGGTGCTGGGTCCACAGTTATTTGTCATTTATATTAATGATTTGGATAAGAATATAGGAGGCATGGTTAGTAAGTTTGCAGATGACACCAAGATTGGTGGCATAGTGGACAATGAAGAAGGTTATCTCGGATTGCAACAGGATCTTGATCAATTGGGCCAGTGGGCTGACGAATGGCAGATGGAGTTTATATTAGATAAATGCGAGGTGATGCATTTTGGTAGATTAAACCAGGGCAAACTTACTCAGTTAATGGTAGGGGGCTGGGAAGAGTTACAAAACAAGGAGATCTAGGGATACAGGTTCATAGCCCCTTGAAAGTGGAATCACAGGTGGACAGAGTGGTGAAGAAGGCATTCAGCATGCTTGCTTTCATTGGTCAGAACATTGAAATTAGGAGGTGGGACGGCTTGTTGAAGTTGTACAAGACATTGGTAAGGCCACATTTGGAATACTGTGTACAGTTCTGCCCCCCCCCCTCCCCCACCCCACACAAAATATAGAAAGGATCTTATTAAACTAGAAAGAGTGCAGAAAAAATTTACTAGGATGCTACCGGGACTTGATGGTTTGAGTTATAAGGAGAGGCTGGATAGACTGGGACTTTCTTCTCTGGAGCGTAGAGGGCTGAGGGGTGATCTTACAGAGGTCTATAAAATAATGAGGGGCATAGATCAGCTAGATAGTCAATATCTTTTCCCAAAGGTAGGGGAGTCTAAAACTAGAGGGCATAGGTTTAAGGTGAGAGGGGTGCGATACAAAAGGGTTCAGAGGGGCAATTTTTTCACGCAGAGAGTGGTGAGTGTCAGGAGCGAGCTGCCAGAGGTAGTAGTAGAGGCGGGTACAATTTTGTTTTTTAAAAAGCATTTAGACAGTTACATGGGTAAGATGGGTATAGAGGGATATGGGCCAAATGCGGGCAATTGGGACTAGCTTAGGGGTTTTTTTTTTAAAAAAGGCGGCATGGACAAGTTGGGCCGAAGGGCCTGTTTCCATGCTGTAAACCTCTATGACTCTGTAACTTAAACAGCGACAGAGAGACATTAGAGGAGGGAAGTTGAAAAACACTGATGGATGGATGTGGATTCAGATCCACAGCAAGGGAACACACCAGTCACAGAGCCATGGGATCTCTCATAGATAGCAAGTTTTGATTTTTAATTAAGCACAATAAACTGTAGATAAATTGATGGAGGGTTAACTACCCATATCTGAAAAAGATTCCTGGTTTAAAGATGGATTTTAATTCTAAATGACTCTCTGTTGAAGACTTCAGATTTACACTGATGAATATCTGGTGCCAACACCATGTAATTACTTTGGTGCATGGCTGAAAAGCACCTTTTGATGGTGCCATGGATCTCATGTGTGTACAGGTATAATGCAGGATGTTTGACTTCCAATCAGGCTTCAGTGTGTTTGAAAATTAAGACTTCCATGATGGCCACATATGGTGCTATGCAGCAGACAGAAACCACACTGTCCCACTTCCTCCTTTGTGTTGAATTCACTGGATTGGGCATAGGAGAGCTAAAATTGGAATCAATGAGGAGATTAGTCAGGCAATATTTCCTGCTCCTAATCACTGTCCAATAAGTGTCATGTTTTGGAGTCATACTCAAGTCTGCAGTGCAAACATTAGCAGCAAGCAAACTATTAACTGTATTCAGCAAATTAATGGCATGGTGGCACAATGGTTAGCACTGCTGCCTCACAACACAAGGGAGCTGGGTTCGATTCCTGGATTGGGTCCCTGTCTGTGTGGAGTTTGCACGTTCTCCTCATGTCTGTGTGGGTTTCCTTCGGGTGCTCCAGTTTCCTCTCTCAGTCCAAAGTTGTGCAAGTTAGGTGGACTGGCCATGCTAAATTGTCCATTAGTGTCAGGGGATTAGTAGGGTAAATATATGGGGTTACAGAGGTAGGTCCTGGATGGGTTCATTGTTGGTGCAGGCTCGATGAGCCAAATGGCCTCCTTCTGCACTATAGGGATTCTATGATTCTATGAATATAAAATATGGGCTAAAGAAAAGCCTGTCAGCTCTTCCAGGTGTCTCTTCCTAATACTGAGTTGCTGAACATTGCATTGATGCTGTGTATGTTGCTAATTTTCTTTTGTTTAGATACTGCTTTGCCATGCAAACATAATCTAATTCAATATATTGCATTTTTACATTTAAATCTTTCTTGAATATTTTTATTTCTCTTCCCCACTTTATCAAATAGCTCGTAAGAAACTTAAAACTGTCTTTTTACCAAGTTACAGCTGCTATTTTGTGGTGCAAATGTAACAGTCCAGCGTGACTAGCCTTCTGATTTCCTCTTTGCAGGAGAACATGTGGCTCAGCCCACTGTTGGCATAGTTCACATTTGGAATACAGTTTGTGGAGAGTTCTTGGCACAAGTCTGCATGCTGCTGTTTGGTGATGCAGCACGTTGAAGGTCAAACACGACACTGCCAAGCCAAAAGGTTATTTTCAATGCAGCAGCACCCCTTAAACCAGGGGTGGGAGAACAGTTTCCAGTTACATGTCGTAAATCAGAACTTGAAATAAAAATAAGGAAAGAAAGTAACATGATATATTGACACAGTGATGTGCTGTACGAGACGTTGATGGGGTATCAGGGTGAAAGTTTCCAAATTCTGTGAGGGAGGCGATATATTTCACCACAGAATCACAGAACGGACGGGTGACCTGGTTCCAGACATACTGGGTTAGCTGCTAGGATGTATATCAGTGTACCGAGCTTTTGCGGAATTGATCCTTGGAAATCCCCACAGATAGGGTCATCCCAGGTGGCTTCACTTAATATCAACAACTCTTGCTTCATACAAGAGTTAGTGAGTATCAGGAATTCTCCCTAACACAGGGCACCGCCATCCTCCCCTACTCCAACACAAACTTTTAAATCTTTTTGTCCATCTGTCTCTGTGTTTCTCTCTTTTATTGACACCAATATAATCATTTCTGCTAAGACTTTTGTTTTCTTTTTCCTCCTGAGCTCTGAGTACACTTCCCTCCACTCTTTCTTTCTCCTGCCTAAGTCTGTGTTGAAATCGAAGTTCATCATGCTATTGAGGCTCAGTTGATTGGTGCAGTGACTCTGTGATAGATTGTCCCGCTACTGAGACCAAAAGATGATCCCGAGCCCGAGTGGGTGGACCCTGTTTGCCATTTTACCTGCAGCAGCCAAGTAATTATAGAATCTCTACAGAGCAGAAGGAGGCCATTCGGCCCATTGAGTCTGCACCAACCACAATACCACCCAGCCCTATCTCCATAACCCCACTTATTTACCCTGCTAATCCCCCGACACCAAGGGCAATTTAGCACGGAAAATCAACCTAATCCACCCATCTTTGGAATGTGGGAGGAAACCTGAGCACCCGGAGGAAACCCACGCAGACACGGGGAGAACATGCAGAATCCGCACAGACAGTGACCTAAGCCGGGGATCGAACCTGGGTCCCTTGCGTTGTGAGGCAGCAGTGCTAATCACTGTGCCACCGTGCTGCCTCAATGGAGCTGCTTGGGCTGCTTTCCTAATAAGGATGGCAGTCCATTCCCTGGAGCATCCGGGCCAATCAGAGGCCCGGCAGCCCACCTCAACAGCACTGCTAGAAAAGGTGGATGCTGTTGAGGTGACAGAGAGCAGAGGGTGCCTCCATTTTGAGGTGCCCTCGAAGGCCAGGTAAGTTCATTCTAACTAATTTACTGGTACCCAGGCCGGGAATCAGCACCAGGCAATCAGTGGAGCAACGCTTCCAATGGTGGCATCGTGACCCCCAGCAAACATGAGTAACACCCCCAACACATGACCTCAGGGGGGCAATCCCCCCCCCCATCACCAAATGTCTGGGTGAAATCTCCTACCACGCATGGTGGTGAACTGACAATCTTCATCCTCACTAGCATCAGGGCATTGGGCCCTCTTTCCTACCCTCCCACTCTCAAAGTGAGTGATACACTGTTGAAAATACAGTCATGGGGACTGGCTGCCACTAACTCCTTGATCGCACCTTCCTGAAGGCCCTATACTTTTCAGGGACCCCTTCAGGCACCTTGCCTTGCCAGTCCCACCCTGGCACCCTGACAATGCCAATTGTTGGCACTGCCAGGATGCCAGGTTGACACTGGCAGGGCACCACCAACTATTTCCCTGACCATCTGGGGGCTTCAGTGTCCTCCGACCTCTCTGGTGTGGCCATCACAACTGGTTTCTGTTTTTTGTCGGAGTAACCCTTCCAATGGTGGCGTCTCTGACCCTGGAGTAACTGTGAAAGAAGACCCTCCCCACCCGTTTCCTGGGTACAGATTGGAAGGCCACCAAGGTTTACCAGACAGTCCCCCAAGTGGCGTTGGGGCTCCATGACGGAGGTAAAATGCGGCGAGGACAGAAAATGACTATTATTTGGCCAATTAATTGGTTCAATTGGTGCACCACTGAGGCTCCTGCCATTGAGAAAATCCCATAGTTGTGGGAAGATGTTGGTCTCCCCTCGCGTGCTGTCACCATTTTACGAGACTTCCCTTGAGGCAGCACCATGGCACAGTGGTTAGCACTGCTGCCTCATCGCCAGGGACCCGGGTTCAATTCCTGGCTTGAATCACTGTCTGTGTGGGGTTTGCACGTTCTCCCTGTATCTGCGTGGGCTTCTTCCGGTTGCTCCAGTTTCCTCCCACAATCCAAAGATGTGTGGGTTAGGTGGATTGGCCATGCTAAATTGCCCCTTAATGACAAGATGACTGGGTAGGGTAAATGTATGGGGATGGGGCCTGGTGGGGTTGTGATCGGTGCAGACTCGATGGGCCGAATGGCCTCCTTCTGCACTGTAGGGATTCTCAAACTGTAACTAAACTCTAAAACATCCCAGTCTCAGGGCTGGTAAAATCCAGTCCACAATTCCTACCTGAAGTTGTCATCATGCCCTCCCCTGCTGAACAGATCTATCCAATCCTCTCCCCAACTACCCTGATGTTACAATGATCTGGAGCTCTGTGTGAACACATTGTAAACCAGAACCCTACTCCAATGGTTCAACCTGCAGAAAGATGAGCAAGCGTTGTCATCTTGAATTCAATCAAATGGTGCTACTTAATTTGGATTAACTGAGCTCTTTGTGTTGTGCAGATTTTACGGTCGAGAATTATTGCAAAACTGGACCTGGATCGTCGATGTGGAATTCCTGAGTTTTTGCCTCAAACCTCACACATCCGAGAGGATCAGTCCTGGAGAGTTCAGCCAGTTCCTTGGAGATTACAGAACAGACACGTAGATCTTGGAGATGTGTCTCCAGCCAATACTGAACATTTCATCAGGGCCTTGCGGTCCAGTGCACAGGGTATTCAGGTAAGAGATCCTACTCTTTAGTTTTATTACCATGAGGGATGAGAAACTGGCAGAGTAGGATTGGTGCACATCTCACTCCCAGGCAGCACGGTGGCACAGTGTAACCACTGCTGCCTCACAACAGCACTTAGCACAGTGGTTAGCACTGCCGCCTCACAGCGCCAGGGACCCGGGTTTGATTCCCGGCTTGGATCGCTGTCTGTGCAGAGTCTGCACATTCTCCCTGTGTCTGCATGGGATTCCTCTGGGTGCTCCAGTTTCCTCCCACAGTCCAAAAGACATGCTGATTAGGTGGATTGGCCATGCTAAATTCTCCTTCAGTGTCCCCAAACAGGCGCTGGAGTGTGGCAACTAGGGGATTTTCACAGTAACTTCATTGCAGTGTTAATGTAAGCCTACTTGTGACTTGTAAATAAAAAAGATCAGTGATCTTGGGTGAGTTGCTACAGGAAGACACTTGCAATAAGAATAAACATTGGCCTGTATCATTTTTCTTTATTGGAGAAAGAATGAATGCTTGGGCAACCTCGTTCTACAAATTCTGCCATGCCCCTTCAAAAATCTTAATACTTTGAACTTAATTCTGCTTAGTTTGAGAATATCATTAATTTTAAACTAGATGAAAAAATACACAACAGTAGAAAGCTCTGTGTTAGGAAAGAGTGATTGAAGGGAATGGAACTTAGAAGGATCAATCATAATTCACATTAGTGCAATGTTATTGACTAAAATATTAACAGACTTAGAAACAGCTTTATGTTTTCCAGAGTATATCAATCTCCTGAATCAAAGGGAAAGCATGCTGTTACAACAGCAGGTACAAAAAGAGAATGGACTTAAGCAAATACAGTATAATTTTTTAAAAATCTGCTAAACCAAGAAAAATTCTTTTCATTTTCATTATTTAGTGACAATAAACAAATTCAGGAAATGTAACCTCTCCTTTGCAGTAACTTACAAAGGAACTCCTAATTAGTGATGGAAACATTTATAAGCTATAAGGTTAGGTGGATTGGCCATGCTAAATTGCCCTGTCAGGAGGATTAGTAGGGTAAATATATGGGGGGCTTACAGGGATAGGGCCTGGGTAAGATTGTTATCGGTGCAGGCTTGATGGGCCAAATGACCTCCCCCTGCACTGTAGGGATCCTATGATAAATAACAACAATCCTTCAATATAACTTGATTTCCTTTATGAGTCCTTTAATTTACTATTCTGGTGAAACTTAAGTTATCATGGTGGACTTTGATTTGTGTCTTCAAGTGACCAGCTTCCAGGGCATCAAATACCTTCCAATCAGGAAGTGGTCATTTCAAGTCCTATCACTCAAAGTCAACATCAATGAAGTTTCATCATTTGCCATGCTGGCTTCTCGATATTTACAGCAGATTCAAAATACTTTACCAGGCATAAATTAAAGTGGGAACAGCTGAGCCGATGCCTTCTATAAGCTGCTGACTGATTGCCAGTTGTGTAGCGAAAAGTCAGAAAGGTTACTTTGGTAATCGTTCATTATAATAACATTTAAGACTATGGAGTCATTGGCTAGGCAGTAATTCTGGAGTGATGGCATCAAGGTCCTGGGTGAAATAATAGCAGAAAATTCTAGGAATACTCAGGTCGGGCAACATCTGTGTAGAGAGAAATTGAGTTAAAGTTTCAGGTCAATGATCTTTCACCAGAATCTTTCATCAGCTCTGACGAAGGATCATCCAGACTCAAAACATTGGCTCTATTCTCTCTCCGCAGGTGCTGTCAAACCTGCTGAGGTTTTCCAGCATTTTTTGTTTATCTTTCATCAGAACTCTGGCTCAAGGTGAGTTTGTAAATCTCATAGAATCATAGAGCTCAGAATAGGCCCTTCAGCCCATCGAGTCCGCAGTGACACATTAGAAACACCTGAACTCCCTCCTAATCTCATCTGCCAGCACTTGGCCCAAAGCCCTGAATGTTATGATGTGCCAAGTGAACGAGGTCTTGTGGCGCAGTGGGTAGCATCCCTGCCTCTGAGTCAGAAGTTCCAGGTTCGAGTCCCACCCCAGGACTTGATGACCAAGGAAGATGTGTTCATAATGCGGCCAAACAGGTTGAGTGTGTCAACCTGCAAAATCATTCCAAGCACGCCAATGACTGGTGGGGGAGACTCCTGGTCAGCCGCACTTGATGTGGAGTGGCACCCCTCAAGCTATAAACCCCTGGCGACAGACTAGTGACCTGTTCCAGGAATTACTAGCTGTGGAAACAGGTAAAAGTCTGCCTTAGTGTACCACTAGTAATGGAAAGAGAATTAGAATGATAAGAATACCTATATAAATGAGGTTCTTCTCTCCAAGAAAAACTGTTGGAATGATTGATATATTTTGATTTATGTTTTCAGACAGATTTTGATGATGGTCACTGTCCAACCTACTTCAATCAAATCCGAGGACTTTCCAATGTGTACAAGGCAGTTCATAATCAGTTTCCAGGTAAGAATCCAGCTACCATTTTGGTTGCTTTGATTTGTTTTTTCTCTCAATGGCCAGACAATAGCTTTGTTAAACAAACAAGCATCCTTCCATAGTTTTCACTTTCTAACTGTCTTGACTGTGTGAACCTGGGGATTTATGAAGTGTTGTTAGATTAAGTGTGTTACACACACACAGATAGATAAATAACCGGAGTCTCAACGGGCTAGAATACAAGATACCATTCACTGAGCTATCCACTTCCAGAATGCTCCCAAAACCTTGCTAAGTGTTGTCCCCAGCAGGAAAACCGTTGAGATTCCTACTGGATGGTTTGTGACGATTCAGTTCACAATTCAACCAGACTTAGGAATATTTTTGGAGCCTGGGAAGATTTTCATTGAATTCATCTGCACTTATGGAGTGGGGACCTAAAGATGCTGACAAGACTGACTCCTCAGGCCGCCCCGATCTCAAAGTTAAGTTGAAGGCACCCCTCACCTCCTCACCACAGACATCACGATCCTCAGGACCACCCACGATGCAGGCAGAGGGTGACCCAGCAACGCCCCTCCCCCTCCCCATCACCGAGATATTGGGCCCCTTTCCCTTCCCCTGCTCCTCAAGTAAGCGATACACTGCTATGGGGTCAATTAAGGCCCTGTCCCTTTCAGGGACCCCCCTCAGGCCTTGCGCTTGCCAGTGCCACCTTGGCACCTTGACAATGCCAACCATTGGCACTGCCAGGGCATCACCCAACCATTTCCCCGACTACTTGGGGGCTTTATGGCCTCTGAGCGATTCCTCCCCACCAGCAGCATGGCCATCATGAGTGGTTTCCGTTTTGGGAAACTAGTAGTGGCTTGTGCTGGGTTCCCACTGCCCCCGAAGGTCGGAGCTATTTTCTATTTATTTTTATTCATTCAAGGGACATGGACATCACTGGCTAGGACAACATTTATTGTCCATCCTTAATTGCCCTTAAGAAGATGGTGGTGACCTGTCTTCTTGAATTGCTGCAGTCTATGTGGTGTAGAACATAGAACATAGAACATTACAGCGCAGAACAGGCCCTTCGGCCCACGATGTTGCACCGACCAGTTAAAAAAAAAAACTGTGACCCTCCAACCTAAACCAATTTCTTTTCGTCCATGAACCTATCTACGGATCTCTTAAACGCCCCCAAACTAGGCGCATTTACTACTGATGCTGGCAGGGCATTCCAATCCCTCACCACCCTCTGGGTAAAGAACCTACCCCTGACATCGGTTCTATAACTACCCCCCCTCAATTTAAAGCCATGCCCCCTCGTGCTGGATTTCTCCATCAGAGGAAAAAGGCTATCACTATCCACCCTATCTAAACCTCTAATCATCTTATATGTTTCAATAAGATCCCCTCTTAGCCGCCGCCTTTCCAGCGAAAACAATCCCAAATCCCTCAGCCTCTCCTCATAGGATCTCCCCTCCATACCAGGCAACATCCTGGTAAACCTCCTCTGCACCCTCTCCAAAGCCTCCACATCCTTCCTGTAATGTGGGGACCAGAACTGCACACAGTACTCCAAGTGCGGCCGCACCAGAGTTGTGTACAGTTGCAACATAACGCTACGACTCCTAAATTCAATCCCCCTACCAATAAACGCCAAGACACCATATGCCTTCTTAACAACCTTATCTACTTGATTCCCAACTTTCAGGGATCTATGCACACATACACCTAGATCCCTCTGCTCCTCCACACTATTCAAAGTCCTCCCGTTAGCCCTATACTCAACACATCTGTTATTCCTACCAAAGTGAATTACCTCACACTTCTCCGCATTAAACTCCATCCGCCACCTCTCGGCCCAACTTTGCAACCTGTCTAAGTCTTCCTGCAAACTACGACACCCTTCCTCACTGTCTACCACACCACCGACTTTGGTGTCATCAGCAAATTTGCTAATCCACCCAACTATACCCTCATCCAGATCATTAATAAATATTACAAACAGCAGTGGCCCCAAAACAGATAGGTACACCCATAGTGCTGTTAAGGAGGGAGTTCAAGATTTTGACCCAACAACAGTGCAGGAATATTTCCAAGTCAGGATGGTTAGTGGCTTGGAGGGGAACCCCCAGGTGCTGCTGTTGCCATCTGTCTGCTACCCTTGTACTTCTAGATGATTGGGCCTTGGATACTACCCTGAGGAACTCCAGTAGTGGAATCCTGGAGCTGAGATGATTGACCACTAATAACCACCAACCACCTTCCTTTGTGCTAGTTTTAACTCCAACCAATAAAGAGTTTTCCCCAGATTCCCATTGCCTCTAGTTTTGCTTGGGCTCCCTGATTCCATACTCGGTCAAATTATGTCAAGGGCAGTCATTCTTTCCTCACCTCTGAAGTTCAACTCTTTTTCCATATTTGAACTATTTGCCTAACCGTTTGAACACTGCAGCATGGTGGTTCAATTTCAGCCTTGGGTCACTGTGCGGAGTTTGCATGTTCTCCCCGTATCTGCATGGGTTTCCTTCGGGTGCTCCGGTTTCCTCCCACATGCCAAAGATGTGCGGGTTAGGTTGATTGGCCATGCTAAATTGTCCCTTAGTGTCAGGGGGATGAGCAGGGTAAATATGTGGGGTTACAGGGATAGGACCTGGGTAGGATTGTTGTTGGTGCAGGCACGATGGGCCAAATAATCTCCTTCAGCACTGTAGGGATTCTATGATTAGCCTGATATATTACACAATAATAAAATTCATAAAAACGGTTCATGATAATGAAATGAATGCTAGGGCCAGTTTTCAAATTCCAATTATTGCCAACAAAATACAGGATTTGGTGTTCTAAGGCTACTTTCCTGAGAACAAAGACAGTAAACCCATTGAAATGAATATGACACACCGACAACTTTTTAACCCCCGTTTAGAAGGCTACAGCTTTTATTTTCCTTAGAATCCTAAAATATAAATTTTTTTTGATTTGATTTATTATTGTCACATGTAGTAACATACAGTGAAAAGTATTATTTCTTGCGCACTATGCAGACAAAACATACCGTTCATAGAGAAGGAAACGAGAGAGTGCAGAAGGTACTGTCACAGTCATAGCTAGGGTGTAGAGAAAGATCAACTTAATGCAAGGTAAGTCCATTCAAAAGTCTGACAGCAGCAGGGAAGAAGCTATTCTTGAGTCAGTACATGACCTCAGACTTTTGTATCTTTTTTCTGAAGGAAGAAAGTGGAAGAGAGAATGTCCGGGGTCCTTAATTATGCTGGCTGCTTTGCCGAGGCAGTGGGAAGTGTAGACCAAGTCAATGGATGGGAGGCTGGTTTGTGTGATGGATTGGGCTACATTCATGACCTTTTGTAGTTTCTTGGGCAGAGCAGGAGCCATACCAAGCTGTGATACAACCAGAAAGAATGCTTTCTATGGTGCATCTGTAAAAGTTGGTGAGAGTCTTGGCTGACATGCCAAATTTCTTTAGTTTTCTGAGAAAGTAGAGGTGTTGGTGGGCTTTCTTAACTATAGTGTCGGCATGGGGAGACCAGGACAGATTGTTGGTGATCTAGACACCTAAAAACGTGAAGCTCTTGACCCTTTCTACTTCGTCCCCATTGATGTAGACAGGGGCATGTTCTTCTTTACACTTCCTGAAGTCAATGACAATCTCCTTTGTTTTGTTGACATTGAGGGAGAGATTATTGTTGCCACGTGAGTTCACCAGACTCTATCTCATTTCTGTACTCTGTATCTATCTTAGAGTTATGAATTGCTGCTTGCGTTGCCTTGTGTGTAGATTTGCCAAGTTCAACTATAGTATTTTCTTGAAGTAAAGTTTGTAGTTTAACTGGCCGTTTTGTTTGGTTACCACCGACAGCAATTTTTTTAATGTATGTAATTTCTTTCAGTAATGTTTTATTGTCTTCAGTAGGGTTATTTATTGGTAAACTTTGGCAAGTTCACTTTTAAGCAGACATAATGAGACAATTAAAATTTCCATTGACTTTAACATATTAAAATATCAGTCAGACTACTATGTTTCAAATATTAGGGGATGGTTTTTACTGGGCTGGGTATTATGAGTGCAAAGGCTAACCAGACTATTAGTCTCCCTGAAGTGTGAGGTCCAGGATATTATAGCATGGGACCCAGAATATATTCCAGCCACTAGAATATATGCAGCCACTTGAAATGGTGTCACTGGGCTGCCTGAGACTCTCAGATTTGGTTGCAGGTTAGGTAGTGAAAGGGTGGAGGTGGATTCTCTATCCGGAGGAAGGAAAGACTTGGCAAAGCAGAACACCTAATGTATGCTCCTCCTGGCCATAAGAAACATAGAAACAGAAAATAGGAGCAGGAGTTGGCCATTCAGCCCTTCAATCCCACCCCACTATTCACTATGATCATGGCTGACCATCCAACTCAGTAACCTGTTCCCGCTTTCCCCGATATCCTTTGATCCCTTTAACCCCAAGAGCTGTATCTAATTCCTTCTTGAAAACATACATTTTGGCCTCATTTGCTTTCTGTAATGGCAAATTCCATAGGCATATCACTCTCTGGTGAAGAAATTTTTCCTTATCTCAATATCTTTATTTCCTTATCTCAGGGTAGTTGTCATGGGGGACTTTAACTTTCCAAATATTGATTGGAACCTTTGTAGGTCAAATAGTTCGGATGGGGCAGTTTTTGTGCAGTGTGTGCAGGAGGGTTTCCTGACACAGTATGTGGATAGGCCGACAAGAGGTGAGGCCACATTGGATTTGGTACTGGGAAATGAACCGGGCCAAGTGTTAGATTTGGTTGTGGGAGAGCACTTTGGAGATAGTGACCACAATTTGGTGTCTTTTGTTATTGCAATGGAGAGGGATAGGGCCGTACGGCAGGGCAAGGTTTACAATTGGGGGAGAGGTAATTATGATGCGATTAGGCAAGAATTAGGGGGCATAAGCTGGGAACAGAAACTGTCAGGGAAAGGAACTAATGAAAAGTGGAACTTTTTCAAGGAACAAATACTGGGTGTCCTTGATAGGTATGTCCCTGTCAGGCAGGGAGGAAATGGCCGAGTGAGGGAACCATGGTTCACAAAAGAGGTGGAATGTCTTGTGAAAAGGAAGAGGGAAGCTTATGTAGGGATGAGGAAACAAGGTTCAGATGGCTCGATTGAGGGTTACAAGTTAGCAAGGAATGAGCTGAAAAAGGGGCTTAGGAGAGCTAGGAGGGGACATGAGAAGTCCTTGGTGGGTCGGATCAAGGAAAACCCCAAGGCTTTTTACTCTTATGTGAGGAATAAAAGAATGACCAGGGTGAGGTTAGGGCCGGTCAAGGACAGTAGTGGGAACTTGTGTATGGAGTCAGTAGAGATAGGCGAGGTGATGAATGAATACTTTTCTTCAGTGTTCACCAAGGAGAGGGGCCATGTTTTTGAGGAAGAGAAGGTGTTACAGGCTAATAGGCTGGAGGAAATAGATGTTCGGAGGGAGGGTGTCCTGGCAGTTTTGAATAAACTGAAGGTCGATAAGTCCCCTGGGCCTGATGAAATGTATCCTAGGATTCTTTGAGAGGCAAGGGATGAGATTGCAGAGCCTTTGGCTTTGATCTTTGGGTCCTCGCTGTCCACGGGTTAGTGCCAGAGGACTGGAGAATGGCGAATGTCGTTCCTCTGTTTAAGAAAGGGAATAGAAATGACCCTGGTAATTATAGACCGGTTAGTCTTACTTCGGTGGTTGGTAAATTGATGGAAAAGGTCCTTAGGGATGGGATTTACGACCATTTAGAAAGATGCGGATTAATCTGGGATAGTCAGCATGGATTTGTGAAGGGCAAGTCGTGCCTCACAAATTTGATAGAATTTTTTGAGGAGGTAACTAAATGTGTTGATGAAGGTAGGGCAGTTGATGTCATATACATGGATTTTAGTAAGGCGTTTGATAAGGTCCCCCATGGTCGGCTTATGATGAAAGTGAGGAGGTGTGGGATAGAGGAAAAGTTGGCCGATTGGATAGGTAACTGGCTGTCTGATCGAAGACAGAGGGTGGTGGTGGATGGAAAATTTTCGGATTGGAGGCAGGTTGCTAGCGGAGTTCCACAGGGATCAGTGCTTGGTCCTCTGCTCTTTGTGATTTTTATTAATGATTTAGAGGAGGGGGCTGAAGGGTGGATCAGTAAATTTTCTGATGACACCAAGATTGGTGGAGTAGTGGATGAGGTGGAGGGCTGTTGTAGGCTGCAAAGAGACATAGATAGGATGCAAAGCTGGGCTGAAAAATGGCAAATGGAGTTTAACCCTGATAAATGTGAGGTGATTCATTTTGGTAGGACTAATTTAAATGTGGATTACAGGGTCAAAGGTAGGGTTCTGAAGACTGTGGAGGAACAGAGAGATCTTGGGGTCCATATCCACAGATCTCTAAAGGTTGCCACTCAAGTGGATAGAACTGTGAAGAAGGCCTATAGTGTGTTAGCTTTTATTAACAGGGGGTTGGAGTTTAAGAGCCATGGGGTTATGCTGCAACTGTACAGGACCTTGGTGAGACCACATTTGGAATATTGTGTGCAGTTCTGGTCACCTCACTATAAGAAGGATGTGGAAGCGCTGGAAAGAGTGCAGAGGAGATTTACCAGGATGCTGCCTGGTTTGGAGGGTAGGTCTTATGAGGAAAGGTTGAGGGAGCTGGGGCTGTTCTCTCTGGAGCGGAGAAGGCTGAGGGGAGACTTAATAGAGGTTTATAAAATGATGAAGGGGATAGATAGAGTGAATGTTCAAAGACTATTTCCTCGGGTGGATGGAGCTATTACAAGGGGGCATAACTATAGGGTTCGTGGTGGGAGACATAGGAAAGATATCAGAGGTAGGTTCTTTACGCAGAGAGTGGTTGGGGTGTGGAATGGACTGCCTGCAGTGATAGTGGAGTCAGACACTTTAGGAACATTTAAGCGGTTATTGGATAGGCACATGGAGCACACCAGGATGATAGGGAGTGGGATAGCTTGATCTTGGTTTCAGATAAAGCTCGGCACAACATTGTGGGCCGAAGGGCCTGTTCTGTGCTGTACTGTTCTATGTTCTATGTTCAATCCTGAAAGTTTTGCAACATATCCTTAGACTGTGACCCTGGTTGTAGACTCCCCCACCAGTGGGAACATTCTTCCTGCATCTACCCTGTTGGGTCCTGTTAGCATTTTATAGATTTCTATGAGATCCCCCCTCATTCTTCTGAACTCTAGTGAATACAATCCTAACTGGCTCAATCTCTCCTCATATGTCAGTCCCACCATCCCAGGATTCAATCTGGTAAACCTTCGCTGCACTCCCTCCATAGCAAGAACATCCTTCCTCAGGTAAGGAGACCAGAACTGCACACAGTATTCCAGATATGGCCTCACCAAGGCCCTGTATAATTGCAGCAAGACATTCCTGCTCCTATACTCGAATCCTCTTACTATGAAGGCCAACATACCATTTGCCTTCTTCACCTCCTGCTGCATCTGCATGTTTATTTTCAGTGACTGGTATACGAGGAAACCCAGGTCTCGTTGCACATTCCCCTCTCTCAATCTATAGTCATTCAGATAATACTCTGCCTTCCTGCTTTTGCTACCAAAGTGGATACCTCACATTTATCCATATTATACTGCATCTACCATACATTAATCCATTCATGCAGCTTGTCCAAATCACACTAAAGCATCTTTGCATCCTCCTCACAGCTCAACCCCCCCTTCCACTCAGCTTAGTCTGCAAATTTGGAGATATTACATTTAATTCCCTCATCTAAATCATTAATATAGTTATTATTAATATATAATACATTAATATATATTATATAGTTTTAGTCTCCTGGGAAGAACATTCTTACTATTGAGGAAGTCTGGTGAAGGTTCGCCAGACTGATTCCTGGAATGGCAGGGCTGGCATATGATGAGAGACTGGTTTGACTGGGCTTGTACTCACTGGAATTTAGAAGAATGAGAGGGGATCTCATAGAAACATATAAAATCCTAATGGCACTGGACAGGCTAGATGCAGGAAGAATGCTCCCAATGTTGGGGAAGTCCAGAACTAGGGGTCACAGTCTAAGAGTAAGGGGTAAGCCATTCAGGACTGAGGTGAGGAAGAACTTCTTCACTCAGAGAGTTGTGAACCTGTGGAATTCTCTACCACAGAATGATGTTGGGGCCAGTTTGTTAGATATGTTCAAGTGGGAGCTGGATGTGGCCCTTGCGGCTAAAGGGATCAAGGGGCATGGAGAGAGAGCCCAAGTGCGGTACTGAAAGTACATGATCAGCCATGATCACATTGAATAGTGGTACAGGCACGAAGGGACGAATGGCCTTCTCCTGCACCTATTTTCTATGTTTCCATGTTTTCTATACATTGTGAATAGCTAGGGTCCTAGCACTGATCCCTGCAGTACCCCACTGGTCACTGTCTGCCAGTTAGAAAAAGACCCATTTATTCCTAATCTTTGTTTCCTTTCTGACAACCAGTTTTCTTTCCACCTCAATACACTACCCCTAATCCCATGTGCTTTAATTTTGCACGTTAATCTCTTATGTGGGACCTTGTCAAAAGCCTTTTGAAAGTCCAAATAAACCACATCCATTGGCTCCCCCCTGATCAACTCTATTGGTTACATCCTCAAAGAACTGTAGTAGATTTGTCAAGCATGATTTCCCTTTCGTAAATCCATGCTGACTCTTTCCAATCCGGCCACAGCTTTCCAAGTGCCCTGCTATAAAATCCTTGCTATTGGACTCTAGAATTTTCCACACTACTGACATCAGTCTGATTGGTCTATAATTCCCTGTTTTCTCTCTACCTCCCTTTTTAAATAGTGGTGTTACATTAGCTACCCCCCAATCTGTAGGAACTGTTTCAAAATCTATAGAATCTTGGAAGATGACCGCCAATGCATCCACTATTTCTAGGGCCACTTCCTTAAGTGCTCTGGGATGTAGATTATCAGGCCCTGAGGATTTATCGGCCTTCAATCCCATCAATTTCCCCAACACCATTTCCCTACTAATAATACCGATCACACCTTCAGTTCCTCCCTCTCACTAAACTCTGTGTTCCCCAACAGTTCTGGTATGTTATTTGTGTCTTCCTTTGTGAAGACAGAACCAAAATATGTATTTAGTTGGTCAGCCATTTCTTTGTTCCCTACTATAAATTCCCCTGTTTCTGACTGTAAGAACTATTAACCATTAAAATGTAAAAGTACCCAGAGTACCGTGGGCGGCTCGGTAGCACAATGGTTAGCACTGCTGCTTCACAGCTCCAGGGACCTGGGTTCGATTCCCGGCTTGGGTCGCTGTCTGTGTGGAGTTTGCACATTCTCCTCGTGTCTGCGTGGGTTTCCTCCGGGTGCTCCGGTTTCCTCCCACAGTCCAAAGATGTGCGGGTTAGGTTGATTGGCCATGCTAAAAAATTGCCCTTAGTGTCCTGGGATGCATAGGTTAGAGGGATTAGTGGATAAATATCTAGGGATATGGGAGTAGGGCCTGGGTGGGATTGTGGTCGGTACAGACTCGATGGGCCGAATGGCCTCTTTCTGTGCTGTAGGGTTTCTATGATTCTATGATTCTATGAGTACACAGTAGCACCCGGGCCTCCTGAGGCCAGGATATCATCTTTAGTCAGTACATCCACAATAGCAATTCTGCTATTTGAATCAGGCTATTGCTCCTTTCAGATGAGCATCTTTGCCGTGCCTATCGGGCAACCTAAAGTAATGTAGATGAGGTACAAATAACATACCAGAACTGTTGGGGAACACAGGGTTTAGTGAGAGGGAGGAACTGAAGGTGATCAGTATTAGTAGGAAAATGGTGTTGGGGAAACGGATGGGGTTGAAGGTAGGGCATGGCCCTTAACCTCCTGGCACACTCTCCCGGGTGGAGGAGATTAGTATCATTAAGAGTCGACTGGCCAAGATTTTTGACAGTCATTTTTAAAAACAGAAAATGCTGGACAGACTCTGCAGCTTCTGTGGAGGGAGGGAAAAGCAGAGTTAATATTTCAGAACTGAGAAAAATTAGATGTAAAATTGTTTCTGAGCAAGTGAAAGGGAATGGGAGGGTAGGAAGAAGAACAAAAAACTTGTGTGTTTTACCGTATCATTCATATGCCTTTCGAAAAATCTTTAAGGTTTAGTCGCTTTTCTTGAGGCGAATGTGATTATTTCTGAGTGTAAGACAGGACTTACCAATAGTAACATGGTTACAATATTGTTGAATTATACGTCTAGATATACCACCTATTTCAAAGGCCCCCATTTTAATGCTAAGACCCAGAGCGTGGAACATGGTCGAACACAATATGCTGGTATGTTGTTCTTCAGTTTTTGCTTGGAAAGTAATTTTCTTAAGGCTTTTTGTTGCTGGTTGTGGCTGTTCTAAAATTCCATGTGAAATGTGCATTGATTACAACCAACAGGTTAATGGAAAAGAGGTCCCAGGCCCTCTGTTTGACTTTGGATTACTGATGTACCACAATGGGCGAATTTTGTTCGAAAATGAATGTGGTCCTTTCTTTTACCTGTCAAAGGTACTCTGAATGTTAACATTAACTCTTGTATCACAGTCATTTTAGTGATTGTTTTCTGGTTGCCCCCCGCCTCAATAGTGACAGTAATATCCCGCCACCAAACTAATTTAAAGTTTTACAAGTTTATTTATTCGTCACAAGTAGGCTTATATTAACATTACAATGAAGATACTGTGAAAATCCCCTAGTCACCACACTCTGGCACCTTTTCGGGTACACTGAGGGAGAATTTAGCATGGCCAATGCACCTAACCAGCACATCTTTGGACAGTGGGAGGAAACCGGAGCACCCGGAAGAAACCCATGCAGACACGGGGAAATCGTGCAGACTCTGTACGGACAGTCACCCAAGCCAGGAATCGAACCCGGGTCCTTGGCGCTGTGAGGCAGCAGTGCTAACCACTGTGCCACCGTTCTGCCCTTAGTAATTGCAGTGCAATCCATATGATTTATGCCATTGCTTTTTTTGACAAAGAATTGTTGGCCATAGGTGGATTATTTATCCAAACTTTCAACATATTCCATTTATATTTTGCCCAAAACGATGACAAATAGGTGGCATTCTTTGAATTTGGTAGATATTGGCTAATGCCATGAGAGTTACTGGTCAGTGAGCAGGAGGGAGGTCAATTATAATGCACTGCTGCTGGTATGGCTGAGATCAGATTGAACCTAGGACTTTCCTGGGTATGGTCCTTC